>NC_136889.1:15443539-15916039 GCF_949152265.1 Phoxinus phoxinus | reverse complement strand
CGCATTTATTAAAATAACCTGAACAAAGCACACAAATGTGAGATTAATTTTGTGCATGTGTAATTATAAATAAATGGTTAAATGATAGGTAGGCTATATCCACGTGCAATTAAAAAACAACAACAAATGTCTAAAATATGTGTGCACGTGCAATTAAAAATAGGATTTAAGTAGGCTATTTGTATTTTCAGGCCTATTTTGTCAATTGAAACTAAAAAATAAATACTCTTGAAGACATTTTAGAAATTATAGTAGCTATAGGCTAATATTCTTATTTCTATCAATACGGGCCTATATTTGAGAAAAGAAATGAGAGAAAAATAGCTGGCTCTGAATGCATTTTAATGTCGCTGCATTATTTTTGTTCGTTCGATTTAGGAAGAGACGGCATGACACTCTTCGGTCAGAGGAATACCCCCAAAAAGCGGAGAAAGTCGAGGACAGCCTTTACCAATCACCAAATCTACGAACTGGAGAAAAGATTTCTGTATCAGAAATATCTTTCTCCTGCTGATCGGGATCAGATCGCTCAGCAGCTCGGGCTCACCAATGCTCAAGTCATCACCTGGTTCCAGAACCGTCGAGCCAAGCTCAAAAGAGACCTGGAGGAGATGAAAGCGGACGTGGAGTCGGCCAAATCAGTAGGCAATGTACCTTATGAGAAATTAGCCAAACTAGCAGACCTAGAGAAATGCGTCAATGGCACTCTCGGAGAATCAGGGGCCAAGTCTCCAACGCGGTCTAATCACGAGCACGAAGGCACCAACAAACTCAACATGTCACCATCATCACCATTTACAGACCACACAACGAGCAAAGAGTGTTCCGAGGACGAAGACGAGGAAATTGATGTCGATGACTGATTTTCCTTGAACAGCATCGGTATTATTTACCTTTTTTTCTGAGATGGTCCTAGTTGAAAGTGCCATTAATGCACCAAATGTATTAAATGACTTGTATTAAAAGCAAATATATAAAAAAGGAAAAAACTAAATCAAAGCAAGCATGGGACAGTTTCTTCAGATCTATTTATGCAGTGGCAGTATCGTAATCATTTAGCCTATTCGTTTAAACAGATAGCTGAAGAGCAATAAGTACATTGATAATATTTCAGTTAGATATAAACAGACACACACACACACGCTCGCGCGTATAGCACGATCCCCAACGCAGAACTTTTTCTTTACAAGGTTATGACTACATTGAATGCATGTTTTATTTTATTTCACGAAATTATTTTATTTAAAACGGCTGCAGATCTTATATAGATATCTCAAAATATCACGAAAATGAATTCACACGCGCAGCCCCCCTGCGTGTCTCTATTGTGCTTTTTGGCCTATGACTAAAATCGTTTGA
The DNA here is from genome assembly GCF_949152265.1 of Phoxinus phoxinus. Taxonomy (NCBI): domain Eukaryota; kingdom Metazoa; phylum Chordata; class Actinopteri; order Cypriniformes; family Leuciscidae; genus Phoxinus; species Phoxinus phoxinus. The sequence continues at coordinate 15,914,680 of NC_136889.1, read as the reverse complement.
TAAAAGAGTGTATTATAGAACATTTCCTACAAAAGCTATATCACAGGAACAAATCGACTTCTCTGATTAAATCTGGATTGTCACATTTTAATATATTTCTTATGGTTTGTATGCCTGTAAGTGCCTTTTAAGCCAGGAAACCATTTAAACCAAGTGTACAAAGTGTAATGTATTTAAAATGAAATAAAAATGTCTTTCTCAAAAATTTTGACGTTAGTCTGTCTATCGTTTTCGAAATAAGCAATCACGTTAATATAAACAAAGCTTGTGTAAAATAGCATTTTAAAGTGTTTTGTTGTTGTTGTTTATATTTGTAGCCTACTTTTATTTCATTGCACCAACACTCTTTTGAGGTGAATTGAATGTGTTTTAGGTTTGACATTTTACGCTTTTGGTTTTCAAAATGGCATAACATGTTTTCCTGTCCCCACGATGTGTTTCAATATCCACAATGGATGTGTGTGAGAAACAGGAATCTGGATTGATGAATGCTCGCATAAAGGATGCCCAAAAACGCAGGGTTTTTGGCCCGTTTCTCCGCGGTTGAAAGACGCTATTTCCCTGCAAAGCGAAGAGATGCAGTCATTTCTAGCGTAAGGCGTGAAAACTGGGGACAAATGAGCAGTCTCCCCTGATGTGACAAGCTACAATGAAGCATGCTCTGCCTCCCGCGGCTCTCAATACGGAGACAAGCGTGTCCCACCGAATAAAAAGGACACAAACGTTTGGAGGCCATATGGTTTTTGAATTTTCCTCACAATTTTCAGACAATTTGATGGATTGAGCTGGCCTTCTTTTTAAAGTGTTTCGCTCAGTTTTCACAAAGGCAATAATGCGCACAGGGGCGAGGGCATCTGGGCCTATTAATGTCCCCTCTTTTCTCTCCTTTCACTCGGCTGTTTTAAACAAGTCAATGAATTACAATGATACTGACTCGTCTTGTTAAGAGGTTGTCTTCTGCCTTTGTTTGTTTGAGTGTTTGGCTTAAAATAATAAAGTTACCATTTTGGCTACGAGGAAAAGCAGAGCATATGGCTGGAGTGGCACTATGTATGGAATTAGAGCAAAATTCCTTACGGGGTTTGACCGAGGTATTTATTTAGACACATTGTACGTTATATATATATATATATATATATATATATATATATATATATATATATATATATATATGCAAATAATTCGGCCATGTTTTTTTTTTTGCACGTTTCGTTTTCATTTCGTAACAGATAACAGATTTGATGGGCATTTGTGTATTAGATGAGATCTGTTAAAGAATGATTCTATATTAATTATTTATATTAAGTTAATCTAGTCGTGAATATTTTATTTAAACATTTCTTAAATAATTATAATTAGGCTATTATTATTATGTAGCCTACTTTATTATTATTATTATTATTATTTACAGCCATTTCCTTCAGTAATATCATTTTTATACACGTTCAAAACAAATACACTATTTGTATAGAAATTAAAGTAGGCTACATTTAAACAATATAAGGTTATTATGTATTAATTATTAATCGCATAATTATTTTAGCATTTGTTTACTCGTCTAGGTCCGCTCATATCTGATATAGTCTGATTATTTCGGCAAATATCTTTCGTAGTCGAATTGTAGAAATGTGGATGATAGCCTACAGTCGAGTGAATAAAAAGTTTTTATTCGTGTTTTGGAACTAAGCAAAAGATAAAATTTAAAGATCTCCGTCGCAGACTATTTTAAGCAACATGAAGGCTGTAATAGCGGGATCAGAGATGATATGCGGACAATGTGATATTTGTCACCGCTCCATTAACATGAGCAGACGCCAGAGTCTCCAGCACTGTCTGCTCATGCGCCTCTTTGCTGCAATAGAATCATCACACACCTTTTGTATATGTGTGATTTACCGTTTTCTATCCAACTTTGAACGTTGTGGTTATACTTATAAGCCCACATCAAGCACACAGACCAGAGGGACGCATTTAGGGCTAGCTCACAAATGAGAAGACTCAGATGTCCTTATCCAGGGTAAGTCCGTCCCTCTCTCTTCGCGCTGTTTGCACAGGCAGAAAGTGGAAAATGTATATAAGGGGTGCTGATATATAAGGGGCGCGCGAGCTGGTGGGGTTCAGTTCCTTATTTTATGAGGTGTTGTCAAATGTGGCAAAGATAAGTAATACTACAATCTGAAAGAGCATAACGTGGTAATTAATCCCAAAGTCTTAAGTGTATTTCAGCTCAAGAGAGAGAGAGAAAAAATCTCTAATTCAATCGCCCGGAAAATTGAAGTTTGATGCATGAGTCCCTGCTGAAACAATGGGGTTTGCAGCCTCCCTCCCTCCCAACCGTCCCATCTCTCTCTCTCTCTCTCTCTCTCTCTCTCTCTCTCTCTCTCTCTCTCTCTCTCTCTCTCTCTCTCTCTCTCTCTCTCTCTCTCTCTCTCTCTCTCTCTCTCTCTCTCTCTCTACAACCATTTACCCTTTATTTTTTCTGGCTAATTGTTTGATTAGAAAAGAGGAGATTCCAGAGATTTTCTGCCTTAATTAAAATGTAATCTTTTTTTAGATAGATAGATAGATAGATAGATATATAGATAGATAGATTTTTCCTTTCATGCAGTTATTTTAAAAAGCCTTTCATCGACTGCATGCGAGACTAGATGTCATAAAAGTGTATGATTCGAGTTGAAAAATTAAGCAGATTAACCTGAGGGGAAAGCTTGATTGATCACTAAATAGGGGTGGATTCCTGTGTTTTAGTTATAACGCTTCTGTGGGACCCCCTTAATACTTCAAACTTCAATTTTACGGACGATTGAACTAAGCATGTCCCTGACAAAATTGATATATGTATTAATTTTCTTTAACTGTTGATTAATTACTCTCCACTGAAAGAATTATACAAGACTTTTTTTGCCTCGAATTTGCATATTAATCAAATTCTAGTTGATAATTCAAACGGAAAAATGGATCTAAGGGAGTTGAGGGGCATAACTCGAAAAATATACCTAAGCCAGATATTTTTTCCCCTCCCTCGCTGCTAAGCTGCGTGTCTAGTGTATTAAAATCAAAGATGCAGAACGAGTTAGCCTGGCTATTTGGTGAAAACAGAAATTGCCTGTCCAGTTTTATGATGTGTTCATGCTGAGCAGGCAGATCTTAATGTGTCCTGTCAAAATGTCTAAGATTTAAAGGGGAAAGAGGCCTATTCAACATAGGAGCTGTGTGTGTGTTTGAAAGAGAGCACTGGGAGCAAAGCTTTCATATGTGTAATTTGACACAAAAATCCCTTTTTTTTTATCGCCCGCCTATGAAGCATGCATGATTAGTAGGCTACTAGAATTTCTTTATATTTTCATGGTAGGAGCATATGCTTATTTCTTTTGCTATTATTATTCGTTATCATTTATTATTTACAACAATAATAATAATTATTATTGATTGATTTATAATTGAGTTAGTTTTACCCTAAGCGCAAGAGAGATAAATAGCCTTAATTTCACCTCTCGAGCCTTTTTTTCATTTTTAGTCATGCAGGTAAGTGTATATTTCATTGTTTTTGTTTTCAGCTCATAATTGAGAAGTTGTCACAATGCAGTTGTATTGATTTTGTCTACTGAGGGACCTCTCCTCATCTGCTGCTACATCAGGATATTGTAATTGCATTCTCAACATGTTGTGATAGAGAGGAAATTGAGAAGAAACGCAAATTTTTGTTTTGCCAATAAAAAAAGAGTTTAGCATATTGAACTAAAGAAAACATAATGGCATCACAACGTTTCATTTTTCAGTATTGAGCTTGTATAGGATATTTGTCCGCGAACAAAATGACATGCCATTGAAGTTCATTCAAATACAACATAATCAAATCAGTAAGTGCGTATTTTCCTTTGATCTAGGTTTTATTGTCTGACTAGTAACAAATATGAAAGAAAAAAAACCCGACGAGCTATGTGGATAGTGATCTCAGTGGTCAAGTTATTGCCAGGCAATCAAGGCCACTTAATTATTTAAATGTTTAAAATCACATTTTTTACCCTATATGTATTACAAGTAGCCTATGTTTAGGTCTAATGCAATTTAAAAAGGTGTACAATAAATTAAAAACAGGCCTAGTTCTGAAATAAATTTCAAAAATTAAAGTCTGAAATAACATCCAAGAGAAAAAAAAATTCTGAAGAAATTTTGAAAGCATTTAGAAGAACGAACATGAGCGAAACAGAAAACTAACTAACGTTAAACAGTCCATTATGCCTCAGATGCCCTTTCATATAATAATATTATTAGTAGGATGAATTCAGGTTGATTGGGACACTTTTCCCAAGTCATCTCAATGTCAAAAAGTGTCACAATCACCCTGAATTCACTGCTATTTACTTTTACTTGTAAAGTCATTGTATTCTTTAATGCCATTTATTTTATTTTTATTTATCAATAATACCCGCTCTCCGTTCCCGTTTTTGTTGTTGTTGTTGTTTTCATCATCGTTTCATTTAATAATTGCAGGCAGCAACGGTGAAATTTTTTTTGGCAATAGGCTACTTAAAAAAATAATACACACAATAGAGTCACAATAAAGCACCTGAAAACTAAATTAAAACTGATAGAGAGAGACTAAGAGTAGCCTAGGCTATATTCCTAAATATGATTGCAAAGCACTGATAATTGAAAAGTAGCTACAAGTAGCACTGAAAGAAAATAACTAAGGAAAAAATGACTTTAAAGCAATGAGTTAATTTCATAAACTTTGAGAGGAGAGGCTTTTTCCTCAGGTGACACGGACAGCTCGGATAGTAGGGCCCAGAGTTAAAAACGGTTCTGGTAGGGCCTATTATCCGTTGTCTTTGGGGGTTGTTAAAAGAAAGGGTGCCATCGTGTGGCCTAAATATTCATGTTTCTCTGAACTCTCAAATCATATAGGGCCTAGTGTATTTTTGGTCTTGTCGCGCCATCTAGTGGTGAAATGTATGTAACACATTTAACACGCATGTGCTTACGTATGCAGACGCTGCGTATAGGTGAGAATTGGGGAGATTAAAAGTAAAAATATATATTACTTTTACCAACAATTGTTTCAGTCGTATTTTCGGCATTTCAATAACCACAAATGTTGGATTACAAGGCCTAGTCAGAACGCACTAAGTTATGAACTGAAGTTGCGCTTACCTGAGGAGGTAACCATAGCAACAGTAGGGCTTCTCAAAATCGGGGTTCACAGACAAGTAGCATACTGTACTGTCGTTGTTTATCACTTTATGAAAGATGTAAATATCAGAAAATGTGTTTTATTTAAAAAATATTTCAGATAGATTGTTTGTGTGGAACTGCCAAAACGGCAGAAGCCTATAAACTGGTGTTAAAAGGTAGGCTAAGATAATGACATGTTTAATGATATTTTTATTTACAGCATAGCAGCTAGTAACGTTAGGCTACAATAGCAGAATAGAGCGTTTTTAGTCGGTTTCGCTTATCCGTGTGAATGGGGATTTTGACAATGGTGTCGTCTGTACGCGGAAAACTCAATGGAAATACTCACCGTTAAAGCATATCGTTGTCGTGTAAACCTAACGTTACCATTAGCCTAGTTATTAACCTGTAGCGGGCGGCTTATGAATATGAAGTCTCGCGCGTTCACAGAAAACAGCTTCCGCTTTGCTAAATAAGGTAACGTTATAGATAGCGATTTCTGTTGTCACGGGTAATTCTGATTTTGGATTACTGAACTTTAGTTTAATGCACTCCCGTCTGTAGGCTATGCTTAGGCAGAGTTAGGCTATAGGCTTATCAACTTTCGGTGATTTATAAATATCTGTAAATGTTTTAATATTGTCTATGTTTTCAAATATGACCAAGGGCAAGGCAGTGGGTGAAAATAAGGAGATCCCTGACCTCTGGCCTTCTGTTATCTTACTGAAGTGACCTGTGGGTGTGGAAGTGCTGCTCAGTGCCCTGGGGAGAGGATCGAGGCCTGCATGCTGTCTGGACCCATCAGAGATGCATTCACAGCTGAGAGAGAGAGAGAGCACAACCCATACATTGCCCATGGGGAAAGAAAGACTTCTGGGAAACCAGAGCAGGAGAGGAAGTGTGAGCATGCAAAATTAAGAATATGAAAAATACCAGCTAATCGTAAAGAATTCAATACTTTTTCAAGGACATTACAAACCTAGTCAAATTGTGTGTGTGTGTGTGTGTGTGTGTGTGTGTGTGTGTGTGTGTGTGTAATATATCACATAGCCTTAGTTCTGGCAAGTCACATTAGTCAAGCTCGCATCAGCTGACTCTCAAGTATCGCGAGTATAGCGTTTCTCAGGAGCTAAATTCTCTCCTCCATCCCCAGCTCCTCCTCTCATCAGTCGCGATTTGGCATTCTGATTCCCCTTTGAATCAGACTAAATTCTCGAAATTATGTTGTAAATTAAAATGTTGACATTATTAATGATATCTGCATACATTCTTGTTGGTTCTGTTTACCCTAAGGGGGGGGGGGGGGGGGGGGGTATTGCAAAGGTATTGCGTATTTAATATTAGTATAGAATCTTATTAGTACTATATGTAAATATCTGAATTTCTTCACAATATTGTTATACAGTAAATTGCAATAGCATTTTACATAATTTATTCCAATAAATTATGCAATCCAATAACATATAATCTAACTACATTGTTATATTAACTGCATCATTTCTGTGCACTCTTTCAGTTCCAATGAACTTTTTGTATTTTATTGGCATGACAAAACTATAAAACAATAATATATCAAATATAAAATTAGTACAAAATTAGAATGTTGAACAATAAGCTTATTTATTAAAAATGAATAAATTATGAAGGTATCCAGTAATATGTTAAGGTATTAAAAGTAAGTTAGAAAATAAATAACAATGCCAAGAGTTGTAAAAGCAATAGAAATGAATAGAAACACACAGACACAGGGCAGGAGTACTGCATACGTGTGTCTTGTGTTGGTCAGTGGTAGCCTTGCTGATACATGATAGAAGAGAGGAAGGACAGGAGAAAAACAGAGCAGTAGAGTGAGTGTCTGACATGCCATTACCGCAGACAAGCCCATAACTCACCCTGATAAGTAAAAGCTTCTGATGACATGACCTCAGACAGGCCTTTAAGAGTGAGAGAGGTCGCATGAGTCTAATGAACCAAACTTAGATTACATCACAATTAGATGTAACACATGCACTAATTGCTGTTAGTTATTTCACCAACAAAACTGGTTTCACTGGCATCACAGCATCCCGAATGAGAGTATTTAAAGCCTGTCAGTAAAGCGATAGTTAACCCCAAATTACCCCTAAAATTAGCCCATGATTTACTCACTCTCAAGCTATCCTAGGTGTATATGACTTTCTTATTTCAGACGAACAAAATCGGTGATATATTAAAAAATGTCCTGGCTCTTCCAAGCTTTATATCGCCAGTGAATGGAGGATGAGATTTTGAAGCCCAAAAAAAGTGCATCAATCCGTCATAAAAGTAATCAATACGGCTCTGCAGGGGTTAACATCTCATGAAGCAAAGCAATGTGTTTGTGTAAGAAAAATATCCATACCGGTATTTAAAACTTTAAAAACTAAAATAAGCTTCTTGTGGTTCAAAAAACAGGGCTGGGCAACAAACTCAAGCTCCTCTTCTCTTATATTGAAATCCTTGTTTTAGACTTCTAATTTGTGACCAGTGTTTTGTTTTGCTCTATCCTCTGCTTCCATGTTCCTCAATATGTCATGCGACAGATCAGGGGTCACTCTTTCGCCGTAAATCGATGTGTGCGGCTGTCTGTCGAAGGTAGTTATTTTAGTTTATAGAGTTTAAATTATGGATATTTTTCTTAAACAAACGCATCACTTCGCTTCAGGAGCCCTTTATTAACCCTCTGGAGCTGCGTGGATTACGTTTAGAGTGGTGGTATGCACTTTTTTGGGTTTCAAAATCTCGTCCCCCATTCACTGCCATTATAAAGCTTGGAAGAGCCAGGACATTTTTAATATAACTCCGATTGTATTCATCTGAAGAAGAAAGTCGTATACTCCTAGGTGATATACATCTACATTCACTTTGTTAGTGGAGGCACAGTGTTCTTACCACTAGAGGGCAGATGAACATTTGTGGAAATTTGGTTTTGATAAATGATTTTCTTTTATCTCTTGCTCATATTTAAGATTTAAAATCACCACTGCATCATATAATCTCATGGATATTAATGCACTTTTTGATTATTTTTTTTCATAGTCATGTATATTCAAATGCTTTTTTTCACCGCTATAAATTTCATTTAGTCAAGATTTCATTTGCCTTCATGCATAGCCTGTATTTTACTATGCATGCTATTAATAATTTACATATGTGGTGATATCAGACTTCCAGTGTAATATAAGAGCTGCATATATGCATTTCCATGTATTCAGTGACTGCATCACATCATTATTGGAAACAAGGCCATGCAGATGTCTATGCAGTTGACATCTGCTTTAAACTTTTATGATATTAGTGAGCTGGGATATTATTCAGATACAGTTAATGCAGAATGAATTGAATACAGAATGATTGCATAGGCTACATTTATGTGACAGACACTTTTGCCATGTCTGATTGAGGTTATATTGTGCATATTTATTCAATCGGTTAAACATAATGAAGGGTGTTTGTTTGCAGTTCTATTTCAAAATGTATATAATGCAAGAATAAATGAATGTAACACATTTTTTTTCTCCAGTAGAATAACCTGAGAGACCAAAATTAGTTTCAGAAGGATCTGTTATGTACAGATTCCAAGAGATTTCCAAGACTCTTGGAAAGTCTTGGCTGTGTACCTTTTAGACAAGTAAACATTAGTTTTGTTAGTAACTTTGCTCGTCTGCCCACCCAACTAGTGCTGTGCAAAAGTATATTTTCTGTTTTAATTAATAAGCATTTAATTTAATAAGTATTCCTGCATTAATGTGATAATACCATGTTCCAATTGAATCTTGTACCATGAGCTGTTTAGGTCAATTTTTTAAATGTAATTACTGGTGCAATATATGCCTTTAATGGTTATCCCTGGCGTGTATATTCTTTAATAATATGTGCATTGTTTTGAATCTCTGTAGCATGTCAGGATGATGAATCACTTTGTTGAAAGTGAAGCTATTTGCACCTGTCTGTCTATTCCTGTTTTTGAGCCTGAAATGAAGCTTTATTAAGTTGGGTTGCTGGAAAAACACACATGGTTTGTTTACAATAAGGTGTTTCTTAAGTTGACACTGAATTTATTGTTCACTTGGACAATTGATCTGTTTCATAGTTTGTGTTTTGTTGTTTCCTAACATAAAATGGAGCTAAGTAGCAGCTGTTTAAACGGCTATATAAGACAATTTTATTCACCTTTTTCAATTGTTTAAACATTTTTAATTGTACAGTACCGGTAATATTTAAAAATAGTTTTAAACTTTATTTCTAAAGCAATAATATATATTTTAGAATAGAAATATTTTATTATTTTAAAACATATGGATTTTTAAATTTTTACGGTAGTTTTTTACCATAACGTCAACTATGGTTTTTCTCAGTTATTAGAATTGGCTTCAAAAGATGCTTTAAAGGTTTGCCATGTATCCTGCAACCTTATAAAGCTAAATGTACTTATTTTTTTCATTTTTTTTTCATAATGTACGTTTACTGAGAACCAGCTTGTGGGTTACAATCTTATAAAGTTGCCGTGGCATTGATGATATTGTAGTGCTTCTTAAATTCAGTGGCATATTGGTTTGACTTTGCACAGGAGGTAGAACAGCCGAAAGAAACAACAAAAAAACAACAATAAGATGCAAGATGTTCAGATGTACTTTACTAAGAATGAGACTACAGTATGCCAGACATCAATATAACATCCATTTGAACTCTGTCCTCCACAGGATGTATTCTTGCAGTCTTTCTGACAGATGTCCCCTCGGTCTCATGCCCTATTACTCAACAGCATGGGCCTTTTCAGTCTTTATGTTTAAGTGACTTTCCATCATCATTTGGGGAAGTCCTGCTTACTCAGTAGAAGCTCTGTGACATTAGATGGTGAGAGACAGCCATTAAAAAGATGCTGCATATGTTTTGGATGCGTAGATGCCTGCTAGTGAGAATGGGGGCTAGTTGATACTGATTTTGTGGGGTATGTGGCGAAGTGTACCTTCCCTGTGCTTCCATCTGTCACACACTTTGACACTGAGATCTGTCTTAGAGAAGGCAAGACAATGAAAGACAATAATTAAACCTCCTTGGGAAGGTTGATACAGCACGGTGTGTGTGTTTGTGGGTGGGTGGGGGATTGGGGCTTGACACTTTCATTGTTGTCAGAAATGCAATATCCTGTCAGAGGCATGTGTTGGTGGCCAGTGTTGGCTTTAGATTATATTTTGCAGGGTATTTGAAAATGTTTATAGAAGTTAGGTTACCATCAATGACAATTTTACAATATTATTGTTGTTTTGTATTATTTATGCCATTGAATGTGAGCGGTTCCCTTAAAAAGCCATTCAAGCGAAGCTACCATTAATGCATATATAATCAGTGGAGCTGGGATAAACAAAAACAAATAATATATATATATATGGATTGTGTCCCTCTTGACAGCAAGTAATGTTCCTGGGTTCTTTATGTTCTGTTGAACAGAACGGTTTACCATAACTATCAAGGTTATTAGTGACCTGATCTGTTATAACAATTTTATTCATTGCTGCTAATACAAAAGTTTATGTTTTTATGATATTATTGCTCTTTTCCCTATTTTATCCAGTCTTTTAAATAAAAAACGTACTGACCCCAAACTTTTGAATGGTTGTTTGAGAAATGTATACTTTTTATTCAGCAAGGATAGATAAAATCGATCAAAAGTGACCCTAAAGACTTTTATTATGTTACTGTAATGTAACATTTATAATGTCATTGTTCTTTTGAACTTTCCATTCATAAAATAATCCTGAAAAAAATATATATCACCGGTTCCACAAAATAATTAACTATTTTCAACATTGATAATAATAAAGATTTTGTTTCTTGAGCAGCAAATCATCATATTATAATGATTTCTGAAGGATCATGTGACATTGAAGACTGGAGTAATGATGCTGAAAATTCTATAGGAATAAATTAATTAAAAAAACATTTAAATAGAAAACAGTTATTTTAAATTGTAATAATAATTCACATTACTGTTTTTACTGTATTTGTGATCAAATAAATACAGCCTTGGTGAGCATAAAATACTTCTTTCAAAAACATTAGAAAATCTTACCGACTCTAAACTTTTAAATGGTTGTCAATTTTTAAAGTTCATCCATCTCAAGATGCTTTTTTTTTATGCTACCCACATCTTATTTTTCACAAATCAAAGCTATCTGAGTTTCCTTCCAAATCTCCCATGTCCTATCATTTCTTTTTTTTTCTTTTTAAATGTTATGCATTTTAATTGTTTTAGCTAATTATCTTTCATGACTTATTTAAGGCTAGATAATGCAATCTTGTACAAATTCTTACTACTTCTCATGAGAATTGGTTAGACCTTAATCTCTGTCCAGCTGTATTATTGAGGACGCTATACACGTATATTGATATTGCTGAAATTGCTGATCAATCATGATGGCTAAATTGCTGCACTCCCCAAACAGTTTTATTTGTGTTTTTTTGTTACACTAACATTTTGTCACACTTTTGCAGCGTCAGCCCTGTAGTTTATTGCGAGCCGGAATGAAGCATTTCACTTCTGGCTTACTTTTCCCATCTCTCAATCTTGGTCCTGGCTCTGGCTATGGAGTCTCGTCAGTCTGTGACTGGGCCGGCCCGAGCCAAGGAGCATCTTGCAGAGGGTAATCCATCTCCATCACTTAAATGATTATCCCCATTAATCTGGTGTAAACTAATAAAGTCAACTGTGGCACTGCTTGCCTGAACTTCATTAAGTCTTTAGTACGTTTAATATGTCTTAATGTCCTCAGCTCTCCTGCTGCTGCAGATCACCTGGCATGCCGGTCCCCAGAGAGCCGCCTGAGAGATTGAGGCCATTTGTGCCATGTTTTGTTTCCTTTATTTTCCTCGCTCTCGTTTTTCGAGTGATATAGTGTCTGTTGGTATGACATACAAAGAGCTAGACGGAGGAAAGAAGGGTGGGAAAGAGGAAAAAAGAGAATGAGAGGAAGAGAAAGACATCAGTGCAGGAGATTTAATTTGCCCAGCCAGACCTCAGATGGGCCCCCGCAGTCAAGGGTTTAATTTGGCTTATCGCGTTATAAAAGACGACCCGGGCCCTGTAATCAATCATCGGCCTGTCAGCGGGAAAGGCAGTTGTTGTAAGCAAGTATGACTTCCCAACATGAGTCCGTTTTAATTGCTACCAAATTGACTGCTTTGTTGTTTTTTGGGGATGTACTAAAAGTTTGTTCAATTAAAGCCAACAAAAGCAGCTCATCATAATTATTGTTGTCCCCTGCCCTGCCCCCTTCTCTTCCGAGGGGGCCGCTGGCGGTGGTTACGCAGCTATCATGGGTCATGTTGACATGTGAATGAAAAGTGCGTTTCCCCCGTAAGGCCGACGAGTGGCGCCTGCGCAATGTTAGGACCTGACACTGTTTACTGGGCTGAAGGATGTCAAGCTGCCTCTGACCATTACCCAGCTAAAGGGAGCATAACTCTCTCCCGGCTTCTTCTTGACTAAATAAGTGCTATCTCCAATAAATAAAAAGTTAAAGTGCAAGATGAATGCATCTGTATTGCTTATGGATAGACATTTATGTGACCTAATTCATCATGTCACTGTTTTCTCTTTTCCAAGGTTGCAGTATGCCGCGAAAAATGTCTTTCCAGGATGAATGGCTGCTGTTTTTGGAAGTGTGTATTATTCAGGAAACAGAATCACAGAGGTATGTGAGAGTTTGAGCCACTGAATGCAAAAGCACAAAATTTCAGAAAGCACCACACATTGATTGTGGGATGGGAAAGAACGATTTTCCATAATCCCACAAGACCCAAGTTAGCACATGTCTACAGCTTTCCATTTTGCTTGGATGGAGTCATCAATATAATGTGCTCGGTTGCTGGCGCTCTGATATTTATGGCTTTCGTACTACAGAGTTGAGCCCCTGTGTCTGGTGGAGTGAACATGAATGAGATAAAGCTCAATATGAGATGATACTCAAGAGTGTTCACTAGAGAAACTTTTTACCATGAGTCAAACATGATTATAATTAACTGGCATATAAAAGTATAGCAACATTCAAGAACTGAATTTGAGGGGAGATTATTTGAACTTTTTTAAATATGTAACTTGTAAACATACTCAGCACATGCTCAAAGTTCTCTGTTCATGAGACAAAGAAGTGCAATAGCTTTCACTTTTTTTATAGATGAAAAAAATAAATAATATATATATATATATGAATAAATATGTCTTCTAAAGTTTGATGACTTTATATAACTGTTTTATGTCTAGGTTGATGGCTAAAAATCATCATCACTGGTTGTTTTCTCAAACCATGGCACAGTATACAACAAATCATGATCAACTTTGATTATATGGCCAGATTCTTTCTAAATCTCTTTTTTGGGCAATGTGGATAAATAAGTCTATTACTAAATGAGCTACACATAGAGATTTATGAAAATACGTGAGATTTATGATTCATAATGGAAGACAGCTTCCTTACCGTCCTTTCATGCCCAATTTCATCTACATAGGTCGGACATTTGTATGTTTAAATTTAAGTATGTTAGACAACTCCATTAACTGGTACCATATAAAGAAGAAAACTGTTCATTAATATTAATAGAATTGCCATGGAAGGTATTTCTTTATTCTGTTAAAATGTGTTAAACTACTGTTAAAATCTATTAATGGTACAATTATTTTTTGGCACATATAAATGTAGTAGTCTATGAGTTACGAAGGAAAGTGTAAAAATGTGTACAGATGCCCTCATTCACCATAATTGACTTCATGGAGCACTTTATGATTGAAACAGTTATTGAAGTTTTAGTCCCCTCTGTTTTGAGTTGTTGTGATAGCCCTCCTTAGATCTACCACCCTGAAAGAGTGCTTGTTTTCTTTTCTCCACCCAATTAGAGATGACCTTTGACCCCTGAGAGTGATGTCTGTCCTGCCGCGCTGTAAGGCTTAGATAAATGTCTCATATGCATTTCAGTCTGTTTTCTTTTCTGAGCCGTCTAATAGTCTGCGATTGAACTGTGAAAAATAAAAAGACATTCATAATTACTCCTTTAGCGCAAAGGTTTGACATTGACCCTTCCTTCAAAATTCCTTTAAAAAACAAAACTTTGATATTCATTGCGATGTATTCTGTCTATCTAAAGCTATAATATCATCATAAAGCACTTATGATGACATTAGAGCTTTAGATAGACAGAATACATCGCAAAGAATATCAACGTTTTTTTTTTTTTTTGAAGGAATTTTGAAGGAAGGGTCAATGTCAGTCTTAAATAAGGGGCTGTTTACTCAATGTTTTCAACTAAAAACATTTTCAATTATGTGTTTTGGCCGTTCATTTACACGACAACAGCGTCGGGCCTGAAATGCAAACTTTTAAATATACCAGTAGTTTAAAAGTGGAAGTTTTTGAAAATGGTACCATTATCGTCTCCATGTAAACTACAAAAACGCGAATTTGTGCAAACGCTAACGTCATGCGTATTACGTGTTCAGTCTATAGACGCGTAGTGTTTCTTTACATCGCCACCTACTGGCCTGGCTTGACCAATACAGGATTTTTAGTCGTTCTCGCATATCCGTGTGCACGGGAATCGTTTTGACAACATTGTCTGTTTGTATGCGAAAAGGACGAACTTGTCCGTACATCGTTGTCGTGTAAACGCACCGTCAGTGTATCAGCTGATGCCACATACCTTGCTGTTTGTGTGGGGGGTGGGGTATCATGGGAGATGCTAAGCTCTGGCCCACAGCCTCTTTCCGTCAAAGCAGATCATTAGGTGTGAGCTGAAGCCCCCGAGGCCTGTGCAGGCACCAGCTAGTCTGTGGCTGTGTTTCTGGCTTGTAGGTTTGGGCTGGTGGACCTGTTTGTTATGGTGTAGCAAGCTGCATAATTGGGACAAGGGGAGAGGGAACAAGGAGGAAAAGATAAACAGAAAAACAGCCTACCTGTTGAAGGCACCGTGTGATGACAGATTATGATGCCCCTGGTTGCCTCTCGTGCTGCGCTGTTGATAATAAAGGAAATTAATGGCATTGTTTGGATAACTCCCTGATCTTTCAACATTTCGATACATATACATGTAGATATCGCAGTCAGGGATTTAATGAAAAAATATTGCCTGCTTTTCCCGCAATGTGATCATGAATATATGTATGAAAATCTCTTTATGTATTCAGAGTAGATGCTGCAGTGTTTGGAATATAATGAAGATAATGAAAAAGAAAAATTAGGTCACATATAATATGTAACTTTGATTAATGATGCCCTCCCTGCTTATTGTAAAATTGCTGGATTAATATATATTCTTTTCCCACATGCTTTTCCCTCTCCTGTGCTCATTTCTTTATTCTTCCTCCTTTTTAAAAACACACTAATTTTCTACTTTCTCTTCAGTTTTTCTCTATAATGCTTTCTTCTTTCATTTATCTTTTTTTTTTATTTTATAAAATATGTTTAAGTATTTAAAGGGATAGCTCACCCAAAAGTGAATATATTGAAAATATTTGGTCAAATTAAAATATTTTTGAAACATTAAATGTAAATATTAAAAACATTAAATGTAAATATTTTGAAATCCTGTTTTATTCTATACAATGAATGTCAATGGGGTATCAAACAATGAATGATTTTCATTGTAGAAACTAAAACAAATCTTTTCAGAATCTTTTCTCTCGTGTTTTCTCTGTAAAGAAATCCATACAGATTTAGAATAACATGAGGGTGAGTAAATAACAGAATTTAAATTTTTGGGTGAACTATCCCTTTAACTATAGGCCACATTTTTATCTGTTGAGGTAATATGAAACAGTTCAAATCATACAAGAGGGAGACATCTGATGTTTTTATAATCAAAATATGCTTAGTTACTATGGATATTCACTTTGGCAAGCAGCTAATGGTACAGACTGACTTCTAGAGAAGAGGTTTTTTTTCTGTTTGGTCCGTGGAGCTTGGGAGGGGGAGCAATAGTGTTGATCTCACACGTAATGACCAGTAGCTGGTGGGATGAGTCCATCCATCTCTGTGAAGTAAACAGGTCCCAGCTGGGCTACTGCGTTCAGGATGGAAAGGGAAGTGAGGCCGGCTTCAACAGCCTCCCTTAAATAAAACGGGCGACAGGATGCACCCACACTCAAGAGGACAGACGCACCATCCAGTGACTTCCGCTGTCATGGGTGTCAAGTCCACTATTAGACCGCAGAGTGAATCCACATGGTGCCTGCCGTATGAAATGAGACTTCCCATGTGTTTGTGGGAGTGGGGATTCAAACAATAAATCTGTACTCCAATTCAACCTGTGAGCGATCTGTACGCCTCCAGCAATACGCATTATGAAGGGCTGCGTTTACTAGTTTGTAAGTCGTGTTGTTATATAAGATTGAGTGTGAAAGTGGTCAAACGGGAAAACGGACGAGATGGTTTGTATTTTAAGAGACAACATATAATCTCCAACATAACTTTTGTTGTAATACTAAATGGCACAGTAGCTAAATTTACCTTAATGATTAATGATATAGCTTTGCCAAGGTATTGCACACACAAATTGCATTGTTGTATTACCAACAACACGTATAATATACATCCAAAGATTTTGCAGAAATTATTATTGATTAGCTGTGATAATGATTTAATAACCTCATTAAAGAACATTGTTGTTATTTGATGAAAGACGTCATATTATATGTCTGAACAGAGTCATAACATAACCTTGTTTTGACTTCTTAAATTTGGTGTAGTGGCAAACAACCAGTTTAATAATTTGCCTTATTCACTTGCAAATTACCGTATAGGTCAACGTTAGTCAAGTTATCCTCTCATTGCAAAAGCATTTAGTTTCTAACTTGACTGTAAGAAATATTGTAATGATGGGCAATTTGTCAAAAAATTGTTCATACTATGTTTTGACAGACACATTATCCAGTAAAACAAGTCATTAGCATGGGAGACACAACAAGTTAATGGATGTCCTGTCCCTCAGCACCTCAGCAACTGATCTGGACAATTGTAAACCGGTGCTTGGTCATCATTCCAGTTTGCTTTCAGCAGACATATTCTGTCTCATCTTAGTGCGGCACCTTTCACATTTAAAAGAGGCCATACACTTTGCTTGCACACTCCCTCGAGGAGCTGTCTTGGCTTATACCATCATTTCAAATCATAGATCAAAAACCAGAGGAACCATATTTTGAGAAAGAAAGCTTTTTGTTGCTTATTTGTTTTAGATGTATTTAAAAGTTTTATGGTGTACATGTATTTTCATCTGGTTTATATAATGCATGCTTTTTCCTCGTATTTCCTTTTTAACAATACATGGCCAAAAAAAGAAAAGAAAATCCCAGTCCCTTCCCCTTTGACATAATGCATTAAGAAGCTGTATTTGCTGAGTTCATCAATCTATTTCAGAGGTTAAAGACAGTGAACCTGACATTTTGTCCTCCAAAAATAAAAGCCCATTTCCCTTATCACAGAACTGAGAACTGTAGCTCAGTGGGCCTACATGTTAGTGAGATTCAAATATCCAACGAATAGCTGCTTAATAGATTACTTAATAGAGGACTCCATGAGACACTTTTGACATCAATGAGAATTTATTTTGGTCATGCTGTTTTATGTTAGAAGTATAACCTTCAGGCATTTCTCAAAAGATGAATTCCAATACAGAATATATATTTACATATATCTGTCTCTGTAATTGTATTTCAGATGTACAGCTATAGTGAGCTAAATGAAAAACCAATCTGATGCTGCTACATTTCTGTTTTTATTTTTTAGAAGGATGCTGTTGCAGATATATGTGCAGATATAATATTTTGAATATAGGAACATTACTTAAATATGAGGTGTAAATGAAGCCGGGCTAAATTGTTTTCATGTCTTGGTGAGAGTGCTGCTGCATGAATGTAGATGTACTTGAAGCTGTCAGCAGCAGGGCTGTGCGCTCAGAGATGCAGCTGATGGAAGTGGCGCCAGTGAGCGCCGATGGATCAGATGTCGAGCATTACACAGGTAGACTGACGCACCACAGACAGTTCGAACGTGCTGGTGAATCGGGAAGAAACTAGGGCTCACGTGATGCTGGGGGTCTTCTCTGAGGAAGCCAAAATTATATATATAATTATATATATAGAATATATATAAGGAAAGAAAGACAACCTCAACAAATCTCACACCAAAATATAATGACACATTTCTTTAAAATACAATTTCTAAATTGCTTTCAAATGCTATCTATCTGGCAATTCAAAGAAAGAATTGTGACAGACGGCTTAAATTTAAATAATTTCGATTCCAGTCACATTCGTTTGCACCAGAGGAATGAAGTGTACGCGCAATAAATGACACTTTTCAAGTGGACCTTGATAATACTGGGCTATAATAATCACAAACATTTATCGTCCCAAATGATCCACTTAACTTTTTTTATGTAAGGGAAATCAATCGTTTACCAGATGCAGTGCATATTAATGATGTATTTTAAGCACCGGCACACTTAAAAGTTATAATTAAGTTTAAAGAAAAAAAGAAGACAATTTTAGCGAAAATATAGGCCTACACCATTGTACTTCATTAAACATTCATGTTGGTCATTTGGCCAGCATTAATCTGGAGGCTGGAGCCCCATCAAATATTAATACTTAAATGCATCTAATACGTTAAATAATCACCTCCTTTCTTCCAGAATGAATCGATAACCTGAAAGTGTTTGCTTTCCGTCTAATAGCCTGTCGCTTATTTATTTTGTTATTGTCTGATTTAGAAATATTAATGCAAAATAAAATGAATAATTAAAACATAAGTTAACACACGAACACACTGCAACGGATCAATGCATATTGCCAAATGAATGTGAATAAATAAATTCTGTCGTGACTAACATTTAAAATAAATAATTTAAAGTCTGAAAACAATTTCATCCAGAATTTCCTTATTTCCTTATCTTGCTGCAATCTAAATAATCATACATTTTTGAGGAATAAGACAATTAATCAGATATGTCAGAATGATTGTGTGAGATGTATGTTGTGTGATTTATCTGTCTTTAAAATACTGATAAACCATTGTGATTAATTTGAAATCTAAGAGTTCATGGTGGCGAAATATTGATCTGTTGTGAAAGGGACTCTTCGCAAGTATTAAAAGTATCCAATGATAACATTTCTCAACTATATAGACTGCATAGCCAATGTAATTTAGGCTAAATGTTTGTTTCTTTTCATGTGTGTGTTGGTGTTTTTTTAAATCGCCTGTTTTTTGGTTTAATAAATCTCTTTTGAGTTACCCTGCATGTGCTGAAGAGGGAATTCCAGTGAGTTTCATTGAACTGAATCGTCGTGGATTCTTTAACCAATTGGGTCTCTCACCCCAGAATTGGAGGCTTAATTTTACCCAGCCTCTTTGGCATTTTGATTGATGTTGCCGTGGCTCCATCCGGCAGGCTATAGCTATAAGGGTAAAGGGAGGCAGTAAAAAAGACAATCGTCGAGTTCAGTCTTTCTCACACATGCAGTCAACGCTAGATAACGACAAACTGGACTAAACTGCGTTTTAGTTGCTGTATGATAACTGGGGTGACGTGGAGGATCCTGTAGGAGCGCGCGCCTCTCCACACCATGGATCATATGGGAGCGCATCTCCACCAGACGCACGCAGACACCATCAGTTTTGGGATCGATCAGATTCTTAACAATGCAGACCAGGGGAGCTGCATGATCTCCAACCCCAGAATGCAGGACATGGACTACGGTTTGGGCTGCATAGTCAGCACAGCCTACAATACCATGACTGGCAACTACGGCGTCAATAACTCGGGTGGATACAATGGGAACTCGTGCAGCGTTGGTTCCCTCAACGGCTCGTACAACATGAACTTGGGCGCGAATGTTAATGGAAACTGCCTTAATTCTTCGGGAGTGATCCGAGTTCCAGCGCACCGGCCGCTGAGCAGCGTTCACTCGTCCATTCCCACCAGCGCTACCACGGTGCCAAGTATGGGAAGTATGGGAAGCATGGGCACCATTAACAATCTCACGGGATTAACGTTTCCATGGATGGAGAGTAACAGGAGATATACCAAAGAGAGATTTACAGGTAACAGAAATCACTCTGAAATCGCAGTGGTGTATAGGCTATGCTTCAAATGATTTTTTCGCTTTTACTCGAAAATTCGCTGTAAAATGTTTTCATCATGTTGTAACAATATCAGTAGCCTAATAAAAAATATATATATACACGTATTGCAGTTTGTAACTGTCACAACTTTTTCTTAACATTTTAAAGAAGCAATTAGGCTAATGCATGATTTGATCACGCAGCAAATTCACGGATTAATATAATTTATAATGACTTCATTGTCCCTCAATTCAATTTTAACTATATTTCTGAAAACAATGACATTTAGAACTTTCGATATAAAAATAGGCCTACTCGATATAAAGTTTAGTAAGTAGGCTACTGGTCTCGCGAATTAATACACGAGCATTTCTACAAATATTATCAACTATTGCAAATGTAATGCAATAGGCCACAGAAAAATTAATATCCACAAATTGTTTCCCCTAAGGGGACGTAACAATAGTCAATATAAATGTGCCAATAGTCGAGGCTAATGTTGATTTATAATGCCCGTAAATATTATACATGGCCATTATTGTTTTAGCATTATTATGTTAAATAATTACATGGTGAAAATGTGCAGTTGTTACATTGAGCTATTGATTTAACCCTCTTTGATTCAGGAAAATTAAATAATTATATTTTTGATCCTGATAAAATCACTTAGCCAATTTAAATGAGGCACACATTTTTTGTTTAACATTTTTACAGTGTTTTTTATATTTAACACACGTCGTCATGAGGAAATGCCAAAAAAGATAGGCTATCCCTGTCTGCTTGCTTGGCGGAACTTATTCGATATATTTCGAGATTGTTGCATGTTTTTTTAAAGGACAAAAGTCGCCTTTCTCCTCTGGAAGTCTCATTTGCTTCTCACTGCTTGGCTCTGGCGTTTTGCTGATTTCTTCCGCTTGCTTTCAATCTGTCTCTCAATATAGTGGCCCTCTCACCGTTCACTGTAACACGCCGTATAGGTCACCCGTATCAGAACCGAACCCCTCCGAAGAAGAAGAAGCCCCGGACGTCGTTCACGCGCCTCCAGATCTGTGAGCTGGAGAAACGCTTCCACCGCCAGAAGTATCTGGCGTCAGCTGAGAGGGCAGCCTTAGCGAAAGCACTTAAAATGACTGATGCGCAGGTCAAAACATGGTTCCAGAACAGAAGAACGAAATGGAGGTGAGCTTTTGTGATCTAATCATGGTTTTACACTCGCATGTAGTGCATTCTTTTTCGTCTAACCACTAAACTCAGTTGAGTATTTTGTTTTTAAAGCAGCCTACTCCATGAGGTCAGCTGGGTCAGTTCCATAATGCATTCCATAGGTGGTTTGTAAGGCCTATGCAGTTCACTCAATATCAAAGCAATCCAATCAGTACATCAGTAAATATTGAATTTGATCCATTTAAATTTGAATGATCAATGACAATTGAATGTGTCTTTTTTTCTTGAATGTGTTCTTTTTTTCCTAATGCATTTTTTACTCCAGCTCTTACTAGCCTAAATTATACATTCTGTTAGAACTTCATAGAAACAGACCTGAAAATGACAAAAATTATGCTCTGATTTTGTAACCAAATGTTGCTCTAATGACTAATTTGTGTTAGGATGGTAATTAACTGCTGCTGAAGCTGGATAATTGTTGTTATGATGATTTCATAGGCTATAACAAAAATTATTTAATATTTAATAAAATATTATAACATGCAAAATAAATCGTATTGTGATTTGGCTAAATAAGCGTTCGACACTGACATCTGAGAACCTGAAATGTAATTTATATTGAATGATATTTATATTATATAAAATATTTATACATTTTCGATTAATATAATCATATAGGCCTGAAATATGCATAGCCTTAAACAATTGAATTCTGCTTTATTTTAAACTATAAGCTTTCCATGCACATAATTTGAGTGAATTAATGACAAAAAATGATGTGCTTATGGGAACGTTTATGGATAAAGAAATAAAAGGGTGCGATTGACACCATGTAAGGACTGTCAGAATTATTTTGGGAAATCCACTATGAGGTATGGGCCTAATTATATTAAGGGTGATATATAGGCTAGCCTGTATATTGTATTCTTTGTTATGATCCTATGTTCGTATTCTTTGGTTAAATTGACAATTTAGCCAAGCACATACTAAAACAGCTTTAATAATGACTCCTGTGATCCACATCCACACAGGCGGCAGACAGCAGAGGAGAGAGAAGCAGAGCGACAACAAGCGAACCGAATTCTTATGCAACTTCAGCAAGAAGCTTTTCAGAAGACTATAAACCAACCTGTTACTCCGGACCCAATCTGCCTTCACAACAGCTCTCTGTTCGCACTTCAGAACCTCCAGCCCTGGACTGAGAACACGGGGAAAATCAGCAGCGTTCCCAACACTGATTGAGATGGGCAGACTTTTATAGACGTGGGATGTACAGAGGAATATCTCAACATCAGATTGCTTTCTTCTTTTTAATGTACAATTAGTCTTTCATTTGTAATATGCAACTTGTAAAAAAAAGAGTAGGCTACTTGATGCTCCCCGTTACAGTCGTGCAGAATAATCTGTTTTTTTTTAAATAATTTTATCTTTTCGTTTTCAAAATGCAACGGAGAATATGCAAAAACATATCATATTTCGTACCTCAAACCTTAATTTTTTTTATTTGTATATTTCCAATAGCATAAGGTTTGTGGTGACACGTTTATAACTTTTAGCTATTAATAAGTCTCAAAAGATTATAAATAAAATAGGCTAACACAAAGAAACGAACGTACGAATCTTCGTAAAATTATGGGCTCCCAAAAGCATATAGCCTAGGCCTAATTTAGGCCTGCTATAAACATTTTTAACTTTGCGCAAAATTATAACTAAACTTAATAGAAGCCGTATCAAATTATCTTGCAAAGCTACATTATCCACTACATAAATTATTACTGACCAAATGAAAACATCGTGACAGCTAAACATATATTGGCCACATTGCCCAGAGTCAGAATCTTGCGCAATGCATTATGAAAGCACGAAAAAAGCAGACCACTGCTTGATTGGTGAATATCGCAACCTCTCTGTTGTAGCCTATAGCCTGGAAATACGTTAAGCATCGTTCGATTAACAGGCTATCCTTGTTGTCATTGCCAGGATTAGACACAGATACCATGAAGAACTTGCACCTCTTTACTCACAAACGAGTGAAAACGAAAGAGTCCTTGCTGACGGTGATTAAACCATAGATAGTGTAGGGGTGAATTCAGGTTGTGAGTGGGACACTTTTGCCATTAGATGACTTGGAAAAGGTGTCCCAATCAACCTAATTCACCATATGTCGACTTGATGAAAAAGACCCCGACTTTAGCGTGTAAAGGGTGCTCTAATGTGCACTTTTGCGAAAAGCATGTAAAAACAACGAACGTTCACTTAGGCTTCTTGGAGGAATGCAAATAGCTAAGGCCAATCAAGATTCTCACTATTTGAACGAACGGTTTCCAATTGTAATCAGCTAGCTGATGAACATAATTTTATGAACAAAGTGTTACCAATTTATTTTTAGATGCTATCTTTTTCTCTCTCCATAATTGTAATATACGCTTGCATAGAGGGATTGCATTTTTGCACGTTTGTTAACACTTTCAACAAATTCGTCATGTTAAACATTACAGGAAAAAATGGGCCCATATGAGTCTACATTAATAGGCCGGCTTTCATTCTTTATGCTTGTGATAACTAAGTGAGACTTATTTTCTTCACCATAGCATATGGTTAAGACGGAAGCGTGATATGGCCTAAATTAAAGCACTTGATATGCAGAAATATGTTGCAACTTTCCAGAAAAAAAAAATCGTTGTCAAATATGTAATTCTTTTAACATTATTTGTAGTGCATTTATGTTTTTAGCTTTCTGGATATGTTCTCGAGAATCTGCAGAAGCAGCCATTTATTTTGTTCAAATAGGCTCCAACTGGCAACTAGACTAGCCTACTGATACAAATGAACGCCGAAATATCATGCAATGTTCAGTAGCCTAACACCTGTAGCTACATGTCTAGGCTACATTTTACGCATCCAACAGTTTCTCAAAGGCATCCACTTGGTAGTAGGCTACTGTATGCTTATTCTTTTATATTGAAATATAAGCTTGTGAAATATTTTTATTTGTCCTTTATTTTCTTCGAAGATGGCGTGACCTATAAAATCTATATTTTATTATAGCTTGATATGAATTAAATATCTGTCATGTCTCAGCCTGGGTCTTTCTAACTGTTCGATTTGTTTAGCGCTTCTTGTTGAGTAACCATAGCAACACCTCACAGCGCTTGTCATTTTGTGGATAGAGAGATGAATCTCTCATCAAAGTGAATGACAGATTTGGTTGCATGATAAATGTGTCTTGGAGAATAGAGAGTGCATAGGCTATGTGTGTTTGTGATATTGACGATGTGCAGATGTGATGGTGTTTCTGAAACGAAGCAGAAGCTTATCCAATAGGCCTAACGTCACGTTTCATCATCTCTTCCGAAATCGCATAATGTGTCGCTTAAAACCTTCCAGAATGTTAAGAGATGGAAGTCATTTAGCACAGAAACATGGGACAATTAACTAGTAGGCTAGGTAACTACGGTAAAATATATAATTCATACCACGTGGTGGGCTGGAAATAATGACAGGCGATGAGAGTTTAACTATAGGCCCACTTTAACATATAAAGATGGCTATAGGCTATATTCCTTATAATGATAATTAAATTGATTTTTTTTTTTTTTTATGTGACGTCCCCGCGTACGTATCTCAATTTACTGGCAGCATTTATTGGAGACCTTGCGCAAATATATCCGTAACGATTTGTTGCTATTTGGGAAGCAAACAAATGTGTTGCTATAAGATAACCTAAAGTTGACACCCATGAACGCCTATATTCTCCCAAGGCTACAAAAGCTATGCCAAATATGGTAAATACTTAGACATGTAGGCTATTAGAACCAAATGCTATAGTGCACTTTCCGCAATGTCCAATTGTTAGAAGTTATGAAGATATATAGCCTATAGCCTACATTGACTAGGGTTCGTTTAGATTCACGTATTATTTTAATATTGTAATGTAGGCTTCTAGGCGCAGGCTAATGTATAATAGTGATATGTAGGCTAATTGATATGGAAATTACAATTAGGTAGGCGTAGGCTAAAAGAAAATCGATTATTTTGTATTATTTTTATGTGGGTACATGAAATAGCTTGTCAATTTCAAAACAGTTGCAGATTTGATTCAAAGTAGCAGAACGTTTTTGTTTTCACAAAAAACAACTTTTTGTAGGCTACAACGCAATTAAAGGGATAGGTAATTCACTCAAAAATACAAATTGTATCACTTTAAGAAAAAAAGGGCGTAACATTACATCATATAATTTTACTTTATACGATTCATAAAATGTCCATGTTTGTAGCTATCTTTTGCAATCAGACCTTAAAAACTGTTTAATAGCTGGGTACCATCACAAAAGGTAATTTTGTACTTTTTGAGTAAGCTATGTTTTGTAACATCAATGGTAATTAATTTCCCTGTCTCACAGGAATTATTGTACCGGTATTATCTCGTAGTATCGCTTTGAGGGAAAAATGCATGCAAAGCAGATACAAATGTGGATAAAATTAGATTCTGCACTTCTTTAGCGCCGCCTCCACCATTTCGAATGTGTTTAGTGTCCCTAAAAGATGACGCAAGACACGTCATATTTCGTCGTCTAAATATCCTTCAGTTGTGTAATTTTCTGCAGCGACAAGGGAAACGTTCACAAGGAGTACAGCATTTAACGCAAGATGCCTCTTTTACGTGTTTGCTTTTCGACAGCTAGAGGTTTTGTCAAGAGAGGATTGGTTTTACAGTCGACTTATCCTGGTGAGTGTTTATTTGGATGCTTGGTTGCCCAATATGCCTCTAATTGTTGCTACTTACTTATGTCACATTAATCTATATAATTTTCAACCTTCTTTATATTGATTACTGAGAATCGTTTTGGAGTCTTACTGCACCCACACACCGGACGCGAATAGCGCGTCAGGCGCGAGTGATTTCAATGTTAAGTCAATGCAAAGACGCGTTACACGCGTTTTACGCGCGTAACGCGTCTTTGCATTGACTTAACATTGAAATGACTCGCGCCTGACGCGCTATTCGCGTCCGGTGTGAACGCACCATTACGACCAGCGACATATTTGATGAAATGTTGCACTGCTGTCCCCTACAGCATATAATAGGACAGCAGGATATGCATCTGGTGGGGTGACCAAAGATAAAGAACCTTTAAAGAAAGCAAAAACGCCCCAAGGACGCTTTGACATGGACGAAAATGAGTCCAGAGCTAAAGATGTCCTTAAAAGTAAGAACACACGTCATCTCTGTTATACAGTTATATTATAATCGTTGAATAAATTGCATAAAGGACAGAGAGCATCTATAAAAAAGGATAGGAACTGTATCTTTCTTTCTTTCCAAAAATTACATGTGTCTCTATTTTACGGATGCTTTAAATCAGATGACATATTTAAAGTGTAAAATTAATTATGACACAAAACGTTTGTTTAATTGGTTTAATTTCTCCTTTAACAGGATTTCCAGATGATGTGAATCCAGAAACTAAGGAGAAAGGTGGCCCCAGAGGCCCTGAACCTACACGATATGGTGACTGGGAAAGGAAGGGTCGTTGTATTGATTTTTAGATGTGGCCTGATAAAATACTTCGATTTATTTATTTGACCATTTGAGTCATTTGAACGTAATCACTAATTCTGTATACAGATATAAATTAGAGAATTTCTGAACCATAAATTATGTACGTCTCCCCTGATTGTATGGGCCTGCTATGTAGTAGTATGTAAGTGTGCAAAAGTAATAACTACTTAAATGGATCTGTGTAGTCTTTAATTGGCATTTTGACAAGAATCTATATGTGTGTGTGTGTATATATATTATGGGTGCAAGGATTCGATACATATCACGATAAGATATTATTGCGATTCTCCAAGACATGGTAAAAGGTTAACAAAAAATGTACTGATGATTAAAATGCTACATTTGATATTACATTGTGGGTGTAAATGAATAGACTTGGACTTGGTGTTGGTAACCCAATGCACAGGACAATGGTGACACCAGGATAGAAATAATCATTATTCTGAAGCTGAAAATACAACATTATTTTAAATGAATATGCTTGAACTCCATCACTGACTAGATATATTTAAAATAATGTAGGCAACTTTTTACAAACATATAATACCCAAATAACTATATATATATATATATATATATATATATATATATATATATATATATATATATATATAACTCTGAAAACTTTTTTCTTACACAGTAATTTGATTTTGGGTGAACTTTCCACAACACGATATTATCATTATCCACAATACATATTGTTGCATTTTTGTATTGCGATATATTGTGACACGATATATTGTTACACCACATATGAAAGAGGGTAACACAGTGTCCAAATGGTCTCTTTGAAGAATAAATATATTAAACCATAAAATGTAATAATTTATTTTGTCACATTTCAAACATTCATAGAAAGTTTTGTCACAAGGACATGTACTGTATGTGTTTAGTATCAAGTAATTA
Organism: Phoxinus phoxinus; assembly: GCF_949152265.1. Classification (NCBI taxonomy): domain Eukaryota; kingdom Metazoa; phylum Chordata; class Actinopteri; order Cypriniformes; family Leuciscidae; genus Phoxinus; species Phoxinus phoxinus. The sequence continues at coordinate 15,886,744 of NC_136889.1, read as the reverse complement.
GTCAGTTTTATTTTGTGAAAATAATATATTGTTTCCCTGCGTATCTGCACATTGATTGTTATAGCTATGGGCAGTACCATATCAGCCTTTAAGCAGAGAGGGGTTAAAAGTATAATCAGGGCACAGCAGCAAAGCTGGGAGGGACAGCCTGATCAGCGTTTAAATTAACATCTAATAACTCTGCAAAGACTGCACAACTGAACATTGGTAGTTTGAATGATATGTTGCAGCCAGGGGATTCAAAGCACAATTCAACAAATAAATTATACTTTGCTGTCCCATGTGTTTTATCTTTTTATTTTGTGTTTCTATGACTTTTGTTGAGATACATATTACAGATTGTTGATAAACTATTCTCTAAAATAGGGGTTTTGGTCATTATTAAAGGTCTTATTAGATTGTATTCAAATATTAAAATCATACAGCAATGCCATAATTTTAACGAGATTCTCCAATGTATTTTTTATTTGATATGTTTTTTTTTCTAGGTAATTTTTATGTTTTTTTAAAGTTACCTTATAGCAAGCTTATAGTTAATAGTTTTTTCCGAAGTAAACGATAGTCTATTTATCAGATTTGAAACAAATGACAACATTCTACGTTACCTTAGCAATGATTCATACATAATCATAACTCCACCTTTAGCGTCAAACCGGCTGCCCAACCTTCCTACATACACATACGTCAACAATGACACAAAAGTCACAGTGGCCTAAAAATTTGGATTTCACAAAGCAAAGATTTGACTTTAAAAATTACATAAAAATAATATTTCACTTAAATTTCATTAAATGGTCTCCCGGTTCCCCATTCACTGTATTTTAAAGCTATTTTAATCATCCCACTGTATTTCGTCTTAGTTTCCGCTTCCGGTCAGTTCCTCCAATCGGCCATATTCCACCGCTCAGTCTCAACCCAGTCGCCGCTCTGTTGCCGTCAGCCCATCACAGTTTTATTTCACAAGGGATGGTCTTCCATTTATAACGATCCAAGTGAACAGAGTGAATCGGGGGAAAGACCGGTGATTTTATCCAGAGACGTTGACAGAAAACGGTCCGAGATGACGACTCGATCGGAGAGGGAAAAGGCTCAGAAACTGAACGAGCAGCATCAGGCCATTCTGTCCAAAATGCTGAGAGAGGATGATAACAAGTACTGCGCCGACTGCGAAGCCAAAGGTGAGATAATCTGATAAAAAAAATCCACCATTCCTTACAATTCGCGTTTGATGTTTTGATCACCTGTACGCGGCAGGAGTCTTGTTGAACAGCCCGTTCAGGTTTCTCATGCTTCACGGTCCTGAGTCACCCGGAGCAAAAAAGGCCATATCTGTGTGTCAAAAGCTGCCTATTTTGACAGCATATCTCATATGAATTGAATGATGCCCAGACCCTGACGGCTCATTGTGCTTATATCCGGCGAATCACTATTCAGCCATGCGTCTTTGACCAAAACCATTACTAATGCATGAATGGAAAACCAGCCTGGAGTTGAACTAATCAGAAGGTCTGATACTGTCAGCCTGACGTTTCATATTCAGGTGGTGCTATATAGGAGAGATTAACCTATGTATGTGTACCGGCTTTGATGATGATGACACAGATGATCACTGTTCCACATATCCACCTGTTTCATAATGGTTCACCTTAGTACAGTGCATAGTAGCTATTATGTGTCCACAGGGACTATGTAGCCAAAAGTGATACTTGACCATTAAGCACAAGTGAAGTGAAAGTGTTTTTTTGTTCATGGTCATATATCAATATCTTTCTTCAGATTGTAACCAGGCGACTGTAACCATAATAGCTGTTTACGTGGGTGGTCTCGCTGTGTTTTAGTATAGGTGTGTTCACTTAAAGGTGGGGTAAGCGATATTTCAAAAACGCTGTTGGACATTGTTGACATTTGAAATCAACCCAAATAAACACACCCCTCTCTTCATTGGCCCGCCTCTAAAACTCACCCTCCAATCCTAACTGCCCTGCTCTGAGTCGGTTTCGAAACCCAATCGCTGGCATGCGAGGCGAGTGCACTAACTAGTCGTCAACGCGGCGCTCAATAGACCTTATGCGCCAGAGAAACAAGGGCGCAGCCATCTTTAGAATATTGTCTTTGAACTTCCGTTTTGCGGTCGCTCTGTGTATTTCAATGGGAGTAACTAGTTTGTCCAGGAGTAACTAGTTTTTAAAGTGGATTTACTTAATGTAAAGTTAACGAAAGTTATCATGAGGATTGTAATGTTTGAAGCAGATGTCTTAACAAATATCAGTAGACCGGGAAGATTTTAAAACGAGCTGTTCAAGATCGCTGTGAAAATACAGACCGGAAGTCAAAAGACAAACGAGCGCAGCGATGAAAAGGGGCGGGGCTACATAAGGTCTATAGCTGGCCTCCATTACGCACGCAATCCAAGAGTGGATGTCTGTTTATCATAACAGAAGCTCAACAAAAAAAATAATGTACAGTACTCAATAGTATGTACATTATACTATCGCAACTCCCATTTAATGCCAACTTTAATGTGTGAAGCATGTTGAAGAAGACTAAAATAATTTTGGAATACTTTGTCAGATTTTAAACTCTTCATGAAATGAAATGATTTTCTAATTTCCTATTATAATCTATTTTCCTATTATCTGTTTTGTAAGTGGATGTCATTGATCTTGACATCTGAAAATGACGACTGATAATTTATTCCTCTTTAACCCGCCATTTTAAAATCCAATCAACAACCCACACAGAACCAAGTCTCAACCAAATTTCTTTCCCCCAATAATCCATTACACTTGGCTGTACTTCAAAATACAGAAGAAATGATTGGTTGCCATTTCCTTTTTATCATGGCTTTAATACGTCATTGTTATAATAAACATTGTCACAAAGTTGCAAGCAGGTCCTTTACTGTCACTTTGGTGTAGCTGTGTCTGTGTGCAGTTGTATTTGTAACATGGAGCTAAACATGAGAACAGAATGCATTCTCATTTCCTTGCTTTTTTGTAATGTGGCCGTACAGTGGCAGTGACATTGCTATATTTTACAGTTCTATTTTTCCAGATCTTTACTTTAAATTCTTTACATTTTAATCCCTAAACAATGTCCCATTGGAAAGAGTACATCCTGGGTGGAATGTGAAGTAAAGGTGCTCAATGTTCTAGGGTTCATAGTCCATCAACAAATCACTGGATGACCATCTTTTCCATTTCCATCGACTGTTCTGTTATAAGCCCTCTTCTGCCTTTCCGTAAAGGCCCATTATCTCCATACCGAGCATATGACAATATTTAGGCAGGAGGCAGTCTTCGGCTCTGCGGTGATGTCGCAGGCCGGCAGCTTCTCGAGCTCCCCTCTCAGCTTTCGTCTTAACCAGACCAGTTTCATCCACTCTGAGCTCTCCGGTGTCTTGAGTGCAGCCACACCTCACTACTCATATTGCCTGGCCTCTTTCTGTCTCTCTTTTACACAGTTCTAATGCTGATGGGTGGAGTTTTGTAGCTTCATTTGCTTATGAATGACAGCCTTGAGAGAGTGTTAAAGGCAGCATGAAATCAAAAACTAGCTAATTTAAATGACCCAAAAATCATAATTTACTCACCCTCATGTCTTTCCAAACCTGTTTGACTTACTTCAAGAATGTTGACCATTGACTTCCATTGTTTGGACAAAAAAACATTAAAGTGTCCTAAATGGCGCACTAATCACTGTACTACTCTACTCTACCATCTAGTGTATGCATTTTATAAAGTTATTTTGTCATCCATTATCGGAGTCTGTACCCGGTAAGTACAAAAACTGCAACAGTTGAGAGTATCTAGTGCACAACATTTTACACTAGTTGTTGAAGCTGCAACTTAGTCCTTTTGGAATTGTCAGTGTGAACACACTGCTCACACCATTCATACTACAAAATGGTATAGAGTAGTGCATTAGTATGCGATTTGGGATGCAAAAAACCTTCTATTTTCCACAGAAAGCAGATAGATATCTGATACCTATAGCCTAGTTTCATTTTCATTTCATTCTGATACAGATATAGTTTTATTTTTAGCTTGACTGTATCTTTAATACTCTTTCTTGGTCTTATTGTAAGCAATTCATATGTGAACAATAATTCAGGTGTGTGTGTGGGGGTGGGTTTTTATTTTATTTTATATTTTTCATCAAAATGTAGTAACTCCCTCAGAGGCTCCACCTCTGAATTAACTTTCCTGCTTGGCTGACATGCAGGCTATTGAGATTTTCATTGTTATGAAATGCCATATTTCCAACATATAGCCTAGCCTATTTAACTGCTTATTGGTCAAATCAACTCCCAAGTAATTTTTTGACTTGTTGAATATGGTTTCATTCAGAAATGTTGGACATTATTATGGGAGTAAAATGGGTTGTAAATAATGTTTCATGTTGGTTCACTCGACAGAGGACAACTTTAAGGTTTAGTAAGCGGTTTCTGAGAAATGCTGTTGAAAGAAGAGCACCACAACACACTTGTAGCCAATCAGCAGTAGGGGGCGTGTACACATGATGGGGGAGGAGAGAGTGAGCAAGAGGGAGATTTGAAGAAAGACTGTAGAAAGAGAGATGGCTGAGACCAGAGACATTACAAAAGAGAAAAGATCAGAAGAATATCACTGGGAAAAGGGGAGTTTTGGTTAGGCAAGAGCTTTAGAACCCACTTTAATATTAGAAAAGCTTTAGAGCGCTGGAGAGACATAAGCAGGAAGGCCTGAAAACGGATGTTGAGGTTGTTCCTGCTCCATACGTGAGTACTATTGGTTTTATGTTTCACTGAACCAAAATATTCTGTTGTTGTAATGTTAGCTATAGTAACAGGACACTTTTGAGTGTTATTGTTTGTCTGAAGCTGGTGTGCTGCTGGCAACTAGCAACCAACTCTTGCTTGTATACTCATGTATTCCATGTAAATTTTTTGTTTTTCCTTGTCATATATTGGTCATCTTCACTTTATTTTTTGCTTCGCTGCAGCTATGTAAAGATACATCCACTCTTGCACTGTGTTTTTGTGCATTTTAGGCCAGAGCAATGAAGGGTGTGTAGGGTTTGGAATCAAAAATCGATTCCTATTCTGGAATCGGATGCTTAAGCTTAGGAATTGGACACTTGTTAAAATGATAGATTCCTTTGTGTGCATTTTAATATGACTTTAAATCATTCAAGCGCAAGAAGTCCCTCGTTCTGTTTTGTGTGTTGCACACACATCCAAAATGTGTGCACAGAAAGGCGCCTCTCATACCGAAAAATTAGCGATTCTGAACCGTATTCTCTTCCACATCTTTTTGCACTTGAATGGACAAATACACACAAAAATTTCTAAATATTCTCGCAAACAGTCATTTATGTCTTAAGTGAACGTAAACGTAAACATTGCAGCTTTTTCCCTTATGTTTGTGGCATCGCAACTTTGACTCCACATGGATGTAGAATTGAGAGACTGCCATGAACTTCTGCTCTGTCAAGTAAAGTAGGAGAGGAAATATATGGAGTGCAGTAGATGTTGTGAGTGTGGCACTGCAGGAGCTGCTGGTTCTAGCCGATGGATGTGATTAGATGTGACAGAATAGTAAGGATTGGTCAGACATGGCTGGGCACAGTGTGTCCAGAGGCTTTTATTTATTTTGTGCGGTGCTGCTCTCTCTCTGCCTGATGCACTATGGCCTGCTGTCACCGACATGCAGAACACCACTGGAGAATGATGACCCTATGTTTAAGGTCATATTTGCTTTGTGTGTGAAGGTTGTGTGTTAGCCTGAGTGTCATACACACATGCTTTCAGTCTTTGTGTTTTTTGCATTTCTGTGTTTGCTTACACTTAGTGAAAGCGGTTTGCCCCAGCTGCAGAGCGTTAGATATAGGCTACTACCCGTATTTTGGAGCTTGGGGCAGCAGGGACACCCCTGAGCCACACACTCATGTGACATGCCTGTTGTCTGGCGATAAGAACAGACTCTATTTTTCGGTAGGTCACCTACATTTGTGCTGTGGGGCTAAGGCTGCTGTCATTGAGGTCATGCATTATAATCTTTATTGGCTGCTCAATCTGTCAGACGGTATAAAGGTTTTTTTCTTTTTAGAAAAAAAAGATAGTAATTCTATTTTACATGTTAAATTTTTTTTTCTTTAGTCTTCACTTCACCGTTTTGTTTTCTGAGGCCAGTTATTATTAATAGCATAATTGAATATAAAATTATTATTATTAATTATAATTATTATATTAATATTATTGTTTTCATGATAATATTTTATTAATGCATTTCTTCTTGTATTGTTGTTGTTATTTATTATTAGACCATGCAATAGTAATACAATTTCAGTCCTAAACATTTAAAGGGTTAGTTCACCCAAAAATTTAAGTTATTAATTACTCACTCTCATGTCATTCCAAACCCGTAAGACATTTGTTCATCTTTGGAACACTTTCAAGGCCCAGAAAGGTAGGAAAGACATTGTTAAAATAGTCCATGTGACTACAGTGGTTCAACCTTAATTTTATGAAGCAACAAGATCCTTTTTGTGTGCAAAAAACAAACAAAAATAACGACTTTATTCAACAATTTCTTCTCGTCTGTGTCAGTCTCCTACACTGTTTACATTGTGTAAACAGTGCAGCGCTTTTGGGTTCTATATCAGAACGCCGGCTCCGTATTGGCCGGTCGTGGTGCCCACGTGAACGGCGTCGGACAAAAATGAGCCGGTGTTCTCACGAGCGCTGCACTGTGTTTACAACGTAATCTGCGTAGGAGATTGACACAAACGAGAAGAAATTGTTGAATAAAACCATTATTTTTGTTTGTTTTTTGCAAACAAAAAGTATTCTGTGCAGATATATATAGGTGCAGGTATGTCGTCACTTTGTAGGCCAATCGGCAGTTAGCATCACGCTGGTTCCCTCGTCAAACACCCAATAGAATTTTCCCATAGGCTTTTGGATTATTGCAAAAAACAAGCTCTGTGATCAACCAAAGTTTATGATACTTGCTCGTTTTGTCCATCAAGATTAATTTCACAAATGATCAACTTTAAAAAAAAAATCCCCAGAAAGTTTGAGTTAGAATAGTTTATAAGAGACAATAAGGCTGTAAAAGCGGACTGAGTTTACCTGTTCGGCGTGATGACGTTTAATCTCCCCGACTGACTAAAGTGAGGTCACACCTGCACCACTCTATGGGTGATGTGATTATTCTGTCATAGACATGTCGTATTTTAGCTACCTCACACTTAGTGATCATCATCTGTATTGTTAATGATGATAAGCATTCATTATCAGTCATTTTATTGTGGTTAGATGCATCAAAACACAGATATTTGTCGAATCAGCCAATGGAAAATAAATGTATACAGATGTATATTTAGCTATAGCCATCAACTAGCAAGCAAGCAGTGAGAGTGCTCTCATGAGCTTTTTCTTTTTAGTGAAACTCTGTGGGCACAGATTCTGGGAATGCCTCTGGGCAGTTCTAGTAATGAGTAATGATTCAATCATAACTGCAGGCCTCAAGACAGAAGACAGCAGAGAGTACTGTGTGTGTGTGTCCTTCCTGCTTTAAGTGCTGATAGAGGTGTATGTGTGTGCTGTATTGGTTTTGCATTTTGTCTGGCAACTGGAGAGTGTTGAGAGAAGTGTCTATTTGATAGTCTCCCCAACTTTTACTTCCTCTGCACACACACACGCCACAAGGACAGACAGGAAATATGCTCTGGTACTTCCTCCTGTGTGCTCTCTTTCACACCGTCACTCACAGAGATAAGAACTGCTGAAAGCCTGTGTCAGCATCTTTGTGTGTTTTGGTCATTTATATATTTTCCAGAAGTTATGTTTTGATTAAGAGTATGTGAAAATATTAGGGCTGTCAACTGAATGTGATTAATTGTGATTTAAAAAAAAATGAAAATGCAATCACATATTGACGTATACATTATTTGTGAATATAAGCTTTGACATCCCACCTTCATGTTTTTGCCCTTCGAAATGAGTCCCAGCTGCTACTACAGGTAACGCCACTCACCAAACAACACTTAGGCCTGTTCTCATTCTGTACTACTGCTCTTGGTAAGGAGACATTCACACAGCTTGTGTTCTTGGTTCAAAAACCCTTGAGAGCACAATAAAATGGAACAGAATCCAGGGGTCTGAGAGGCATCCAAAAATGTCAGCTGGCCCCTAAAATACCACAGACGGTACCACAACTTGATTGAAAAATAGGTTGCTATGAAGTGTAGACATAGTTAATTGATATTATGTATGTATGTATATTTGTTTTGTATATTTGTATATTTCATGAGAATTAGTTTTTTATTATTGTTATGTGTTTTTATGTGCAGGAAGAGTAGTGGATGCATTTTGTTGCATCAGCTAATGGGGATCCTAATAAATAAATTAATAAAATATGAAAAGAAAACAAACAATAAACACTACAAGTTTGTGGTCAGTAATTCATTTTAATTAATATTTTTTTTTAGCAAGGAAACATTAAATTAATTTAAAAAAAAGTAACATTAAAGACATACTGTTTCAAAAGAATCCTGGATTTTAGAAAATATAAAATACAAAAATTAAGCAGCACAACCTTTTTTAACATTGACAATTGATAATACTAATAAATGTTTTTTGGGAGGCAAATCAGTATATTAAAATGATTGCTGAAGGATTGTGTGACTAAAGACTGGAGTAATGATGCTTAAAATTCAGCTTTGCATCACAGGAATAAATGACATTTGATTAAACATTTTAAACTGAAATAATAGTTTACAATATTACATGTATATTTGATCAAATAAATGGTGAGCATAAGAGACTTCTTTCAAAAATGTTAAAATCTTCCGACCTCAAACTTTTGAACTGTAGTGTCAGCAAATGCTGATATCTATGTAATTAATTGGAACATCATTTAATGTACTTTGATTAGTTTTTAATTGATTGACAGCCATAATACCAATGTATATTACTGTAGTATGTTTAGACAACCCTTCATTGTAGGCAATATCTGACCTGCATTCCTACACGCATCAGAAGGAACCTTTCCCCGCTACATGAAACAATGCTGAGTCTTTTCCTCTCTGTCAAGAATGATGTGCATGATCACTATCGCTGTTGGTGCATTTCTAGAAATGCTTGCAGCAGCTTTCTTTCCTTTGGGCTGGATCCTCCACTTCTGGCCAACACGCTGAGACGTTCATGCTCAGGCTGTGTCTAAACATGCTTTTGCAATAACTGGAAAAGAGATTGTCATTTGCATATGAATTATGACCAGAGTAATTACAGACTGACAACAGCATGAAGTGCCTTTAGACTTTTGGGACCGTTGGTTCTTTTATTTTCCAGGGTTTTGGAATCTGCATATTTTTACAATTTTAATTGTGAAAGCCGAGTGTGAAAATAAATCTGTGGAATTTCAGGGAATGTATTTAAATATAGAAAATGTATTGGTAGCTGAACATATTAGACAAAATATTTAATAAAACTGCTCCTTAAAATGTTTTGTCTAATTTAATAACTACCTCGACAGTGATCTGTGAATTTTTTTTGCAGACTTAAAGGGGAAGTTCACCCAAAAATGAAAATGAAGACATTCCAAAACTGTGTGACTTTCTCTTTTTTTTTTTTTTGCAGAACATAAAAGATATTTTTGAAAATGTTGGTTACCCATCAGTTTTGGTTCCTGTTTACTTCAATTTTATGGACAAAAATTAAAATGGAAGTTCTGTTCAACATTTTTCAAAATATCCTCTTTTCTGTTCTGCAGAAGATAGAAAGTCACACAGTTTAGAATGGCATGAGGGTGAGTAGAGAATGACATAATTTTTATATTTTGGTTGACTGTCATAGCAGGTTTGTTAAATATACTGAATGTATCATGACATTTAGAAATGAGGCTTCTTCCTTATAGTACTTTATTTCTAGATGTCGGTTTCATTGTTACCTCTAATCTGGTGTTGTTTAAAGAATAATTCAATAAAAGCTACAATCAATTTAGGGACTTGCACATATGCGTTTCATCCAGTGCTTAATTTTGCTGAAATATTAGCCTGCTGTTTAAATGGCGGCTCCACCAGCTGGAGTGGTTTTGGTTAGAGCAGCTGTTGTGCAGCTTTAAAATGCTTTTCAGACAGATTCCATTCCACTCAAAACCTGGATCAGATTGGGCCGCGTCCGGATGTCACTGTGGAGCCTATGACTTCCGAGACTTCGGAAGAGTGTTCCGAGCCGAGAGTGTTGGTGGTGACCAATTGTGTCAGGGCCAGTTCAATTGGTAAACTTTCAGTCTACGTTGGTGTTGTTGAGTCTCTTCATTCCTAAACAGAAGTTACTTAATAGTTACTTATAGGGTGGTGGTACATTTATGAATAGTTGAATATATTAAAGGGCTTAAAAGCCTGTTTGCTCTTCCTCTCATTAAATTGATAGTGTCTTTAAGTGGTCTGGAAATCTAAATGTGTATGTTGTGAATAACGCTCAGCGTGTTAAGTACTTTCTTTTAGTTTGTCAGCAGGTGGTGCAAGAGAGACATTCGTTTGTTTGCCTTGCAGCATAAGTATGTGGTTAAACTGGTGACTAGATTTATGTTCATTGTGGTGACGTTTTGGCTTTGTTCTTTTGGCAATGTTTTTGGGGGGAGATTTTGTTGATAAAAATTAGACAATATTTGTGTACATTTGTAGGTGTAAGTTTGAGCACCAATTCAGCATAAGAATAATTTCTGAAGGATCATGTGACACTGAAGACCTAATAGTAGAAATTCAGCTTTGCTATCACAATAATGAATTACATTTTTAAATAATTTTTTTTATTTTTTATTAAACACATTTTACTGTAATTTTGGTCAAATAAATGCAGCACTGGAGAAAGATAATAGATACGGACCTCACTTTTGAAGGGTAGTGTATACTTGAAAACTAGTATTAATCTGGTAATTAATTGTTCCAAACATGCAGCATTTAGTGCAAATATTTCCTAATTTTCCCCTCACTGTATGACCAGACAAAGTATAGTCCTTGGGTTGTACTAATCTCCAGTGCCGCTCACCAGCAGGGGGCAGCACAACACCACCTAAAAATCAATCGGTTCATCTATCCTTTCAGTTCTGTTTAAACAGCCTACATGACGTAGGTTTCTCGGCTGCAGGTCACATTCTCCAAAACCTGCTTTTAACACAATATTATGAGATGTGTGGATACGATTATGGATGTTCACAGAGGTCACAGTGAGTCTGCCTTTCTCTCATGTTCACTCACAGTCTTTCCTCTTCTTTCCACCTGACAGAACAGCCACTGTGCTGAGACCTTAACTCCCCCCTCTCCCAAATGCTCTGCCTTTCCTTCCCTCACCTGTCAGAGATAGCAGACGCACACCTTTTCTCCCAGTCTCTGTCAGACGTCTTTCTCCTGCTGCTGGAATAGAGGGCTCTAATTTCATGCTCTACTACTCTTCCCTCTGTGAGGCCGAGTTCTACTGTCACTGTTGGACTCCACTGCCAGTTTTGAGATGCCGTGTGTGTATGTGTGTGTTCTTGTGCCTCGGAAGACTGACAGAGCGGAGCTTTTCTTTGAACAGGGCCTTTTTTTTCTCTAATGAAGGAGTTCTCTCAGGATCTCTGACTGGCTTTAATCTTTAATTGAAGTCTTCATTTATTTTGGGGGGCTTTGTAGAGTGTCTTCAGTGGCGTCTGCTCCTTTGAGCTTGTATCTGTGAAGATGAAGGTTTTGGCAAATTTTGTGTGTGTATGCGTCTGCTTTGTTTTGGTTTTTGGTCTGAAAAATCAAAGCGTTTACTGTTGTTCCTCAAAGATCGCTTTATTTCATCTCTTGTTTTTGTCTTGTACAACAATCCGTGAGTTCTATGTAAATTAAGAATGCCAGTCATCATTAATGATAGTGTGCAATGGGGATGTCAATTTACATAAATTCCCATAATGGATGGTTGTTTAATGGATTAGTTCACTTTCAAAAAATGTTTTGCTGATAATTTACTCACCCCGATGTCATCCAACAATATGTCCATGTCTTTCTTCCTTCAGTCGAAAAGAAATTTAGGTTTTTGAGGAAAACATTCTAGGATTTTTCTATAATGGACTTCAATGGCAACCATCTATCCCAATGTTCAAAATAAGGTTCAAATGTCCGTCTCAATGCAGCTTCAAAGTCTCTACACGATCCCAGTCGAGAATTAAAGGTCTTATCTAGTGACACGATCGTCAATTTCTAAAAAATTGTTCGTCTTGTGCTGGTCTGCGACGCGCCACGGCACGTATTACGTCATCACGTTGGAAAGGTCACTAAAATAAAAATAAATTAAAACAAAGATGTCAGAAGATTTTGAAGCTGGAGGAGAAAATGAGATGGAGTTTCCCTACTTTTTTGAACCGGTGTACACAGACAAATAACTTGGATAGATGACGTGAACGTTACCTTTCCAACGTGATTACGTAATGCGTGGCGCGTCGCAGACCAGCGCAAGACGAACAATTTTGAGTTGTGAGATCCAGGCGCTCAGCGCTCATGTACCCCGCCTGGAACAGCCTTACCTCGGCTAGTCCTTCTGACGTTTGTCGCTGGCTCTGATGTCTCTGTAGTTGTTAAACATGAGATATAATTCGTCTCGTGTGTATCTAACAGGCAATCTTTGGTCTCATGAATCTATAATTTGTTCCCTGGCCAATCGTTTTGGCTGAGGTTAGAGTGAAGTTTCATAACTTTATATATTTAGGCTATTTAACTTTACCGTCGTAGCCTCCTAGAGCACTGTCTTTGTGTTTGACTGAATTGTTTGCTTTATTTCTTATTGAATAGCTTCTTATACCTTTTACTTATACATTAATAATGGCTATTATTGATAATTAAAACTGACATTTAACAAAAAGAGACGGGGTTGTGTTTTGTGTCATTTAAAGTTCAGTAAAGATAATCAGAATAAATATGCACATTATTGCCTAAACCACATGTTGTTTAATATTTATAAAATGTAAACAAAAAGAGGTAGAGTTGTTTCAGTTCATTTTGTTATAAATATAAATGCAGTGAAGATAATCAATAATTAATTGTTTCAAAATAAATTGCTAGCCTACCTACTAATCCATTGCATGGCTTAAAGACAAGAATATTTTTAGAATACATAATATATTTCGAATACATAACTACGGCACGCTCGTTTCATTTTCCTTGTTTGTCAGCTGCACGTGTTTTGCACATGAGCCACACGCACCTCAAAATTACGCACTCTAATGATGACCTTGCTTAATCGACCATTGACTGATTAAATTATTATCGACAATTCGATCTTCGATTAATCGTTGGCATCCCTAGTGTGCACTGCTGACTGCGTCATAATCGTATCATGTGTTTCTATGGCTGTCTGGGACACTTTGACAGGTCTACGAGCAGTAAAGTACATGTGGAGTGGCACAGCAGGTCTGCAAGGCTCATACTGTTCTCAGTGTGACTTGTGTTCCTCCCAAAATGCTTTGCAGCATTGTTGGAAGCCTGTTGTGACCAAAGCCGATCAATATGGGGAAATAGAAGCTGTGGCTTTGTTTAAATGTACACCAAAAGCAGGGATGTGCCCAAAGAATTCTTATTCGGAAAGGCATGGAAAATGAAAAAGCCCCTAGAGAGACATGGTTAGGCTTGCTACGGTACTCTGTTACATTACAGTACATCAGATTTAACACATGAAGATAGTAAGCAGAGCTTACTGACAGGACGATGGAGGATTTGGTGCGCAACAGAACCGGAGTGTCATTAACAAATATATTGTGTAAAAAAAAAAAAATTCTTCACATAAAAATGGAAGTTCTATCATCATTTACACAGGAATTTCATCAAAAGACACCAACAATGACTTAAAGTGAGATACAAAGCATGTGAAAGAAGTAGATCCAGTCAAGGTTTTTTAGGTACCAAATAAATAGTTCGTCTGTCATCGTATACTCGCACTCACGTTGTTCCAGACCTGTATGACTGTCTGTGAAACACAAAAGTGGATATTTTGATGCATGTTGGTAACCAAACAGTTTTGGTCTCCATTGACTTACATTGTGACATTTCTCAAAAAAATATTGGGCTCCACATAAGAAAGTTATACAGGTTTGGAAGAACTTGATGGTTAGTACATGATGACAGAACTTTCTTTTATGGGTGAACTATCCTTCTAAGAGCTTGATTTTTAACTACATCAAGTAGTCAGCTTTCACAAGCTTTTTATCTCAATCTGTAATTTTTGGTGCCTTTTGTCACCTTTTGAAGAACATCTGTGTTAGTCATCACCCTGTCATTCTTTCCCTGCAGGGGGAGCTGTGAGGATACACTATAGTTAAAGCAGTGCAGTCGAGTCCTCACCGGCTCTTTTTTCGGGCCACGGTGCGCTTTCCATCTCTGTATCCTCATAGTTCTTTATATTCACATCCGTCTCAGAAAAGACCTGATCCTGAATCCCCTTTCCCAGCTGCCCTGCTCGCGCTCTCATTTCTGACCCTTCTCTGTTGATCTTAGCATCACAGGGGCCGGCTGATCAATCTCCTTGGTGCATTTTTTTGGAAGCACCAGCTGAGAATCTGACAGGTTGTAATTTGGTTTGTGTGAAGCCCTGTGTTCACGGGTATGTTTATTACATTCAGTCTATTTCAGGATTTTACTCTCTCAATCTTTCATGTAGCTCAGAGGGGAGCTAGTGTATATATGTATTCAGTGTCAGCGTTCCGTCTTGCGGTTAGTTTTCAGATAAATCCTCTTTGCTCTGTGGGTCGCTTGCTGCTGTTACGGTTGGTATTTAAATACGCTTGCCGTGCGCTTCTGTTTCACACTTGGTTTTTGAGTTATTTCCTCGTGTGTGGGGGTGTTTTTGGGGTTGATCATGGGTAGGAAGGATCTGAAAACACTCCCAGGCGCTTCCAGTACATTTCTTGACTCCCATCAACACCAATTAGTTTTGTTACGATTCTGTGCAGTGCTGGAAGATGCTCAGGATGATGCATGATTCTAGGACGACCCCTTTTGCATGCGTCTGTCTCTTTTAGGCCCTTTTGCACCAGATGCAAATGTTCAGCACTAACAACAGTTTGAAAAGAAACAATGTATTCCTATGAAGCTGTTCAGACCAGCAGGGTTTTTCCTGGGTCAAAAATGGTCTTCGGTGGGGGAGGACGAGTACAGTCAATCTACACACACAGTACAAGGCAAGTACTCTACTCATGTGAACTGTGAGCCCAGTACTATCAATACATCCAAAATAAAGTTTTAATATTAAAGCTTAACGCTTGCTGCACCAACATTTTTATATTTATATACACGCACCCATTCACAAACACTTTGGGGTCGGTATGATTATTTGAATTTTTTCGTAAGTCTCTTATGCTCATCAAAGCTGCATTTAGTTGATAAACATACCAGGGTTCCTACGCAGTTTGGAAAAGTATGGAATTTGATTTGAGTAATTTCCAGAAACCCTGACATACTAAAAACAGTAATATTGTGAAGTATTATTACAATTTAAAATAACTATTTTCTATTTGAATATGTTTTAAAAGGTATTTTATTCCTGTGAAGGCAAAGCTGAATTTTCAGCATCATTTACTCCACTCTTGTGTAACATGATCCTTCAGAAATCAATATAATATGCTGATTTAATATTAAGGAAATATGTATTATGTTATTTTGAAAACATTTGTGTTGCTTAATATCTTTGTTGAAACTGTTCTATATATTTTTCAGGATTCTTTGTTGAAGTTTTATTAAATGTATTAATAAAACTTCAACAAAGTTGAAATGCAAAAATACATTTATTAAAATAGAATTTTGAAATGACAATGTAGCCTAAAAGTTTTTACTGTTACTTTTAATACATTTAATGTGTCCTAGCTGAATAAAACTATACATTTCTTTACAAAAAAAAAATATATATTATGTTTGTTAGCAATTTAAAATGTATCTTTCATTTTATACGTTGGCTGGTATTTGATATTTAACTGTGCTGCCAATTTCCCCTTTTTTATATTTAAATTACCTCTGCAGTCATCTAATGTTCCCATAATCTTTAAAAACAATAATAATTTATTACTATTTTTAAATGTAGTCTTTAGCAAATCTCATTTTCAAATTGTAGATTGTAGCCTAGATGTTATGATGCCTAAGGTCACTTGTAGCATTAAAAATGTTTTTTTTTATACTTTTAATTTATTTTAATAAAACAAATTAATTGTATCTGTCATCAGCCTTAAACTGAATATAATTATTGGCTTATTGCTATCTGCCAGTACTTTATGGTGCATCTCTGATTTACATCTTACAAAAACTGCTAAGTAATTGACTTTAGCTAAACATCATATCTGTGTTTCAATATTTTTATTTTTATTGAACTTGGCCAATGAATTTGCTTCTCCTGCATCCTGTGCTTCTAGACCAGCTGAAGGGTGCATTATGGCATCTGTTGAACCAGCGTGAATGTGCTTTTCGTTCAGCCCTATATGCGTTTCACTCCTGTTGTGAATAGACCATTCGCCTGCTATTCGCTTTGCTTTTTCGTCTCCCGTTTGGTGTGAAAGGCCCTTTAGATTGCATGAAGTGTGGCAAACAGCTGGGGGTCCGTACTCCGTACAGCTAGCACCAACACTAATGGGCACAACTGTGATGGACGGGGCAGAGCCGCATATCCCCCCTCACTCCACTCTATTGCATAACCAGACAGTTTCTCCTCCAGTTATGGATAATAAATACACACATGCACATTCACAGCCTGTTATTTGGTGTTGAAAAAAGTGCAGGTTGAGATCTGTGCGATGTGCTTGTTTTCCACCGTCACCTTTTTTTAATGAGAGAAAAATGGAGGCTTTTAAGAAAATGGCAGCAGCACTTTTAAAAGGCTCAATAGGTGACCTTATGCAGTACAAAAGTGTGTGTGTGTGTCCGTCCGTCCGTCTGTCTGTGTGTCCATGCCTATATTAAAGTGTGTTTTTCAGGGACTTCTGTGCCAATTCACTATGCTGAGTGCCACTGCAGGAAACTTCTGCTGCCTCACTTCCTGATTTTTGTTTTGTTTTTTTAAACTAGGATCCCACCGTCACATTCCCAGCATGCTTTGTGCAATGACCTATACTCAGCAGTCACTGCTCTCAGTGACTTACTTAGAGATGCGCACAGATGCACTGTACAAGCGTGGCTTGCCCTTACAGACCAAGTGAGGCATGAACACACACACAAACACACACAGTCTATTATATAAACATCATCAGCGCTGTCATGCACTGTTAAAGAAAACAGTGCGAGTTCTTTTTAAAGACACATGCATATTATTTCACGGAACTGGACTGAGAGGGATTGTTCTGGGTTACCAGAATACACACATTATTGGACCTTTGTTTCTGATGTCATTTGTGAAAATGTGTGTGTATATATACTACTGTATGTATAACCGTTGTAACAAATTTTATTCTTTAGGATAAACCCCTTGAGATGCATCATCTCGTTTTCAAGGGGGTCCTAATACACAAAAGTTAAATAACATACATAGCACAAGACACGACAATAAACCCAAACAAAACAAAACAAAAACAACAGTCTTCTAATTCAAAGCCACAAACACACCACTACAATAAGTAACTTTCCCCCCTTTTTTTGTCTATGAATTTTGAATTTTTGCCTAGCATTAATAAATATGATCATAGATATATCATCTAAAGCAATTACAACTTGTTTCAAAAGAATGAAACAAACCATTTTTAAACATAAAGTGAAGTCAAAGATCATACATTTAAAGGTAAATTATTCCAATCGGCAGGAGCCTTAAACCTAAATGCTTTCTCTTCCCACAGACGTTCTTAACTAAAGGGGTAAGAAAAAAATAATGTGAAGAATATAATAACAGATACGGTCTCAAATAATTAGGGTAATTAAAATGTACACATTTGAAAATAAATTGAATCCAGTGAAAAAGCCTTCTAATATTGAGTGAGTTTGAGTAAGTCAATACATTATACAATGGTGCGTAAAGAATGAGCATCCAATAACACATCGACACAATTTATTATAAGCGGTAGTAAGAGGCAAAAGATTAGTTTTAGATGCATTCTGATAAACTACATCTGCATAATCAAAGAAGGGTAATATTAGTTGTGTAGCGAGTTTTTTTCGAACGTTGAATGTAAAACAAGTTTAAGATCTGTACAATACACTCGTTCCAAAATTAATTTCACAAAGTATATAGCCTAGTCAATGTGAGTTGTAATGGAAATTATTCAACCCCTGTTGCAAATCAGGTTTATTGGCAAAATTTACAGACTTTCAGCTGTTTTCAATTAACAAGTCAAACAAAAGTCATTGAAACAGCTCAACACAACAAATGTTGCAAGTGGTTACTATATATATATATATATATATATATATATATATATATATATATATATATATATATATATATATATATATATATATATATATATATATATATATATATATATATATATATATATATATATTCCACACACATATTAAGCAGCATAATTGTTTTCAATATTGAAAATAATCACTGAAGACTGGCGAAATTGTCATATGTTCCTGCCATCACAGGAACATATGACATTTTTAAATGTATTAAAATAGTAATATTGTGAAATATATGCAGCCGTGGTGAGGATAGGTGACTTCTTTCAAAAACATAAAAAATCTTACTGACCCCTGCCTTTTGAACAGTTGTTTACATCAGTTTTAAATTGCAGGCAGACTCATAGCCAGCTGAAATACCCCTCTTGTCCACAGCCATTCATAAGTATTCGTTGTAGGTTTTGCATCCTATTCAGCTGTTAAAAGCAAGTCAGATGTTGAGAAGGGCAGCTATGATGTGGGATCCTGAAACACCGCAACTGGCCCCTGTCCCTGGACCAGACTGGGACAATCAGCACCAGCCTTTTGAAGTGTTACTCGAGCGTAGCTGGAGGGTCCTCCAGTTCTTTGAGGTTTCTGGGTGAAGTACAGTGGCGCTCTCTTCTCCTGTATTTTCTTCTTCCCCCTTTCTTTCTCCCTCTGTCTCTCTCTCTCCTCCCTCTTTGGCAGAGCTGATGGAGGGGTTTAGGAAGGAAGTGAAAAGAGAGAGAGAGGGGCTCTAGTCACAACAGTTACCCATGCCCCCCAGAAGTGAAAGATGGAGGGCTGAAGGGACTATTGTTTATTTTGACAAATGCTTTCTTGTAGCCTTGAGGTGACATTGGCGAAATGATGCAGCCAATCAATTTTCAGTGAGACGGGTGCTAGAAAGGCACAGATGACATGTGTGAGGGACAAAGAGTTTGTGTGATTCACACATCTTATATCGGCCATGTTCCATTGTTCATGTGTTTTCTACGCAGGCAAATGAGCTACAGGCTTATAAATCTGGGGTGACTCCTCAATGAAGTGGGCAGAGACCTGGAAACTGCAGAGGCAACTGTAAATCACCCACTGTTCCTACACGCACAAAGTCCCAGAGCCCTGCTCTGGATGTTTAGACACTGAATAATTTATTTGCCCTGCCTTTTAATTGAGTTTTCAGGGAAGGGCTGTCTTGCACACCTAGGGTGTCCTGTGTTTATAGGCTCCCCAAAAATGTTATCTCACTACCCAGCTGTTGAAAGCATCCTTTGCATGTTCTCCTCAGGTCTAAATATAGCACGCCACAGTCTTACTGAGAACACTTTCTCTCTCACTTCCTTCTAGTGCAGCCTTGTTCACAGCATCCAGTTCCCATTTCATAGAGGGGAATGGTGAATTATTAGCCAATGTATGTTGACTGAGGGACTCGCCCGCACCGCTCTACATCTGCTGCGACCAGCTGTGGAGATAATGAATGGACTGGGGAAGATGAAAGATGAGAGGAAGTAGAAAGATCATGCGGGCATGTCACAAAAATTCCCCCGAAATTGCCCCTTTTGGACGCTAGAGGCCGTCATCAATCCCCTCAGAATGGGAGAGCTTAGGTAGGGTCATAGGTCATGACCTGTCTTGGTTGCTTGCAGCTTCTGCCAGTTCCTCTCAATCGCAGCACTTCCTGTTTATGTAGACATGTCTTTCTGCGGGGCTGTGAGACAGACAGCAGTTCGTTATCTGACCTTTACTCTTGGCTGGTTATCAGAGTCCTTGTTTACACCTGGCATTAACATCCATCTCAGTGGGGCTCTGCGGCTTGACAGTAGGCTATATATACCATGCAATGGTAGATGTTATGTTAAAGCTACACGGTCTACACTGCAAATGATGTGGTAGACATGCGCGCACAGCTTCATTTATTTTAATTAGAGTAATTTCATTTTGACACATTTACTGTGTTTGTTTGTGATGCAGAGAAAGTCAGTGTAGATTGTTTATGGTTGCCAGCAATGTAGCAGCAATTCAAGTGATGTGCTGTCATAGGTTTGCGTATATCGGTTATTTCATCATTTTGAATGTTGCTCATCCAATAGTACTATTTATAATGTAGCCTATTGCACTGCTACACAGTGCCAGGCAGCTGTTGATGCCAGACTTGTTCATTCATTTGAATAAATATCTTTAATTTGTACAATATCTAATTAATCCTTGCATTTAAATAGTTTTTAATTTAAATAAATAATTGTATTATTTTGTTTTATTTAATATTCAACTTAATGTAATTATCTAAATACTTAAATATAAAATTAATTATTCGAATCATAATAAAGTATTGTAATATTTTATATTACCATGATATAAAATGATTACTCATCATGATATTTTGGTATTGCTATTTTTGGCCCCCTCCTACATCTCGGATAAGCCAATCACAAGTGCGCAGCCAAGACGGATTACTGTTTACACTGGCATTATTATGCAAATAAAATATTTTGTCTGTAATCCCTTTTGATCAGATTTTGGTTGTGGGGATGTTATCTGATTAAATATTTCAGCATATCACTGCAGGCATATTAAAAATGATATGCCTAAAAAGTTTTAGAGCGGCACGATTCTGGATAAATTGAGAATCAATTTTAAAAATAAATAAATGGAGATCATGGTTCTCCCACGATAACGGACAACTAAACAAATGAACATGTAATTTACTTGAAGTTCAGACAAAAGGTTAATTGCTGCAGTCTATTTAAAATGTTTAATTCGTTTGAATTAATTCTTTAAAAAAAAAAATTATTTGAATGAATGATTCAATGAGTCATTATTGCTTCACTTGTTTCATTACTGGATTAATATTGAATGAATGATTCAATGACAAAAACATTTGTTTAAAGCTTCCGTAGATCTCAGTGTTTATATTCTAACTATAAACCTTTATCCCAGGTTTTCTTTGATATTTGAACACATTTGTAACAGAAATAAGTAACAATACTGTGTGGTTTAAAAGAAGCTGTTTCATACCTAGATGACTCATTTGAATGTTCCACTCTGTGATTTTGTCAAAGGTTTAATCGACATGGCCGAGTCACTGTCATTTAGGAATAAGATTGTGTGGGTTTAAATTGAGATCGCAAATGGTATATATTTAAACAAATTTTATTGTGCAGCTCTGGTATGTATATGTGCTCTTCCTTTTTTTTATGAACGGTTGTTTTCTTTTGAAGCCGGATGCAGTGTTCTCATGACTGATCTATATAGATCAGTGGTTCTTAACACCTGGAAGGAACACCTGGAAAATCTGTGAACTTCTGGGAAAATTCATCATTTAATATAATCTTAAATGGCATGGGAATTTCTATAGTCAGTACAATTTGTTGTTTTAGTTGTTCTCAATTCGTCTGCTCGAAATACTCTTTGTGAGTGTGTTTTCTCACAAAGAAACACAAAAGTATTTGTAAGAATCATGGACAAATTATGTAAATTCATTTCAGGGTCCCCACACCTTCTGACTAATGAGCATATCCAGCCCCCACTGCAGCGTTTCAGTCCAGCAGGGAGGGTGTGGAGAGAGTTCCCCTCTGCAGGGGCACTGCACCCTTCACTGCACCGGGCTCCACTCAATGACAAATTAACCCTCTTTAATTGTGGGTGAGT
The DNA here is from genome assembly GCF_949152265.1 of Phoxinus phoxinus. Taxonomy (NCBI): domain Eukaryota; kingdom Metazoa; phylum Chordata; class Actinopteri; order Cypriniformes; family Leuciscidae; genus Phoxinus; species Phoxinus phoxinus. The sequence continues at coordinate 15,864,754 of NC_136889.1, read as the reverse complement.
TATGCAGCTCCTGGTGCAGCGGTGTGAGACACAATCTTGCAGCCTTTTATTGGGCTAATAAATCTGTGAGGGTGGCAGCCTGGGCTGGTGCAGCCAGCCGGATGGTAGTTGGGGGTGGGTGAGAGATAAGAGACTGGAAACTCGCTCTCTCTCATTACCACAGTTTTTGCCTGAGTTTTTCCAGTGTGTTGGGGCCGGGGAATCTTATCAGCCTGTTCACGCGTCACCCGTCCTCTTTTGTCATATGAGCACAGAACAGAAGCAAGATAGCCATTAATATCCTGAGCAATCATGCAGGATGAATTATGAACACGCTTAAAAGTGAAGAAACAGTGCTGTATTGTTTGTTATTCTAATGGCAGTACTTGTCGTGTGAGTGCTTTTTCCATTCAGGAGCTGTGTGGGTGGCACTGCCGGGGTCAGTGGTTTACTCTACTGTTGCATGATGGGCATGCAAAAGCATGCCAGGCATCCTGCGGGCAGAATACAGATCCCCCGCTACCACGGATACGGCTCCGTACCGCGAGAGCACGTGAGACTGAGGAAGCGAATTGGATGTGTCCTAAGATGGCTGACAGGTGTAGATAAAGCCAAAGAGGGCGGGTGAACCACAGAAATCCATTTCCCAGCAAACCCTGTGATTTATAGCCCGTCAGGAGCAGTGTTCTCACCAACACCAACCGACCAGTGGAGAGCTGTCAGGACCGCTCCAGTGCGCCCGCACCCCCCAATCCATCCACTTCTACTCGCAACTTGTCACACAAACGCTATTGACTTCTTGCGCTCAGATTCTCGAACAGAGCTGAAAAATACTAGGGAAGTGCGAGACTAGTCGACTAAACGTCGCCGTGAGTTTCGATGTCGCAAATACTAGTCGTTTCTATTCTACAGATCTATTCTATTCAACATAATAGAATATGTAAGGAATAGTTGATGACAGGCAGTTTAATTATTAGAAAAGAATGCACACCGAGGTGGTAATGACGCAAAGAGGAGTTGGTGTTACCCCGGATGTGCATTATTTTCTAATTATTGAACAGACCAGAGTCAATTATTCCGCTTATACTATGGTTACTACCACACCTCAAGACATTTTTCAGATGCTTTTGTCCTTAAAACGCTCTTGTGTTTAGGACTATCTCATCCCACGCCTCCGTTGCTAATTCTAAAACGTTATTTTAGAGCTAGTAATGGATGCTTGAGCCATTGATAGCAGACTAATGCCGTTATTAGAGCGAGATTAAGCGTTTGTGAATTACCTGAGTGTGAGAAATGTCATGCCGTTTTTAAGTTGCTAAACTATTTTACTGATAAAATCGTCAGAGCAGCGCTGACAACACGTTTCTGTGCGGGTGTGTGTCCGCACTGGATATGTGTACAAGTGGGAGAGAAAGCGGGAGAAAGAGAGTATGCTTTCCATACATCATAAAACTTAATTTTGTGGCAAAAAACATGGAACATGTTTTTTATCCTATTGTGTACTATATTTATTTGCTGGGTAAGTTTTGTTGTGGGTTTTTGATTCTTTTTTTGTTGTAGTCTGTAAGGACCTTTTATAAAAATAAAAAAAATAATTATTTGGCAAAGTGATAAGGATATATTAATGCGGTCCATACCTGCTTGGAACTACTTTAGCAGTGCGTTTCCCTGAAAAGAATTGCACACCTTAAAACGTTCGTCAACCAATCATATTCAAACATTCAACAGCCCCGTAGTATAAAATGTATCATTGCTAGTAAACATGAAGTTTAACATGCAATGATCATAATCTCTTTCAGTGGCATGCAGTATGGGAGTTGACTCAGAGATTAAGTAGGTTATTTCAAATGGATCGCCTGTATAGACTGTCTTCTGGGGGTTTCTTAGACTAGTCGGTTACAAAATTTCCACTTAAATGTTATGGGGATTAGGTGTGGCGTACATCCCTAAAAGATACATAACCTATGTCTCTGGCTTTGATATCATCTACAGTCACAGCGCTTCCTTCCACCCCCAGTGCTATTAGAGTCACTTCTGAGAGCTGAATATTACACACTGAGCTTAAGATAATCACATATTGTAGCACAATTCACATTTTTCTTCTCCTTTTTTTCTGTTGCTGATGAGATCAGGAGTCTCACAATCTAGTTTCACCGTTTTATTCTGGTACCTGTGGCTATTGACTTTTGATTCAGGTGGGCTACCTGCTGCATTCATCTGGCGCTTGGATCGAATTTTATTATCACAACTGCAAAATTCCATTGTTTAGATATGGTTTTCAGCATCACAAAACAATGGCGTTTATTCGATGCTGTGGCGAGGCAGAATTACGCGGCGGAGCTTGAGGCGGCACCATGACTCAAAAGATTTATTTTAAACTGCTGTTTCTTCACTGCCTGTTATGATGGTGTTATCTGTTTCAGATAATGGGAAGTGCTTTACTGCAGGTCTAAAATCTGTCTGTTTTCGCTCTCTTTCCCCGCAGGACCTCGATGGGCCTCTTGGAATCTTGGTGTGTTTATGTGTATCCGCTGTGCTGGAATACACCGGAATCTGGGAGTGCATATATCACGCGTCAAATCAGTCAACTTGGACCAATGGACCCCCGAGCAGATACAAGTATGAGTATTTTTGTGTCTTTTCTTTCTTTGTAGGGCTGAACGAGATGTTTCAGGCCTGTTGATGACCCACCTCTCAAACGTAAAAAAAACAAAACGTCTCGCATTCATTGATCACATACACTACCATTCAAAAGTTTGGGGTCAGAAGTTTTTTTTATGCTCTCCAAGGCTGCATTTATTTGATCTATACAGTAAAAACAGTAGCCTAATATTGTGAAATATAGTTACATTTAAAGATAACCGTTTTCTATTTTAATATATTTTGAAATATTGCAAAGCTGGATTTTCAGAAGACATTATTCCTTTCTTCACAGTTACACGATCCTTCAGAAATCATTCTAATATGCTGATTTTGTTCAAGAAACATTTCTTATTATTATCAATTTTGAGCAAACTGAAGTATTTATATTGCTAAAAAATATCCAATTCAAATAAATGCATTGTCATGTTTAATCAATTTAATGCATCCTTGCTGAATAAAAATATTGATTTATAAAAAAAATGTAAACTCTTACTAAAATTTGAATGGTAGTGTACATGATTTTTTTTGGCTTGCAAATGGAAACATTTTACTAGGGATGCAACTATATTGACCTTTTGCCAAAGTAATATTAATTTGTTGGCTAGCATACACGAGATTCTAATCAAATCTGCAAACCCTTTACATTTCAGATAGAATAGTTTGAAAAATATGTTTGTCATATTTGTGGTGGGGCCAGTGAATATCTGTACTACAGAAATTTTCACACCTGTATATAAACTTGCAACAACACGAGTATTACCGATAACACTGGGATGATGATGGATGATCGCTTTTGACTTTCGCTTTTAAATTTGCGAATGCGATCACACGTACTCTGTGTATATAGGCCTATAATCCGTAGGCATCATTGATATCACATGTACTCTGTTACACGGTGTACAGCCGAACACCGTGTAACACCGTCTACCGTAGCAAGCCTACTACTGGCCTGATCAAGCCAGCATAAAAGTCCTTGTAGAGCACTTCCTGAAGTTATGAGGCCATCTATTGTAGTGTGAGTGATGTCTCCATAACACACTGCTATTTCAGGTGCAAATAACCATCATTCAAATCACAGGTATATGTGTGTGTATTTGGAGGTCTCTGTGTGTTGGGCTGTAAAGAGCAGTGTGACTTGAAAGATTTATGAGATTTTAAGCAACCAAAAGGGAGTCTTGCATCTCCCCTTCGCATATTAATTGACATCTGGATGGATAATTAATTCTTGATGGGTAATTACTTGTCTGTTTTTCAGCATATACTCTTCCTTCACTCTGATCCATCATTCTCATATTAATCTGTCTCTGACAGACTTAGACGTACGTGACATTGAACTGATAATGCAAATACGTGTAATTTGTAAATGATCGAACAGTGGTTGAGTACAGGATTACACGGTTAATTAAAAATCAAGGCCATGAACTCGCACAGATGGCTGAGTTTGTAACCAGAGTTTTATTTTAAGCCTGTTTCAGGTGAAAGTTCATGTGTTTTACCGTTTTGCTTTATCAGGAAGTTATTATGAACTTTATTAGAAATTGGGATTTGTGGCATGAATTTTGCACGGTCGCCCTGGCGATTGTGCACATCGACCAATCAAATTCCATCGCTTCAAGAGATGAATGAGGTCACTCATTTATCCAGAGGTCATTGCAGTACTTTGACATTGAAAGGGAGAGATCGATTTAGCTTTTTTTAGGGATCCAAGCAGTATAATGAATAATCCCCCCAACCCACCCCCCCACCCTTAAATTATGCTAAGGGTCTTAATGTTGCACAGGTTTTACAGTTCACACTTGCATAGCAGACCTGATTCTTCATTAGTTTAACTTGAATTTATTTATTTATTTTATGTGAGTTGTGTGTTGTATTTTGTAGTTTATGTACTTTTAATAATGGAGAAAGACAAGTGTTCTAATAGAGTTGACAAAACTGTAAAAAAAAAAAAAAAAGGATGTGAATTAATTCTCAATCATTTTCAAAAAACATGATTTGCATTGTTTTTCATAAAGAAAACTACTTGGTTGGTTTATATGTATTTTCACCTGTTATTTCTTTGTTGTCTCTCTTTCTCTGTTTAGAGTGTGCAGAGCATGGGCAACACCAAGGCAAGACAGCTGTATGAAGCTCATCTCCCAGAAAACTTCAGACGGCCGCAAACTGACCAGTATCCTTGAGTCTATCTGTCTGTGTTTGTGTTTGTTTGTGTAATTCTGGTTGCTATATGCTCTAATTGCCTTTGCTAGTCAGTTGGTAAAAGTCAGCATCAACTTTCTAATCCGAGGTTGTTGTGTGGTACAAATGCTTTCTTGATCGTCTGGAGAGAATTGATATGATTAAAGTGAAAAATCCCTTTTCTTGGCTCTAGTAAAGACGAATTGCAGATTTGTAATATGCAAAGAACTGTTTATTTGTGAGTTCATGCAGAGTTTGTGGTGTCGCGTCCTACTCTTTACTTGCCGCTGCCAAATTCAAACAAACTATCAGATTCTGTAGCCAGCATTAGCAACTTTTCTCTTGTAAGCAACAGAGAAGGGTTTAGAGCATGTACTATGTAGCAGTGTAATTTACTGTTTTAAATGTAGTTCTACATATTGGAATGTCTTGCACATTGATAAATGAAGATATTCAATGTTTGATTGCCAAATACTTTTTTGAGGTATTTCCACAAATATATATGGCAAAATATTGCTCACAGTTCTTAAGCTTGCAATTGATGTTACATTTGAATTTGTTGTGGTTGGTACTATTGTAAAGGATGTGTGCCATTTCCCATAATAATAATTGTTCTCATCACCCACTACTCATAGTATTTGGTTAGGAAACTCAGGGACACGCAAGTGATTTTTGAACATTTCTATAATTGTGGCTTGAAGGCAGTTCTATAACAGTTCTTATAACAGAAAGGGAAGAAAACCATCAATAAATGAGGTCTATATAAAAAAAACTTATATATATAAAAGAAATCTGAATTAATTAATTTAACAGACTTTCCAAAGATAGCCTTGGTCTTCTGCTCCCAAAAATACTACTTATTTTCCACCATGAATATGCATGCATGAATATATATTCTTGTAGCTTAAGAGCTCTTTTTTTGTTGTCTTTGAGACATTCGATACCATTATGTTTTTTTGAGACATTTAGTTCCAGGTGATTAACTTTTGCATTACAGATTGTTCAGTCTTGAAAAGGGGGAAAGGATCTATCACTTTTTTTTTTACTTTATATGATAATTTTTATTTTATTTTACAGTAAGAAAAAAAAAACACTGTCATGGAACTGCACTGATTGTTTGCACAAATTAGCAAGATTCTTGGACATCATCTACTTTTAAAAAGTTTGGGGTCATTTAAGATTTCTTTTTTTTTTGGCAAGGATGCATTAAATTGATCAAAAGGATCAGAAATATTTTATTTTATATAAATAACTTTACTATTTCAAATAAACGTTCTTTGTTTTTAACTTTCTATTCATCAAAGAATCTTGAAAACAATTGATTAGTTTCAACAAAATATTAAGAGACACAACATTGATGATAATAAGAAATGTTTCTTTAGCACCAAATCAGCATTTTATAATGATTTCTGATGGATCATGTGACACTGAAGACTGAGTAATGATGCTTGAAAGTAATAATGCTTAAGCATCAGTTTTGCCATCACAGGAATAGATTACATTTTAAAATATTAATTTAAAACAGAAAACAGTTATTTAACATTTTAATTAGGGCTGTTAAACGATTACGTAATCGCGATTAATCGCATCCAACATAAAAGTTTGTGTTTACATAATAAATGTGTGTGTACTGTGTATAATTATTTTGTATATATAAATACACACACGTGCATGTATATATTTAAGAAAAATTTGTTATTTATATATAAAATATTTATATCTATATATAATATAAACTATATATAAATCTATATACAATATATGCATGCAAATATTTCTTAAATATATACAAGCATATGTGTGTATTTATTTATATATATATATATATATATATATATATATAATAATTATACACAGTACACACACATTTATTATGTAAACAAACTTTTATTTTGGATGCGATTAATCATTTAACAGCCCTATTTTTAATATTTCACAAAATGGTTTTACTGTATTTTTGATAAAAATAAATGCATAGATTTACCGACTCCAAACCTGTGAACAGTAGTGTATTAATAATTGCACAATTCTATGAGGTATTTCAGAATAAATAGGTGATACATTTTGATTTATAAATTTAATTTGCTAGTTCAGTTCTGTCACAAAGTATATACCGGTACACATATCATGAATATATATATATATATATATATATATATATATATATATATATATATAAACACAGTGCAGTTGGGAATTCCTGTTCTAATATTGGAGGATGTGTGAGAGTTTGGCAGGCAAAGCCTGTGTGACTTCACACCTCTGGCTCCAGAGATCCAGAGAAAACAGCTGCTGTTTTCAGCACATTCACAGACAGCTGAACTGAACAGGAAGTTCCTCATCTCTGAGGCCCGATAGGAAGTCTCTTCATGTCTCTCATCCCTCCGCCTCATCTCTCTTGCCTCGGGTATCCTCCTCCGTCCTATTTCACACCATCAGTCTAATTGGGTGTGTGTGGCGGCCAGGATAATTCCATATTCTCCTCATTGGCGCCTTCAGAAAGTCTAATTGAATTTCCCTGGCATCCGTGGCCCGTTATCAGCTCTCCTGCATTTGGTGTGGCTATGGAAATGGCTTCATTTGTATGCTGACCGATGAGGTACAATATTCTTAACCGTCAAAATGGATTAATCTGGACAGCAGAGGTGAGCTTCCTCCACAAACTGGCTTTGATGGAATTTGTTTTATCACAGGTGTGGTTTCTTCAGATGGAAATGCGGATCTTTTGTGCTCCAGTGTGGAGGTCTCTAACTCTCTCTCTCACCCTCTCTCACTTCCCACTTATCACCGCTTCTCTCTCTAATGGAAAAGTTGCTCGTGTTAATATAAACGTCAGATCAGCAGAGAGGAAATTTGAAGTTCTTTCTCTTTTGTTGCAGAGGTACCTTCATTTGGTGTGCTTGTGGATTCTTTGTTTCTTTCTCATTTTCCTGTGTGTGTTTTTAACTGCAAATATCTCATTTTCTTTCTCCTATTTATGCCAGCACTATTTTTTTTAATGCATCATCTTTCCTCCCGGTTTCTCTCTGTAACATTTGCATCATGTTCTATCTCAGCGTGATGCAACAAAGTATCTCTTGCATTTTAAGGAAGCCCTGCATAATTAAGTGTTCCTGAGGATTTTAATTAGCTGGTTCAGGTGTGTTTGATTAGGGTTTGAGCTGAACTTTGCAGGAAGGTAGATCTCCAGGAACATATGTTATGCTATGTTCATTCAAAAACAGTAGACTGAGCGCAACAGAATGGAAATGAATGTGTCTCCACTCGTTTTTTAAAATTAGGTGCTCTAAAGGGCATTTATGTAAAGATGCTTGAAAGATACTTCTCCAAGATGGATTTATGTGGTAAAACTGTCTAACAGCACAGCAAGCTGTCAGCATGTTAATTAAAGCAGTACTGCTATATGTATATACATTAGGGCTGTCAATGATAACATGTTAATGTATGCGATTAATTCAAGCTCCTTAACGCGTTAAAATAATTTGTATGCTATACCATGCTATACTCATGTTGCGTTTTCAGTGAATTATTAATGCCAGTGTGTGCTTTGCTTTAAAACACGAGCTCTGTCATATTCTGTGATTGTGTCTGAAGAGTGCGAGCCCTCACGCATCGCGCTGTGTGAAATGCAGACTGAACTGAATGTCAAAACATCCTACCGCTGTATGGCCAGATGATACGCAAACTACGTTTCTCATCTGGATAAAGCTAACCAGCGTTTCGCTAGTAAAGTTTTGATGGATGGAGGATTGCTATATCTTAAACATGGAATGTATTCCTCCTTGTCATTTTGTTTTGGGATGTATTTTGTTCAAGGAAGCATTCAATTGATCAGAAGTGACAGTAAAGACATTTATACTATGTTACAAAAGATTTATATTTAAAATAGATTCTGTTCTTTTGATCTTTCATCATAGAATCCTAAAAAAAAAACCACATCACTGAATTCACTAAAATATGAATCAGCACAACGGTTTTCAACATTGATAATAACAAATGTTTCTTGATCACCAAATCAGCATTTTAGAATGATTTCTGAAGGATCATGTGACACTGAAGTGAACACTGGAGTAATGATGCTAAAATTATGTTAATAACACTGTTTTATTTATTAAATAAATGCAGCTTTAGTGAACAAATGTTTCAACTCCAAGCTTTTGAAAGTTTGTGTATTTTAGCTCTTTTTTAAAATTATTATTATTATTATTTTTGTCACTCAGTGTACCACTTAAAATTCTTCCTTGACCACCAGGTTGAGAACCGCTGATCTTTTGTACTGAAGGCTTTTTCACAAGGCTTTAGCCACTCACTCCTGTTTTTTTTCTCTTTCTTGCATTATTTCTCTTCCTGCCACCTGCTTCTTCACCCTGATCCATATTTCATCAGATGCATTATTATATTGTGATAAGGGATTCATAAGAGTGTAAATCCAATAAAGCTGCATGAACCGGTCCTCTTAGCATTTACCTGTCACTGTATAATTTCGCACTGTTAACAAAGGGTGAGATTCGGGGAGCGTGTGTTTTGATTTCTGTTTGGCCCCAATCTGTGTGTGTGTTTGCTGTGAAAGGAAGTGTTTCTCTTTTTTCATATAGTTGTATTGAGTTTGTGGTCCAGGTGAGGTGTTGGTGCTCTGGTGTCTTTAATGATGTGGAGAGTTAACAGCCAGTCTGAGAGGGCCAGCATCTTTACTGCAGGAGTTACATTGTAGCTGAGCAAGATGCCAATTAAAGCTTTCTAGCCAAACGGAGATTTGCCATACCTGAGATTTAAAAACCACATCAAAAAGGACGTTTTGTGGCTTTCAGTCTATGTTTGTTTACTTTGAGGGCATATAAAAATGAGGTATGATGAAGTATACCCCATCAATCAGATGAAAAATGTGAGCCAAACCATTCCATGGGGTCTTCAACATTAGCTGACATCATCTTTCTTGATGTTTGTTACGACCTTCTCTCGGGTTACAGAGTGAATGCAAGCCAGGCTTTTTTAAACGCTGTGATGTTTAAAATGATTTGTGTTAGTTATAATAAGGCTTGAATTTTCCTTAGCAATGTTTCAGAACTGTGGAGTTCTTCATCAGGGACAAGTACGAGAGGAAGAAGTACTACGATAAAAACGCTGTCAATGGAGCCATTGTGAGTATCAACATGCACTCATCCACTGTTGCTATCAAACTTGTGTGTGTTGGTTAGGTGTGCACTGTTTTTTTTTTTCAGGTTCATGACCACATTATTTATAAATCCTCAGTTAGGTCACCTTAAAATTGTTTATTTACTAGATCTGTGGCAAAACAATCATGTATTAATATATTGTGTTTCCCCCACTACATTATTGCATTGATAGATCCTTTGCTTATTTTATTTTTTATGTGACTTAATATCTTAATATCACTTCCTATAGTTTAAGTTATAATCTTAATTTGTTTTCTCTATTTTGTATTTATTTATTTATTTAATCTATTTGTGAATTTATATCACTTCCTTCAGTTTAAAGTTTATATAAATAGTATCAGTTCTCTGAGGCACTGGACTGGACTGAAGTGAAGCGATCTGTGCGGCAAATTTTGAAACTGATCTTGCCGATTTGGTTGCTCATGCGTTTAGCAAAGTTGTGATTTTTATGTTGTGATGCACTGCAGGATATTGAATCGTAACATTGTATATAGTGAGCCAGCCTATAGTTTGCTGTATATTTTATGTATGGAAGGCCTGATTTTGGTGGCCAGTTGTTCTGATCATTGAGGCCTCAAATTCACATTACACAGCCTGGTGGGTTGCAGCTGTGCTTTATGTCCTGGAAATTGATTGACAGGAGCCGGCAGCCAATTAAAGCACTCTCACTCATGTTAAATTACTGTCTGTGATTTCCTCTTTTCCATGTGTTGACCAAATCTTTAAGAACGCCACAAAGAATAGTAATTGACCATCCTTAGCGTGCTGTGCAGGGCTTCAGTCTCATGATAATGCTTGAGGAGCTTAAGCAATCTAAACAAACAGCCTCCTTTTGGCCTTTTCTGATTGCTTTGGATCAGGAGAGACTGAAACATGGTTGCAGCGTGAAAGCTTTTCGATCAAACTCTGCAAGGCTGCCCTGTCCAATTACAGTTCTCTTTCTACTCAAGCCTACCCAAGAAGAGCTCTGCCTCTCTTCAACAGGCCCGTCTGAGCCAGCCAATTAAAGCCCCTGCCTGTAGAAACAGTCAGCCAATCAGATTTCAGCAGAGGTCAATGCGGTGGTGGGCAGCCGCTGATTGAGGAGTCATAAACCAGACATGTATACAAGCAGCATCAGTCTGTGTCAGAGAAACAAAGAAAAAACAGTTACGGAAGATTAATTAAAATTCAATACTAAAATGAAAAATAGTGGCGTGTTGTGCGCTGCACTGTAAAGTTGAGGCACTGCCTGAAGAAAGACTGTGATTCCAGGTCGTCCTCGTTCACCCACTCTGCCAACGGCTTTTAAATGCAAATAAGTGATTAAAAACAACTCGTTATCAGTTTAAGGCATTTTGCTTAGTGTGAGGAGGGGGGTCTGGATGAGAGAGAGTGAAGAAGAGAATGAGAAGCTGAGAGAGAACAGTCACATTTGATATGAACACAGAAGCAGATTTTTATATATGACCGACTTCTTTGCCCTTGTGTGTTTAAAATGTATCATGTTTAAAAACTGGTTTTGGTTTGTGTTGTTAATGTTAACTAAAACTATTTAAAAAAATGTTTTAATTGAAATGTAGCTTAAACAAAATATAATATAATATGAATATCAGATTTTAAAAAACATGGCAGCATTTTTAATTTTCTTTTAAAGTTTTGTTGAAGTACTGCAATTGTTAAAACTAATGCCTTCCATTTGCGTTATTGTAGTCATCCCAGTAGTCCTGTAGCGGAGAACAGCTTACACAATAGTGTACTAATTAAATTTACCTCATCAGAATCCTGGTTTATAAGCACAAGTTCCGGCTTTGACAAAAGGGTGTAACTGAAGCCGTTCCGAATCATCATGCACTTTATTTACCCGTCACCGTCTAACCTGCCTAGGCTAGAAGGTAAACATTTAAGCAACACTATTTAACAAAGCTTAAAATTCTGTCATTATTTACTCAGCTTTATTTAATTCCAAACCCATATGACAGACTTTCTTAAAGCACAATAGAAGATATTAACAAATGTCAGTGCTGTTTTCTTCCATGTCATATAAATTGAGCCTTTAATGCTGTCAGAAGTTCGGTTATGTTATACTAGTTAATTTATCACTTGCGTTACTATTCTAAAGTTTAGTAATGTTTGAGAAATAAGTCTCTTATGCTTATCAAGGCTGCATTTTTTATTTATTTATAAAAAAATACAGTAAAAAACAATAATACTGTGAAATGTTATTAGAATAAAAAAAAATGTCTCTGTTGATTTCATTTTCAGCATAATTACTCCAGTCTTCAGTCACATGATCCTTCAGAAATCGTATTATTATCAATGTAAAAAAAAAATAGATGTGATGCTTAATATTGTTGTGGAAAGCATGATACTTTTTTTTGACGATTTTCGAAGAAAATAATTCAAAAGAACAGCATTTATTTGAAATAGAAATATTTATATAATGTAATATAATTGTCATTACTCTAATTTTTTAACTTTTGAGTGGTATTTTTGTGTCTCCGCTCCAGTGAGTCCACTAGCCCCAGTGATGTCTTTTAAGTCTCATCATGTGACTCTGACTCTAATCCTGAGATGGAGGCATCTGATGAGCAGCTAGGCCAAAAAAATAGAAAGAAAAGAAATCAATAGTTGCTTGCTTCCAGCCCAGGCGGAGAGAAATGCAATATTGCAGCCTTTCCTTGCTTCAATTACTAAAACAAGCTCAAGAGAGTCTAACGGACCATCCCTCGCTTTCCTTCTCCTTGTCTTCCTGTCTCGTGGCAGTAATGAAAGTTCTGCGTGTTCTTCTGTGGCAGTAGATGGGGAATAAATGTGTCTTATTGAAAGCCTTATCTCCAGTCAGCGTGCTGAAGTCATGTTCCCTCCCTGCTGATTCGCACCATTTAAATGATTGTGTGCGTGAAGCCAACAGCGAAGCGGAACCTCAGAAAATAAATGTCCCAGGATATTAAGCGTCCTGCACTTCCTTGTTTTGTTTTGATGATTTCAAAGCATGTTGTTTTTTTTTGCATGCTTTTTTCATTATTTTGATCAAAGTGTTTCCGAAGCCATGGAAAATGCGCAAAATGAAGAATCTCAGTGGGCCGTTTTAATATCAAGAACAGAATATATAAAAGACGACAGGAATATGAACATCACAGGCTCAGCTCTGCTATGGTAAATGTAACTTGATTTTTTTTTGTGTGTGTGTGAAAACTGTCAGTTTCCCCACGCCACAGAACTGTCTGTGTGAGCGTGAATGTGTGAGTGAGATATCAGAGCGTAACTAATAATAGCTTCAGCCTTCCGCACCCAGCGATTGGACAATTCTCATACTTCTCACTGTCTCTTCTCACTGCAGTCATCTAAGCCTTATTCAGCCCCAAGTGACCTGGCCTGCTTGGCCGTTTGCACTGCATTATGGGGCATTTAGCTGTTCGCTCCTTCTATTACTCCCCCAGCTAGAAAGCTGGAGTTTGGACCTCACATCGATGCTGTTACTTCTTTGAGAGGATGGGAGTCTTCACGCCTTCGGCTGCATTTAGATGGAGATGGGTTCTCTCTTCACACTCCAGGCTGATTGCTGTCTCTGCTTATTGACCGCCTCTCTTCATCTCCTCCTGCTTCCCGTTCTGGACTTATTTCCCCAGACGGGCACGCTGGTATTAAAGGGATTGGGGGAGAAGAGGAGTATTGTGTGGTATTATTTAATGGCTCTCTAATGAATATGGACCCATGCTGCTGTGGAGCCTAGTGGTGATGCTAACCCAATGAAAGCAGATTATGAGGGGCATCCATCAGCAGGTAATGAACCGGTCCGGACAGTTCTGTGCTAACTCGCGCTGTAATGGACCCTACTTGTTCAGCTTGGGCTCTGTGGACGCTTGCTGCTGACAACACTTCTTCCATACTGGGACAAAGGGAAAGTCATTCGTCTTCTTGTCCGTTCCTCTTCCTGAAAACTCCCTCGCCAACGTCACTTGCTTCAAAGGAATATTCCAGGTTTAATACAACTTAAGCTCAACCGACAACATTTGTGGCATTATGTTGAAAACCATATAAATAAATAAAAGGAGGTTATTGTGAAGCACCTAGAATGCTGTTATGGCATTAATGTGAAGCTTATAATGGTATAAAAAAACACTTTTTAAAAATGTTTGTTAAATATGCATTATTTTTTGTGTTAAAACGTATTAATTTAGCTGTAAAGTAGTAATTCTTAGGTATATGGTGTAATGTTGTCATAGCAAGTCGTTAAATTTGACGTAATGTTTCACAGACTTGTTCGGTTAACAATTTTTAACTCTAAGATCATGTTAACACATTGTTTAAAATACGTGGATATACTTTTATAAACTGACTAACGTTTAAAATGTTTGTAATCAACATTATGCCACAAATGCTGTCTGTTGATCTTAAATAAGCCAAACATGATAGAAAAAAATTGCTACACAATTACTATTTTTGCTATGTTTGAAGTGTGCATCAATAAAAACCTAAAAGTGAATCAAAATCAAATGAAATCAAAATTGGAGTTTTGTGGGCTTTAGTCCCGTTCTGTTAGCTTTGAAACCACCAATATTAAGAATGCTACTACAATAATTTTTTCCTGTCAATTAACCTATCATATTTTATTTTTATTCTAGTAGTTCATTACCCCAACCTCCAATAAATCTATCAATTATTTTTTGATTAGATTAATCCTTAGGTTAACTTACCAATAAATAACCATAACTTCTGCCATTTGTTTTCTGTTTTATTCAAACGTTTTCTCATAAAAATTCTTAAAACATAAAAAAAAAATCCAGCATTAAAAAAAAAACTTACGAAGGCAAAGAGCCGAAACGTTTGTATAATCTCTCCTCTTTGTAACAAATAAAGTATTCATAGAGTGCAGACCATTTTTTGCATTTTTGTACTGATATATAGGTCTCAGCACCTAATTACCTGGGAGAGCGCCGTGAGTGTTTTGATTTTTAATTTTCTCACCCATGCTCTTTTCCATATTAGTGATGTCCAGGTCATGAATGAATCATTCTTTTGTCCTTTGTTTGTTTTGTGAACTCGTTGAACCAAATTGGACTGAACCGTCTGAAACAGTTTGCGGCTCAAGGCAGAACAGATCTGCAGGTTACTCAGTCAAAATGTACTTTTGAGCGTGCTTGCTAGTCACACACACAAAATGATCCAAATATCCAGAACTATGATCCTATAATGCTTCATTTTTTTCTTAACTCATTCTTTCTGACTTATCCGACTGAGAACTGTCTGCTGAGAGTTTCATAACGGGGGCAAAATGTATGTTTGTGATGTTTTTTGCAGAAAAGCATAAAGTATAACAAATGAAACGTTTGGAAATATAACAGTGATCTCTATGATATGACAGTCTCTCTAGTCAAGAGTTGGTAGATGGTTACAGTAGTTCTCAAATCACCAGTACACTAAACTGATAAAACGGTTCAGACTCTGACATGTCTGCGAAAAACCGATTTGGTGCAGGTACGAGCATGCATAAACCGAGCAGTTGACTAGAATGAGGGGGCAAAATTAAATATACCGGTAGTTGTATTGCGTTTATATATGTACATATCATTGCATGATTACGGAAATAAATCAGTGATTCGATATCTTGAACCAGTACATTGAAGTGAATTGTCTGAAAGAACCAGTTCGCAGAAAAGAACCAGACTTCCCTTTCTTCCTTTTTTTCCCTTTTTTCCCCTCCCTCTTTTCCCTTTTTTCCCCTCCCTCTGTCTAGTAGGGATTGGATTAAGAACCTTGGCCCTGACCCATCCATATCTCTCCCTTCTCTCTTTTTCACCCAAGAGAAAGAGGCTTTGTGGGACTCTGTGAAGGGGCAGGGCCATCAATGAAAAGGGGGCACAGTGAGGGAAAAGGGAGAAGACAACAAAAAGAAAGTGTGTGTCAAGGGCTTGATCAATATCATTCGATGCTTGGAAGATATTATAACAGGTGATCTTGAATTACCAAAAAAACGCTTTGTATTAAGAAAACATAAACACGAGGGTGATTTTAATTTTAAAGCGGTTTGACTTCACATTTTCTGTGAAAGTTTTTTTTTTTTTTGGCAGGTGACTCAAACCTGTATTTCTACATATTTGAGCATGTGGCTGTGCAGGTTAATTTGTTTATATATACATGCAGTGCAAGAGGGATTACTATTCATGTTGAGAGTAGGGGTGTGTGATATTGACAAATTATATCTCGATATTATCAGGGATTTTATCGCTGACAATATTTTGCTCAGTGTGTTGGTACCTTGACAGGATTAGGAGGACTGCCTTGGACAGCTGACTCTCAAAGCTTTTGATATGCTATGTGGTGGTCAGTTCGCCGCAGTGACGAATCATCTTTTTTCAATAAGTTTAAAAAAAATGTTTTTACCATTTGATTACATCATTTTTAATGATGTAATGAATAAATTCAATTTAATTCACATGCACGCTTACCGACTACATCACATAGTGTATGCGTGTACTCTCTAGGTGTGTTTTTGTAAAGTGAGGGACATACTCGATAATGTCACACACCGTTAAAACAACATTCACTATATTATTGTAGACAATATATATATATATATCGCACACCCCTAGTTGAGAGCACATATTAAGTTAAGTTTCAGACATGACTTAATTATAAGTCAAAAGGCATCACTTGCTGGCTTGCAGTTCTCACTCTCCTTGTTGAACATCAGCTGCTATGCCTTTTTGTTATTTTTGCTTTCATAACTAAACCACGTCAATGTGATTTTATGTTTCAAATTGCGCTCTGTTCTTTTCAAAATAAAGTAAAAATATAAGGCCATGCAGTTCTATAATACAAGCAGTATTTGAACCACTTTAGGTTTTTTGTCATATTACAAACGATGCTCATCTACCCCAGACAATACAATTCTTAATGAAACTGAAAATAGAAATCCATATTATTGAACTTGGCTGAGCTTTTGATACGTATATGTAAACGTATATGAGCAGACTTTTCAAACATCATTTGTCTGATTGATGCAGTTATTTGCAGTGACTACACTTGTGAGTTCATTCTATTGATTTGAGGCAGTCTTGGCTATGCAGATTGACAGGCTGACTGCAGATTCGGCAGATGGACTCACTTATGGAGTCTGTTGGAACATCTGGAAAAGTCTGGGCTATTTTTAACCAAAAAAAGTGTCCTTGATGATCGATGTGACTGCTTATGCAACTAGATCAAGATACGTGGATCCTTTTCCTGATTTGTATATTTGTGCAGCCTATTTAAATGTGGAATTTTTGTCTTGTTTTCCAGTTCAAATATCTAAACAACATTTAAAACAAGGTAAATTCACTTGAAGTAAAACTGCATACGTTAAATATATCGTGAACTAAATTCTTAGCCCTTTGGCAAATCGTTTTTTTTTTTTTTTTTGCTTTTTAAGCATACATCTTATTGAGGTTTACATGTGAAAATAATGCCAGTGGGGAAACAAAAACTTATTTTCTCAAGATGTATGCTCTGAAAACAACTCAAGCAGTTTTGCTTTACGAGTGACTGTTGTTTTAATGATGTTTAAATATTTTTACTTACACAGAAGTTCTACTGAGTTGTTACATTTTGTGTGTGTGTATCAGTATATACATTTTGCTTTTCCAAGTCTCCCACAGGCTGAATAATTATTCACTGTATAGTGATTGCTGCAGCCTATTAATTTTAGATGTCTCTCTCTCCGCTCTTTTTATTCCACATTCTCTCTCTCTCTCTCTCTCTCTCTCTCTCTCTCTCTCTCTCTCTCTCTCTCTCTCTCTCTCTCTCTCTCTCTCTCTCTCTCTCTCTCTCTCTCTCTCTCTCTCTCTCTCTCTCTCTCTCTCTCTCTCTCTCTCTCTCTCTCGCTTTCAATTGCTTTCTTTTACCCTCTCGTCCTCTTTCTTTCTCCTCTGCTCTGCTCCTGCAGAAGTCCTCTGATGCTGCTTTGCCCTCAGTATCGCCTCCTCCTTCGCAAGCAGCTGAGAAAAGTAAACTGGAGGTACTGTACTGTAGTCTTGTGCTTCTCTGTGCTGTGCTTGTGCTGTGCATTCTGGCTGCTTCCCAATTTGCATGCTTTCCATCCTAAATAGTTTGCAAGTTTAGAATTATTACATTCCAAATTATTTAAGTACTTAATGTGCTTCCATAGAACCTAAAAACAAAGTCCCTGTCTGGTAGCTTTGAATCCATCTATATGCACTAACTTGACACATTTAGCTTTTAGCTGGAAGAAAACGAGCTAGAAAAATCGGTGTTGTACTAAGATCTATTGTTTACTGGCTATGATGCAATTTTTTGAGGTGATATTTCATCACAAAGCTATCTTTACTACATACCGGTACTCTGAACGCACTTTTAAATCACCAACAAAGTAGTATGCGAATTGGGACAGCCCTTTTTGTGCTGTTAATCAATCAATGTTCTATCTATGAATAATGTGTCACGCAATCTCCATGTCCAGCTTGGTTTGTTGGTTAGTGCTAGGCTAGCACATCTTAGCTGGTCAATTTGGTCAGCCAGCATGTTTGGTTAGGATAGTTTGGCAACAGCATAGAAGCACCAAAATATGTTGGTGGCCATTATTATTCTAAATAATATATATTATATGTAAGCTGTAACAACAATTAATTTATTATAAAATTATAATAACTATTATTGTATAAATTATAAGTAATCTTATAATATCTAAGAATTATTTTTAAAATCATATATCAGTTCTATTTAATTTCCTACTGCTACAATTTCACAATCTATTTGTAAAATGGAGCATGTAAAGCGGATGTAATTGCTCAACCAGAACCGTCTGACTATTGACAAGTTAGCAACAGATTATATAACAGCCTGTAAGAACGATAATTTAAACCAAACAAAGGAGAAGATGAAAGAACCTATAGAAATCACACTGACGGGTTCACATCCATTGTTAAAAAGTGCTGTGGTTGTATTTGAGTGTGTGTGTGTGGAGTCGGATGCCTCTGTGCTCTGCTGTGGAAAGGAATCGATAGCACAGCTCTGGCAGCATGCAGAGGGGAAATAGAATAATCAATGGGCCCATAAAGAGCTCCAAACGGCCAATCCGCACCTCTCCTCTAGGCCTGTTCTCCATTTGTTCCTTCTGCTGGTAATCATAGTGCCAGTCAGACACACCACCACGACTGCAGAAAACCCACTCTGATCCTTTACTCCCACACCTGAACCAGCCTCTCGCTCAGTGTTTTTGCAGCAGCAATTGATTTGCGCTGAGAGAAAAGGAGGGCTGATACTGATAGCTCGATATCAAGGCCAAACCTTTATGATGCAATTGTTTGGCTTCGCCATAGTGTTGGGAGTTGTAAACTGTATATGGTGTTTCTTCAACCCCAGGCACTTGTTCCCAGAACTTGAAATTTACACACACACAAAAAGTGTAATTATGTATACATGTTATCTCTTAAACAAAAAAAATCATAATACTAATTTTGTTTGTGAACATGTTAAAAACTTAGATATTTAAATTATTTGTTTATTTGACTTTGTTTATATGATCAATTTTGTTCAAATTATTTTTATTTTAATTATCAATTTTCAAAAATGATGACTGTTGTTGTGGAATCATTTCCATCTTGGCAAGCAATTTTGCTAGGAGTTAGTGCACTTGGTTTCCGAGGACAGAATGGTGTCGGTAAAGGGGATGTGTGAGATAAAAAAAAAGAAAAAAGAAAAATCGAGGTTGTAAAATTATATTTAATCTATTTAAAAGATACATAAAATGCTCACTTTAAATTAGCCTTAACAACCAAAAAAATTCTCCCATTCAATTTCAAATTTACCATTACTTTTTTTTCTAGCTGTGCACTTTCGTTCGTTCCTCAGAAGCCCAAACTTAATTTGCAAATCAGTTAAATCATGTAACCTGTGTCTATTGTAAAGTAGGATGTGCTTGATATTAAATATAGGGCAGGCAATGTTTTTTTAACATTTAACAATGAGTTAAAACTCTCTTCACATTCTGATAGCAATCAATCAAGTGGTCTAAATATATATAAAAAAATGTACAAAATAATGTCTTCTGTGGATGACTCAGGACCAAAACATTTTAATCCAATCATTGCATTTGGTCCGATTGTAATAATAGTATGTCCAACCTGCCTGATGTAGGCATCTCACAACAGTTTTCCAGCATCCCTCCGCCACCCCAAATCCTCACTCTCGGCTGGTTTCTATCCCAGCCAGGAATATTGGGGGGAGTACGCCGGGTTCGGGCCAAATTTCAAGCTCGAAGCCCTCCTTTTGTACAGCATGCCTAATATGCATAATCTTCCACTACAAAAATATGATCAGAAACGGTACATAAATTGAGATGTGGTGAAAAGGACACTGTGAAGGTCATCTCTGTCAATATGACAAAGTTTTTCTGTGATGTTCCCATAGTTGTAGAAAACTAAATTTACAGCATGTGTGTTTTAAGCTTTGGTACCCATATTTAAGCTGTCAAAGTACAGTCCTCAAAGCAAAATGGTAAGCCTTGTGCCCTAAAGTCACCTCAGGCTTGTGGCCGACTCAACTTTTTCTCCATGTTCAATTTCGTGTGTGTGTGTATGCGTGATGTGTTTGTGTCTATGTCCTGTCTCTGAGTGCAGTTTATCCTGACACATTATATTTTCTGTTCCTCATTCTGACACAGAAAGAGAGAGAGAAGAAAAAGGAGGAGAAGAAGAGGGAAAAGGACACAGATAAAGGGAACAAGCCGGCAGTTTTTGAGAAGGTAATCAACCACATTAGTGACCAAATCGATACCTTTTTAATAAGAGGTGTGTTTTTGAATCATTTTACGTCGTTCTGTTTGAAAAGCAGGCAGGTACCTGATACTCCTGGGCTCCTTAAATATGATCCCAGTGGGAAAAGGCTTTACAAATATGAATTATTTGATTCTCTGGTTTTCTTGATTTCCAATGCTTGCATTTTTGGCAAAACTGAGTTTTTGAGAATCACACATGAGTGGGACAGTGTACAGTCACCATAAGGAAGATCACAGTCCCGTCTCTCGTGAGATCAAACACTCTGGGCACTTGAGTTTAATTTGTCTTGCATATTCATATGTCTCTTTGCAGGAAATTAGTTCCCTGGAATCTCTGGGTTCATTTTAGTTAAAAACCTCATGTGGAGGATTGTGGATTTAAAGGACAAGTTCGGTATTTTACACTTAAAGCCCTGTTTTCAGATAGTTTCTGATGAAATAGAATGGTTAAGATTGAAATTTGGACACATGCTGCTGGCCCGATAATTTTCGGTTTCTGTGGTTCGTTTTCCTCCACAATGGCTGCATAGGTGCACTGGAATTATCCTTCCTAAAACGCATTCAACTTTCGTTTACAAAGACGTTAAACTCACCGAGTGGTTCTATTTCATCAGAAACGATCTGAAAACAGGGCTTTAAGTGTAAAATACAGAACTTGTCCTTTAAGGTGGTGTGAATATGAAATAGCTGAGAAACTTAATGCGAATAAAGTCATGTAGACAGTGGCGTTTCTGGTGCTGAAATCACATTGACATTAATATTATTTATTCAAATTTCAAATTTAGTTTGCATGTTTTCTTTGTGGCTAGAATGAGGTTGAGTTGACAAAGGTGTGTTGCATTGATACTAAATAGATCCCAGGGCATTTGTAGAAAAGTATGTAACAAAGTTAACATTTACCAAATTTGACCTTTTTACCATTTGACTGCTTTGTAAAGACTGATTGGAAATCATGAGATTGATCACAATTATTTTATTTAGCATATCATTTTGTGATTTAAAAGAAAAATATAAATAAAATATAATATAATAATATATTTATCATACACTTATATTTATATATACACACAGTAAACATTACAAATAAAAAATTAGGGGTCGAGAAGGTCTTAAAAAAAAAATTTGGCGAAAGAACTCTCTTCTGCTCACCAATACTACATTTTATTTGATCAAAAATTCAGTAAAACTTGTGAAATATTACAATTTAAAATAACCTTTCTATTTTAATATTTTAAAGTGTATTGTATTTCTGTGATGGCAAAGTTGAAATTTCATTATCATTGTTCCGGTCTTCAGTGTCACGTGATCCTTCGGAAATCATTCTAATATGCCGATTTGGTTCTGAAGAAACAATTCTTATTATTATCAATGTTGAAAACCATTATGCTGCTTACTATTTTGTGAAAATGGCGATATAAATTTCAACGGTTAATTTTCACAATTTAAAGTGTCCTTGCTTCATTAATTTTTTTTAAACAAAAAAGAAATCTTATTGACCCTAAAATTTTGACCAGTGTTGTGTGTGTGTATACTGTATATGATGCATTATTGTTTAGGTTTTATTATAAATTATTTTGTCAAAAGAATAGCGTAATCAAAAAAATGATTAAATTGCCACCACATGGATACTTTTGGCATTCAGAAATTTAAGTTTACATTTTTCAAGCTTTAGGTTTTCGCATATATATATATATATTTTGAGATGTATATATATATATATATATATATATATATATATATATATATATATATATATATATATATATATATATATATATATATAATATCTCAAAATAAGTAAATATAAATTGAATGCAATTGCCCGCACGGAAACGACCACACTGCTGTTCATTTTACAGACAAACCACCGAGTGTCTGATCTCTAGTGCTTTGAGCGGTATCGAGCGGGTTTCTTCTGCGCCAGTGGACACGTAGAGTAACAGATATTGCAGGCTTGACTTCATCTCTCTGTACTGCAGAGAATGTTGAGCAAACAAGCAAACACTTCATAGATGTGCTGAAATAGCCACAGCAGCAATAATTTACATTTTTCGTCTAGTCGACAGTGCACATTCACATCTCTGCAGCACAAGAAAAAAAAAAAAAACATGAACAGGCATCTTACATTTGTACTTGTGTAATGATCCTCTCACTCCAGGCACCTTGCTTTCCTTCAGGCTACACTTCATAACCACTCGCAGTCACACACACCTTCCCCTCCCCTGAAGCGCAGTTTGGGGTCATCTGGGATTGTAACGCAGAAAACAAACGCAGGGAAAAAAGGGATATGAAATTGGCAGTCGAGTGTGAGAGGAAAAAAAGAGTGTGTGAGGCTTTTGGGAATGTGTATTATTGTCGTCTAGCAGTCAGAGAGCACAATGGTGGTATTTGATTGACAGGCAGTAGTGTGAGGCTGGGTGGCCATGAGTGAGAGTGGAGAAAGAGTCACGGAGAGGGCAGAGTGCTGTGCTTTTTCTTCAGTAGTGTCTCGCACTCTTACTCGCTCTCTCTGTATGGCTCCTTATCCTTCATGCTCTGTTGTCCTGCACAAGTGGCTCTGAACTAGGAGTATGCAAAACTAGATGATAGGTTGTCTAAATGGCTAGTTAACTGTTGTCTTAGGGTGTTTTTACCTGGGCACGATTGCTGTGGTCTGAGTCCGAGCGCGATTGTTCCCAGTAAAAATTCGAACCATACCGATCTCCACCCACGGTTCATCTTAAATCTGACGACGCATCTATAATATGGTTTGTTGAAAATAGCAACGAGTAAAACAAACAGACAGACAGAGTTAGGCTAATGTATGTTTCTGTCGATGGATAGGCATTCTGGCTTCCACTAAACTGTGTTCAATGCGAGTGACGTGTGTTCTAATATGACCAGTCATTTCCTCTGTTTCCTCCTCATTGCTTTTAGTGTTTAAGCAAAAATTTGTATTTAAGCCTTGCCAATTTAAACATACAAGCTCAAGAAGTTGCAAAGGAGAACTCATCTTACGTGCTGTGAGAAGATTTGTGTGCGCACTCATCCGAAGCATGCACAGGGCAAGCCTTGTCAGACAGCGTGCAAATATTGATTTCTTTTTCAAGTCTTGCGCTTGAATGGACAAATTCATACACAAGTTATGTTTAACATCCCTGTCTTGGCAATTATCCTAGCAAACATTGTAGGTTATGTCTGAAGTGAACGTAAACAGTCGAGAAAGACAACGCATGTGATGTGTACAGTATCAGTGTACTGGATCCATTGTATTAAAGTGACAGCAACCTAAAATTACTGTCTGTGTTTTCAATGTTAATCAAACAACAAAAGACAAGAAATAACTCACTGCTCTTAATTGAATAGCTTTTATAACTTTAATAATGATTCATCTTTAATTTATACAGTGAAGATTGTGTGCAGTGTTATTTTACATTTGATTACCAGGGTTCGTACAAGATGCTTAAAGTGCTTGAATTTGACTTTTTGAAAAGTAGGTCTTGGAAAACCTTTCAAAACAGTCATTTATGAAAAGTGCTTGAATAATTGAAAGACTATATATATGAAATTAGTGTTAAATTTTTTTTGACGATAGACATTATTTTCATGCAAAATTAACGCTACAGCCGGACTTATTTTGAAATAAAGACATTTTGCATGGCTATGAGCGTGATATTGCTCATATAAATGTCCAGGTCATTCTTCGTGTCAATCATATATTCATGAAAAAAATTCAGTTTGAATGAGGAAAGTGATGTCTTTGTCATAGTCCTTTCAATTGTTAAAGTTGCAACAGTCAGTGCATCCTTTGCATGTGCTGCACTTTATTATTATATTTGTATTTATCTTTTTAAATTTTTAAGAATTTGAAAGATAATAAAGATCTTGTTTGATATGTGGGATCTCTGATTGTAGTCCTTGAAAACCCCAAAAAGTAGTGCTTCTAGTCCTTGGAAGTCCTGGAATTTCATTTTACAGTGTCTGGACGAACCCTGGATTACTTATTGCAATCTTTTAACGATTAATCGTGCAGCTCTACATTCAATCAGACCTACAGGTAATCTTTGGTTCGGTATCCCGGTGTGCTCCTGGTCCTCCTGAACGCTTCCATTTGAACAATTTTTCATGGGAACTGTTACCCGTTTCGAACTAAACTGCCAGTGTTAAAGCACCCTTAAGAAAAGACTGTGTAATCATGCTGATTTCATATTTATAATTCAGTTTTTTAAAGGGGCAGCTGTATTGAACATATCGAGATGGATTTTTTTACACAGTATAGCAGTTTTAGGCTATTTTGTGTGGTTGCTACTTTTCCAAGAGGGTTTTAGCAAAGTGTCTTTATAGAGTGTAACAGTCAGATTCCATAAGTAAAAATCCTTTTCATTTTCTCCATAGCTGAATTGATTTGAATGATAACTTATTGACCTTTGTAGACGGACCAACTATGAGCTATTAGTATTAGATTGTCATTTGTAATGCTTTGTTGGATCGTAGTTCTTTCATCCTTGTCCATCTTGTACCTTTGTCTTTTTGTCAGATTTTTTTAATACTTTTTTTTGTTGTTGCTTCAAATCAACCTTACTTTGTAGCTGGTTGGTTTGGTTCATGGCTTATAACTCTAACAAAGACTTTAAAAAAAATGTGGAAAAATGAATGGGAAACCAAGGCCTCTAAAAAGTGGACAGGTACTGCTGATCAAATCAGAATTTAGAGTCATAAATATGAGTCATAATTGACCATTGTGTAAGTACAAGTGTTTTTTCCATTAGTTTAACACGCACTGGACAGTTTATTTTATTATTATTTGCCTTATTACAAAGTTACAGATAATTTGCACTAAAATACTGTAGAGTTTGGTTCGATGAACAGCCTTTGTAGTCAGCTAAAATGGACATGACAAATGTTTTCTTTTTTAAATGTTGTATATTTTGCTGTCCTAGCTGTGCACCATTATATGATTAGTTGCATTTTGTTATTTGCATTTAAGATTTGCATGCTTCAGAACCAACCTGCAACTTTTTTGGCTCACAACCCCACTAGTCCACTATCCTACTTTCTTGCCATCTGTCTCAACTATGTGTGGTGGTATGTTGTTTGAATTGTGGGTCACAGTGGAGAAGATTGAAAAATGCAGTGGCCTTTGGAAGTCCAGCTGCAATCTCTCCGCTTTCTGCTCCACTGAGTCAAGAATATTCACTGTCTTTGTAACTCCTGGAAGACGACTAAGCATTAAGAGAGACTGAGTTAACACTGCAGGGGCACCTCCTGTTCTAGAGCAGTCTTGCACCGTTCCCGGGGGGAGAGGGATGAGATGAGATGAAGGCAAAAGTGTGAAAGATGAAGGAATGGAGGGAAAGATCCTGACAGGGCAGTTCAGCACCTTTGTGCCTTTGGGGCTGGTGCCTGTGGCCATACGTGACAGCTCATGTGTGAACCTCCACACACAAAACCAGTGCACTAATATAGGACAAACTACATTCAGTTTGCTGTAGTGGATGTCCCTCTGTCTGCTGTCAGACTGGATTGAGATTAACTTTGTCTTTGAAACCAAGGTACCAGAGGTTCATACTGTATCAATACTAAATCGAAATCTTAGCCCTGAGGTTTTCAAACTGCCCCCTAAGGGGGCACATGGGGTTAGTAGGATGTCTGTGTTATTTATTTAATTGGCTTTTTAATACTTTAATAAAAAATGAGGAGCTCACTGACAAGACGATGGCGGAAGATTTGGTTTCAAAGCAAAATGTAAAAGCACCTATTTGGCAATATTTTGGATTTAAACCCAATGCTAATAGGGAACCTGCAAAGATTAGTTGTGTTTTTCTAGTTGTTGTGTTTTTCAATAATTATAAACCTTTGCAGGTTTAGCTTGTCTGGAAAATCTGTTTGATAACAGAAACAGGGCCAGATTTGATATGGACACACCTGCGGGTGTTTTTTATTTTTTATTATTCAAATAAATGCAATCTTACCACATTACTTTTATCTCTGTGCAAAGCAGGCAGAATGTTAGATCTAACGAGACATTACTGACGAAAATAACCAAAAATTTTTAATTTTCAGGAATGTAATAGCCTATGTATTTTCTAGCTGTGAGTACACACACTCATGTGATTGCCCCTCTTGGTACCGTATTTCAGACGCCCCCTCATCAGCGCTCAGCTGGCTCCGGCTATGTGTGTGTTACTGTGTATATATATATATGATGAAACTCAAAAAATTTGAATACTGTGCAAAAGTTCATTTATTTCAGTAAATCAACTTAAAAGGTGAAACTAATATATTATAAAGACTCATTACATGCAAAGTGAGATATTTCAAGCCTTTATTTGTTATAATTTTGATGATTATGGCTTACAGCTATGAAAACCTTTTCACAATATTCTAATTTTGAATTTGGGGTTTTCATATGTAAGCCATAATCATCAAAATTATAACAAATAAAGGCTAGAAATATCTCACTTTGCATGTAATGAGTCTATATAATATATTAGTGAAATAAATGAACTTTTGCACAGTTTTCAAATTTTTTGAGTTTCAACTGTATATACTGTGTATAGCGGCTCAGAAATTACACACTGCACCTTTAAGAGTAAGACAAGTCTGCCTCCTCCGGTTTTTCTCTGTTGAGTGCAAACATCATTTCACAGCTAGCTATCTATCAAACCTTAATTTGGTCATCCCTGAATGGCTGAATGAGATGCCATGCACGTCTCTTAGGGCGCTCCTGCGGGGAACAGGGGTGCCTGCCTTGTGGCATCTGATGCATATTTTCCCCCTCGACAACCTTCATTTGTCTGTCGTTGTGAGTTAATCTCCATACATATTTTCTTTGCCATCAAAGGTGCTTGCTGGCTTATGTTAAAATCAGCCAAGCGAGGACCTTACAATGATATTCATAGCCTCTCGTGTGTGTGTGTGTGTGTTTCACTTTTGCCATGCCCCCCCAGCATGACCTCTCCTGATCCATACTCTGTGAGTCACATGTTAAGATCGCCAGAGCACTGTGTGTTTTAGGGAGTGTGAAAAAGGAGAAACCAGCACTGACCCCAGGTCAATGGAGACTGATTAAAATGGCAGTCTGGCTTCATGTGTGAAACAACGGAGGGATTTATAGCGAGTCTGCCACTTAAAACAGCCTTCAGACAACATCCTGCCGGCACGAGAGAAAGGTGAACGTCTTTCGTTATGTATGATGGTTTGTTTAGCTGCATAAAAGCATTCAGAGATGTTTGTGTGTTTGCCAGGCTGAGATGATGTAGAACCAAGTAAATTCAGTTGGCTGTAGCTATTGCTCCATCTGTCTGCTGTAGGGTTGGATTGATACCAATACTTTGGCCTTGGTACGATACCAGCCTTTGGTACCAACCTCAGTATCGATGGCAACAAATAAACAGCCTTGGCCGACTGATTAAATGATTTTAATAGAATTGTTAATTTAGTGTTCATTTGCTATTAATCTCAGTGTTTGTTGCATCCACTTCCTTTTTTAAAAGAGAGAATTCGCAAATTGTCCTATTGCAATAATAAATATGTATTTGGTTAAAATGCCTAGATTTGATTTATAGAGATACTTCTGTTCAGAAGTTTGGGGTAATTTTAAGATTTTTTTGTGTGAATAAATGAAATTGATCTGAAGTGACATTAAAGGGACACTAAGTATCTTTTTAGGTATTTTATTATCTAAAATCAATATTATTATTCATAAATATGTCCTCAATGGTGTACAAATACCTCGGCCAATTATCTGACTTATCCTTATAAATGAAGAATTAATTATCTTTATATACATGGGACGGGTAGGTCCCATAGACCGTATATAAACGGTAGGTCCACGGGGGCTTCCATTTAGTTCCGCCATCTTGCAAAACTATAATAGCAGAGAGGGACTAAAAGTACTAAGCCAACGCGTTTCCACAACGCGTTTTCGTTCAGAGCCAGCCGAAACGCAGGTGCAGAGCAGTGAGAGGCGCTTCAAACTGCACCGGCAAGTTTAAAAGTCTGGATTGCATTGTTATTATGGACCATACATATGCCAAGCCACAGGAGAAGAAAACATTGTCGCCAAAAAAGTCAAAAATAGACCGTAAAATGCGTGGGATTTCCCCCTTTCTGGTCAATGTTTCCCTGCCTCTGCTTAATTATTATCCTCCCCTCAAAGTGATCATAGTGCTAACAGACGGATCACAAAACGTATCACGGATCCGTGGTTTGATTAAAGTCAATTTTATTTTAAAATTATTACTCTCACTCTTGAGCGTCTGGCGCGAGTGATTTCAATGTAAAGACGCGTTTATGCGCGTCTTGAGGTCCTGTGGCGCGGTGTTTAGCGCGGCGCGGTAGATGCGAGCCTCATTCTACTCCAGTTTGCGCGAATGAGGCGAATTGCTATCACAGATGATGTCTTTTCTATCATTTCACTGTAGCTCAGCATCGCGATGTTAACGTTATTGCATGATCACAGTTCATATGTGTGGCGAAAGATAAGCTATTAGAGTAAAAATATTGCGTTATAGGCTACTTCAGTTAATAAGAAAAAAGATTTTACAATTCCTGCACATGCAGTGATGAAGTTCATGTTCTCATGATTTATTTGTATTAATAACAATGTTTCAAAACACACACAGCCATTACTGGAAGTCTTTGTTTTATTAGTGGTGTTTGCTAGTTAACTCGCTCTGCACTGTTTGTGCTACAGAATGAGTAAAACCTTACATTGTGGGGCATGTTTGAGGTATTGTGGGATTTTGTGATATTGTTTTCTAAGTGATCAGACTTGGATGATAAAATCCCATATACTAGAGCCAAATTATTGTCGAGACTCCAGTGGTCTCTTTTGGCCTAGTATGGCCTACAATTTTAGCTGTCCTGAAACACTCTAATCTAGCGAAGTAGCATTTTAAGGTGTAATCAGCTATGCTCCATTCTTTTCTTTTTTTAGACATAATGGTCCCTTATATGGACTGAAATGTACAGCAGATGGTCTATAACATTCTCTGGAATAGTGCTACAATAGGATCAGTTTTTGGTGGAGGCTTGTTATTATGGTATGCTGCTCATAAATGAACGGATGTGATTCTGTCTGGACAGTTCATTCCAGAGGGGTCATGCCTGTTCACAGGATCATGTCTACTGTCTTTCATTACTGTAGGAAAGGTACGAATCCAAATGTAACTCAGCTGTTACTTAAATAACCTTCACCATCACAGTCACATAAAACTCAGAAAGGGAATTTACAAATTACACAATGTTATGCTTAAAGGTGCTCTACTTAAAGGAATAGATCACCTTAAAATGAAATGTACCCCATGAGTTTCTCACCATCAAGCCATCCTAGGTGTATATGACATTCTTCTTTCAGATGAATACAATCGGAGTTATATAAAAAAAATGTCCTGGCTCTTCCCAGCTTTATAACGGCAGTGAATGGCAGTTTCTGTTTTGAAGTCCATAAAAGTGCATCCATCCATGATAAAACTGCGCGGGTTCATTTTCTGAAGTGAAGCGATGCGTTAGTGTAAGAAAAATATCCATATTTCAAACTTCATCAACTAAAATAACTAGCTTCCGGCAGATGGCCTACACAAGTCGACTTACGCCAAACCCTTGACTTATGGATATTTTTCTTACATGGAAACCCTTACTCCTTTTAATACAGTAGTCAAGTAATACCATTTTTAATATATTTGTTTAATATAACTTAATTTTTTATTGTTGATGTAATTTGTATATTGCTTGGGTAATGAATTATCAATAACTATCAATCTTCCATTCATCCATCCAAACGAAGAAGTTTCTTCCTGTCGATCATTTTGAATGTTCCATATTTGCGGAGCTAAAAGTTGAGGTCATGGTAGTTGAAGCGGATCATTGAGGTTCAGTACAATATTGAGTTTCATAAGCAGTTGTTAGGTTGTCATGTGAAAACACTATTTTGCTACCATTGTATGTCACAGAGATGACATGCAGCTTCTCTCCATCTGTATTACAGTGCTCTCAACAGTGTGATGGTATTTTTGTAGGGCGGTGTAAGGGTTCTTCCATAAAATTTTCAGGAGACATTCATGGAGTCAACAAAGTGTCATTTTATTGACTGCGTCACTCACGTACTGACCACACATTGTGCAGAAAAAAGATAAATAAAGGGGAAAAACAAAACACTGACTAATAAATGGGACATCAGCACATTACTGAGTTCTGGGTCTCAGATGTTTCTCAGGGATCCCTCACC
Organism: Phoxinus phoxinus; assembly: GCF_949152265.1. Lineage (NCBI taxonomy): Eukaryota > Metazoa > Chordata > Actinopteri > Cypriniformes > Leuciscidae > Phoxinus > Phoxinus phoxinus. The sequence continues at coordinate 15,833,817 of NC_136889.1, read as the reverse complement.
AGAACGAACTCAGCCACAGAAAATGAAGCCCTTTTAACAAACTAGACCAAACCATTGGTATAATTACAGGGGTCTCACAAAATGATCCTCAAACTTAAAAAAGAAAAACATACATATACACATCTCAAATGAACATAGTAAATCACATTTACCCTACAGCAATAATGACAATACACTTAAACATGCGCACACATAAAAATAAACATCCTTTAAACACATTCGAATTAACACACAACCCCAACACATATTGTCCCAAAACTACATTTCCCATAATTCCCCAAAAGAGATATAAAGGACATCAGGAAAGGCCGCACCCCTTTAATTCCAAACCTTTGGTCCATGCTGCAGTCATGGATCCCGGCGGAACAACGGGTAAGATGTACACATTCAAACAAACTTAAATAAAATGTTAAACCCATATATTGGTCGTGGTTTCATTTACTACTAGCGTGCACTCTAGAAACAAATGGTTATTGGCTTTGTTGCTCTTTGAGGGTTGAAATGCTAAAGAGACAACGTAGCTCCTCAGTTCCAATGTTTGGGCAACTTATATTTAAAGAAACAAAATAAATCACATAATGTACAAATAAACAAACAAATTAAACTAAAACCATGCAAGTGATTTGTTCACTCAGTGTGGCCTTAGCCATCACATTTCCCCCCACCTAAACATTCTCGCAAGGTGAGCGAGAAAGAAAATCGGCCGCTATATTTTCGACCCCCGGGCGATGCTTTACTGTAAAGCGAAAGGGTTGGATAGATAAAAACCATCGTGTCAAGCGTGAATTTGTATCTTTCATTCTATTCAACCATTTCAAAGCTTTATGGTCCGTTTCGATAACGAAATCTCTGCCAAGCAAATAATATTTCAATGAGTCGAGAGCCCATTTCAATGCTAAACATTCTTTCTCCACCACAGAATATCTCGTTTCTCTGGGAAATAATTTCCGACTCAAATACACCACAGGGTGCATTCCTCCGGGTTCTTCCTGCATTAGGACAGCTCCCAACCCTAAGTCAGACGCATCTGTCTGAAGAACAAATGATTTTTCAAAATCAGGACTACGTAGAATGGGTTCATTGCTCAGCACCCCCTTTAGCTCACGGAAGGCATCTTCAGCAGGTGTGGTCCACTGCACCTTGTTAGGATTCGTCTTTTTAATTAAATCAGTTAACGGTGCCGCGATGGTCGAAAAATGGGGAATGAATTTCCGATACCAACCGACTAAACCAAGAAATGATCGAATTTGTTTTTTTGTCACTGGAAGTGGACAGGATTGAATAGCCCGGAGTTTCTGCACTTGAGGCTTAATAACTCCATTTCCCAATACGTACCCCAAGTACTCGGTCTCGGTTTTAACCAATGAACATTTGGCCCATGCTGCAGTCATGGATCCCGGCGGAACAACGGGTAAGATGTACACATTCAAACAAACTTAAATAAAATGTTAAACCCATATATTGGTCGTGGTTTCATTTACTACTAGCGTGCACTCTAGAAACAAATGGTTATTGGCTTTGTTGCTCTTTGAGGGTTGAAATGCTAAAGAGACAACGTAGCTCCTCAGTTCCAATGTTTGGGCAACTTATATTTAAAGAAACGAAATAAATCACATAATGTACAAATAAACAAACAAATTAAACTAAAACCATGCAAGTGATTTGTTCACTCAGTGTGGCCTTAGCCATCACAGGCGGGTTTGGGAACGAGAGGTTGTCTCTAATTCAGTAGTTGGTGAAAAGTTCCAGAATGGCTAATATTGTTTATAGCACTTTTAACAACCAAAAATCCCAGTTCCTTATCTGTTTGTATTTTAGGAAAGAATAAACATTTATTTTACTCTTTTATTTTGTTTTATTCTCCTCCTGCAGCAGTTTCCAGAACTTTCGAGATCCTGGAGGGTCTGAACGTAACAGCAGCTAGTTGGCTTGTGCTTTGAGTTTATTAGATTGCGATTTGTTTTTCCAGTGACCCCAGTAGACGGTTTCCAGAGGGCAGCGACTGCCCGAGTATCTCGTCCTGCCTGACCGTCTCTCATTAAAACTCAGTGAGATGCTCATTAGGGTTTAAGTGGAATTAGTATGAAAAGCTCTCTCCCTGCGCTAATGAAGGCAGCCGCGCCACAATTGTTTTCATTTGCCGTGACTCTCCCTGAATGCAATCAGAAACCTTGACCGAGCCCCCTGCTAGCTCTCTCTCTCTTTCAAGCGCGTTTTATCCCATGTGCTTTTCAAGGCCAGTAGGCAAGGTAACTGCACAAATTATCTCTGCAATCACAAACTTAAGTCTTTTTTCGTCATCATGTCCAGAATTTGTTAACGTTTCATAGATATAATAATAAAACCTCCACTATTGCTATGCTCAACATCATATCCCCTTTCTCTCATTGGCGCGATAGGCTATGCTAGCATCTGCTTTCTCTCCAGGGTTAGTGCCCACACAACACCGTGTTTTATTCCACATGTGGTGCCGCAACATGTTCCTGTACACGTTTTTTTTTGGCTCTGTGTTGCTCATCGAGTTGAAAAGTGTCTCACTTCCTTCCAACACCTGTCTTGCTTTCTCGCTCACTCATCCTCCGTTCTTTTCCCTTTGGAAATGAAGCTTACGTTTCAGTCTTTTTTCCCATTTGAGCAATGAATAAATTATCAAACAAGAAACACGCAGCGTTTGCCGATCTGAAAATGCTGCTGTTATTGTTTGGTACACACATGCATGTGTTGTGTTCTTTGTTTGTGTGTAGGATTCTGGGATTTGTGTCTGCTATTGTATGAAATAGGAAGCCATCTGTTCACCTGAGAATCATGCTGTGCGTGTGTGAGACTTTGGAGTAAGTGTGTGTATATGTGGAAAGCTCCACATATTAATCACACTCGTGTTTGTCCTTTTTGAGTGTGTGCATGCATTTCTTGCTCAGATCTTTCCATCCCCCTGCTGTTCTTGTGACAGTCTGCTGTCAGGGGACTATGAGCAGTTGGAGAGGAGGAATTTTCATATTACTCGACCATACATTGATTTACTCGACCTCGTGTAGAATACAGCACATCCAGGTGTGCAGTCGACTGCTGTGGAGACAGAGGATGCCTAAAGATGGATGAAGTTTCCAGAGCCCCTTCTCCATAATGCACCTCTAACCCTGTGGTTTTCAGCATTTTTTGACCCTATTGTCCAACACAATATTCAAAGACAACCCACCCCCCATACAGGCTAAGATATATCCAGTATATCTGCTAACATTTTGACAAAGCTGCTTGTTTTCAGTTTTTTTTTATTATTTTTTTATTAACAGAAACAGAGATTGTAGAAATTAATCAGTTCATTCCAGAAATTGTATTTAAATACTTTTAAGTAAACACCATTGAAAGTTTGTGGAGGCTCCATTGTTGAGAACCACTTCTCTTATCTGAGGTGAGTGAGATTTATGTTTCAAGCTGACTGTCAGGAAGTCCCGCGCTTCAATCGAAAAAGCCAATCGCTTTAAACCATGTTGTTGTCGTTGCTCACTGTGACTGTTCCTAAAGAGTGCTCAGGTAGATTTTGATAATGTAAAATTGGTTTCAACCCTGCAATGAAGGACAACTAGATATCCAGGCCCTCTGTTTTGGAAAAAAATAATAAATTATGAGAAATTCAGAATGTTAAAATGTACCATCTAGCCTAGTTTCCCCAAAACATTAAAACATTTTTGATTACAGTTTTTTAACAATTTAAACTTGTATTTAATGATGTGCCGAAATTGAAATTCTTTGGGCAGGCTAGTATGTGTGTACAAACAGGAAACATTTGGCAGAAATTAGCAAGTGACGAAGAGGAGTAATCCATTTTTGTTTACTTTAAAAATATATATATTTTTAATTCAACCCCAACTTTTGAAATAAGCATTATGCTCACCAAGGCTGCAAATATTCATAAAAAAAATACAGTAAAAACAGTAATTTTATGCATTTATATTATTTATTATATGAAATATATATTTTTTTTATATTTTTTTCCGGTGGACCAAGCCAACAGCACACTGTGTTTGAGACTGTTATTGAGGTGCCAAAGGGGATACAAGTGGCATATTTGTACATGTCATAAACGCATTAAGATTGCAGGTGAACAGGTGAGATCCCATAGATCAATGAGTTCAGGGTCTTTTACATGCTAACAGGGCAGGACCTGCTGTTCGCATTATGCATGCGTTTAATTGAATAGTTGCTTTTGTGTAAGAGCTATGACCCTGAACACTGCACTTAATGAAGACACACACGTGCATCTCACTAGTACAAGGCTGCATGAGTGTTTCGTATTTATGTGTAGTGCCAGCAGGTGATATTTTTCCTTTGTAGTCTTTGTGAGGTAAAATGCATAATTAATGCAGATGGGATATTTAAAGCTCAAGGCCTGGCACTAACCAGTGTGATGCATATCTCATTTCTCACTTTCTCTTTCTTCATGTACACTAAAATTCTCACGACCCCAAACTTTTTAATGGTAAAGGCTTATAACAGGAATATTGTGAAAACGTATTACAATTTAAAATATCTCTTTTCTCTTTGAATACATTCATTTACAAAATGTAATTTATTCCTGTGATGCAAAGCTGATTTTTTAGCAGTCATTACTCCAGTCTTCAGTATCACATAATCCTTCAGAAATCATTCTAATATGCTGATTATGTGCATTTTTTATTATCATCAATGTTGAAAACAGTGTGCTGCCTAATTGTTTTGTGGAAAGCTGAAAAAAAGAACAATGTTTATTGATATAGAACATTTTAACCATTTAAAAGTCTTTGTCACTTTTGATGAATTTAAAATAAAAAAAACATGAAATGTTAATTCTTTATTTTGTAACAACAGGCCTTAAACTGACAAAGATATAAATTAAATGGATGCATTTTTGCATTGATAAAAGCTAGATGGAGCGCAACGAAATCGAACAAAAACACTGATGTCAGAAGCTTTTAAATGTTTAATTGTATTTTACTTATCACTTTTATATGTGTTACTCTGCATCAGGGCTTTAAAACGAAAAAAAAAAAAAAATCAATCAGTTCACTCCGAACAGAATCAGTATTTTAAACTTTTCTGTTCGTTCTTCTGTAACGTTATCACTCCGAAAACTGTTTGACTTGAAAAAATATGTTAATAACGTAATTTTATTTTTTGCCAGAGCTTGAATTTAACTTTTTACTAAGAGCTTGTGACTAAACATCATAACTTCAGTGGATGCTCAAAACATGTGTGTAAAGGCTAATGCTTTATGTATTTGAGGAGCGGAGAAGCATGTCTTAGTCTGGTATTTGCCTTCTAGTCATAGCCAACAAAGCCTGTGTGTAACACTTCCTTATAACACAAGCTTTTTGCCAAATATTAAACGGCAGTAAAAACTGAGCACCCACATAGCTACAATAACCTTTGTAACCTGTAAGTTGATAACTTAAAGGGGTAGTTCACCCAAAAATGTTTATTCTGTCAGTAATTACTCACCCTCATGTTGTTCCAACCCCTTAGACTTTCGTTCATCTTCGGAACAGAAATTAAAATGTTTTTGATGAAATCTGAGCGCTGTCTCACTCCTTCATAGGCTTCTATTGTAATTTCATCTGCCGGCCCAGAAAGTTGGTAAAGACATCGTTAAAATAGTCCAAGTGACTACAGTGGCTCAACCTTAAGTTTATCAAGCGACGAGAATAGTTTTTGTGCGTAAAACCCCCCAAAATAACGGCTTTTTTCAACTATTCATTTTCTTCTGTGTGGGCCTCTGAGAGAGCACGTCTGAGAGAGCGCCACGACGCATGCGCGAGAACTGAGAAGATGACACAGATGGGTTTTGATGTAGTGTTTCAAATGGTTCCCAAGTGTGCATTTCCTGGATGTCCGAATCGTGAGAAACCAACGAGAAAACGTAAAAGTGTCTTACCAATGCCGCAAAATGAATGGCTTACCTTTCCCATTAAATGATCGTGAGCATCGTCTTCTCAGCTCTCGCACATACGTCGTGGCGCTCTCGTGAACTCACGTCAGAGGCCCACACAGAAGAAAATTAATAGTTGAATAAAGTCGTTATTTTTGTTTGTTTTTTGTGCACAAAAAGTATTCTCGTCGCTTGATAAACTTAAGGTTGAGCCACTTGGACTATTTTAACGATGTCTTTACTACCTTTTCTGGGCCGGCAGTTGCAATTACCAAGCAGCCTATAGCCCTATTCGGACGGGATTAGTTTAACATGGAGAGGTGGTGTTAAGTAGTTATTACCAGAGCTTCTCAGTGATTTTAGTCCCGTCCGAAAGTGCCATCTCAGTAATCATTACTGACAATGTCAGTAAAGATTACGGCGACTTTTACCTTCAGTAAAAAGGTCTGGAAAAATTACCTCAGGTAATACTAATCCCGTGCGAATAGACCTGGTGTAAATATGTAGTATGGAGTAGTATGGAGGCGCTTGAAAAAGCATTCAGTTGCGTTCTAGACGCTGGGGCAAAACTCAAGTGTTTTCCACATTCCATTCAGATCAAAATGAAGGTCGAAAGCACTTTTTAGAGGCACAAAACTTCTGTTAGCGTTAGATAGGTGGCTATTACCAACATGATACAATCTGAATTTATTTAATACATCCGACCAGACCTAACTGTTTTGTATATACAATAACAGGTTATATATATATGTGTGTTTGTGCACATGATATCAGGAAGCAACGTAATACGCACATGATGACAGGGAGGTGACGGCGGTGGGTAATTTGAGTTACTTCTCCCACTTCTGCTTGTTTTACTGAGATATCTTATCCCGTGCGAATTGGCCATTATTATTACAGACGTCCTGTGGTAAAATTACATTACCCCACCTCTCCATGTTAAACTAGTCCCGTCCAAATAGGACTTATGAAGGAGTGAGACAGCTCTCAGATTTCATCAAAAATATCTTAATTTGTGTTCTGAAGATAAACGAAAGTCTTACGGGGTTGGAACAACATGAGGGTGAGTAATTACTGACAATTTGCATTTTTGTGTGAACCTAACCCTTTAATGCAATGCATTTACTGCCTCAGATGTGGCCATTCTAATGACTGCCAAAACACAAATCTCTGACATTCGCTGGTGAAAAACCTTGTAAACACCATTTGAGCTTGATTTTGGAAAAATGTTAACAATATAATGATGACACACACACACGTGTCTGTTAGTCACAATACTAACTTTGACAACAGGAAGTCATTAAAAAAAATATGCCTTTAGTTTCCTGAATATTAGCGGTTCTACACTAACCTGCTTTTTTCACTGGTTTCAAAACACCATGGTAATATATCATCGGATAAATTCCTGCGATCCAACATCTAATGCCAGCACACTGCCTTGCTACTTACATAGGACGACTTGACAGCCGAGCGTGGGCATTTCACTCAGGTTGGATGTGTCAACATCACATTTGCAAAGGCCGTACTATTTGAATTCAAGATTGGTTGACTGGCAAATTAAAATCTTTAATTTGGCAAGATCCTTGGTCCATGGCAAGATAAAATAATGTTATTTACCTGTTAATAGTAATTTCAAAGAAGTGTTTCTGTTCAGATAGGGGTTTTTTTTAGACAGATTTCGTTTTTATTCATGTTATTAATTTTATTTTAATTATTTTTGTTGTTCTTGTTCTGCTTATCATGAAATGCTGAAAAACATAATCCGTGAGATTCCACTGTTCTGACAGAATCCTGCCAAATTGAATGTAGTTCTTTTAGGAATGTACATTTTCCAAGTTGAGAGAAACTGAGAATAGATCGTCACTTCAAGTTTTTTTTTTTTTAGCAGAAACAAAATATAGAAACCAGCCAAATTAGTCTGAAATGTAAGTTACTTAATTGTAATTACTTGCTTATTGAACTGTTCCATAAAAGCAATATCACATTTGTAGTTGTGCTGTTGTAATGACTGCCTACGGCCGAATGACAGCCGAACAGAGAACTAGAGTAAATTTAAATATATTCTTGAGTTGGTCTCGCTTCAGTGTTACCTCATCAAAACGTTGAGTCATTCTGTCTAAAACCGCCTCGGCACAACCTCACTTGTCTCTCTCCTCTCTCTTCATTTCCCACTCATAGTCTGTGTTGGAACTGTAGATGCTGATTCACTCTCCAGCCTGAGGACACCAAATAATAAGAAAGTCGGTCACATGATAATGGCCGTTCCTTCCTGCCTAATCTAGGCTAACAATGACCTTGGGCCTGTGCTTATACCACACACACAGGGAGATGGGTTTCTGGTTTGGGGATACAGAAAAGATTGAGAAGGGAGAGGTGATGAGGGAGATGGAGGGAGAAATGAGGTTTGGGAAAGATAGAGATGGAGAGAGAGGAAGACAGAACAAAAGGAAAGGAAATGAGAAAGGGAGAGAGAGAAGTGTCGAGGGAGATGAGAGAGAGGTGGTGTTGAAAGGAAGGGGGAGATGGAGGAAGAGGAAGAGGAGATAAAAGACGAAAAAGGTGTGCTGGTGCAGGGCGGGAGACTGGCGGTTGGTGTGAGACTCAGCGTGTGTGTGTGTGAGAGAGAGAGAGAACGAGAGATTCTCACTGGGCTGCTCATGCACTCTGCCTAAAGGTGTGTGTGTGTGTGTGTGTGTGTGTGTGTGTGTGTGTGTGTGTGTGTGTGTGTGTGTGTGTGTGTGTGTGTGTGTGTGTGTGTGTGTGTGTGTGTGTGTGTGTGTGTGTGTGTGTGTGTGTGTGTGTGTGTGTGTGTGTGTGTGTGTGTGTGTGTGTGTGTGTGTGTGTGTGTGTGTGTGTGTGTGTGTGTGTGTGTGTGTGTGTGTGTGTGTGTGTGTGTGTGTGTGTGTGTGTGTGTGTGTGTGTGTGTGTGTGTGTGTGTGTGTGTGTGTGTGTGTGAGACAGAGGAAGTGTTCTTGTGTGTTTCTGGTGTATGTGCAGTATAAAATAGCTACAAAAGATACTATGGGTCTGTGACTTCACCAGTGGTTGTATCAAAGATGGGCGCTGAGGGATTGCTTCCTCCCAGACCACATGCACACAGCCTTTGAAAGTCAACATGAAATCTAAACGGACCCCATTTACAAAATTTGTGCATATTAAATCAATTTACTTGTCATTTCAGATTACGCCACCAGCTAGCAGCCCAAACACACCCAATAACACTAAACAACTCTTTCATGATAAATCTATTCCCAATGGATAAAGTCCCGTTTCCCGGCTGCACGGTTTATGGAAAAAAACGAATTGCTCGTTTGTACAATTCTACCTCGTTTGTAGAGCTGCATAATTTTGGCAACAATTTTGTCATTGTTATTATTACTAAATAAAATTATGAATTAAAATAAGAAAAATTGCTATTGTAATATTTCACTGTAAGAATGTGGGTATTTATAAAAAAATATATAATATAATTAAATAATAATAACTTTTATTTTAGCATTTAGTGTTGGTATTAGTATTTTCTATTTTTTTTAATTTCTTAATTTTTTAAATATTAAATCATCAAACTTTTATTTAGCGGGAAACCCCCAGGGAAGCATCTTTGGTGTTGACAACAACCGGTTTATATAAGCGTTTCGCATTAAAAGTTTGAGAAGATGGTTGGTGCATGTTGCGTTCCCAAATACATGTTTTAAGCGACTCCAACTCAGAGCAGATGCAGAGATGAGTGTGGAGCAACAGACTGAGCCGCTCTGAGACACTGAAAACACCGGATCGTGAGCTGCGAGTGTGGAAATTTATGACACTGCTACGCTTTCAATTTTAAACGGATATTTATTTAATTTATTCGATTAAATCACAGCCTTTGCGATTTTATAATTGCACAAAGCCATGTCACGATTTCAGTTGTATTTCGATGAATTGGGCAGCCCTAATATGACATTTGTCCAATTTTGGAAGTAGAAATAGGCTGCATGTTGCAAATTCATGTTGACTTTAGACTGGAGTTCTCTGACTCATAATAAATGTTCAGTTGTAAGGACCCACACACACACACACACACACACACAGCTTCTGTTCCTCCAGGCCCTCCTCCACACCTGTGCTGTGCCCACTGCTTGCCCGTCTGTCGTCTGTTATTTATAGAGCACGACTGACCTCGGATCAGACTGACTAAGCTCAGATTGAGTTTTTTTCTCCCACAATGAACCTCCATTTGTCTGGAGTCTCTCTCATCACTTCTCATTTAGTGTCTCTCTATTTCTTGTTCAATTAAAAAAATTTTTATCACTATCTTTTAGTTGTGCAGGAAAATGATCAATTTTTTTTTTTTTTTAATGATAACTTGCATTAAAGACAGACCTACTGTGATTTCTGAAGTTGATAATCGATAGTAAATGCTTATGTTGATGCTTTTGAATTATTGTGTTTAACAAATCTTAATGGCAAAACAAAAAACGGCATTACCCATTACTCTGTCAAAGAAGTCTCCCCCAATCAGAAACGAAACAAGCTAATTGCAAAACTACTTAAATATGTAGAATCTCAAACTACTTAAATGTTACTAATATTTCGGTAACACTTTACAATAAGGTTCCACTTGTTAACATTAGTTATCTATATTAATGAACATAACTTTCAAAGTATTTATTCATTTCAGTTAATGTGGTATGGTATGTAAGTACGCATGTACTGTGAATGTAAAATATAATTTATATTTATAAATGTCATTCTTAAGTTTTATTTATTCGTTGTCATTAAAGCTGTTAAGTACACTGTACTTGTCTTTTTGTCCGATTGTCTTTTTTTTTTTTTAAATGCTTTAAATTCAATGCCTTTTCTTGAAGGATGCATGTGATCTTGTATGCATGGTCCTCTTATTATGCATAGCTGCACTACCTTTTATAATAAGCAAATCACTATTTCAACAGTCTGGTGTTTATGAGCAGTTCATCTCAGATTTTGTGTTTTTGATCTAGATTGATTTCTCCACACAGATGTAGTATGTCTTTAGAATTCATTCCAGATTTAGTATAGATGCAAGCGTGTTTGTGTGCACGAGACCTCAGCTAATCAGTTTGCGCCGTGGGAGAGGAAGTTTCCACTGTGATGGAGGTGTGCCTCAGATGCTGGACTGAGAGCGGTTCAGACCCTGATGTGTGGTGGAATAATGTCCTCTGGTTTGGACAGCCAATCGAGGGAGGAGAAAGTGAGAGAAAGTCTTTATTTTAAATATATAAAGGAGATAGGAATGGCATCAGACAATAAACAGATTAAAGAAAAAGATTTACGGAGGCTTTGGAGATGGCGAGGTGAATTGAACAGAGATTGAGGAGAGAGTCGCCCTGCAGGAGGTGGTGTGGTTTTCTGTGGTGCTGTAAGTTGGCACACACGGGCCTGGCAGAGTGAGTGCTGCTTTTGTTGCGATGTTTTTTCTCCGGTGTCAAAGCACAAAGGACGCACACACACATATACGCTATACATGCATTAATGTATTGTAACACCTTTAATTAGACCCTCTTTGTGCCTTACGTGTGTATACAATGACATTTGCGATGCATTTAAATGTTACAAGTATTTTTAGAGGCACATAGAAAATGTCCCTGATACCAGGTGCTGTTGTAGGCAATTGGCTTTTAAGTCTGTGATAAGCATTCTGGTTTGCTGAAATGTCTTTGGAGAGTGAGATTATTGAGGGTTTTTAGTAGCAGACGTGTAGCTGAGGAGCTAACATTGCTTGCGGCACCTTTAGTGTCTAGAATATGGCACGTCTAAGTGAATTAGAATATTCAATGGAAAACAAAACAAAATGATCCAATGGTATTTGATTGGATTGTGGATGTGGTATTGTTGTAGTGATTGCTTAGGAAAGCTTTACTATTATTGGTCATGAACTAAGTGTTATGGAATTGAACAGGTGAACTGCCCTTCAACGGTTTGGGGTTAGAATGTTTTTATATACATATTTTTTTAATTATTCATTTTATTCAGCAAGGACACATGAAAGGAATCAAAAGTGACAGACTTTTCAAAATATTTATGTTTCACATGTGCTTTTCTTTGGGACTTTTTATTTGCCAGAGTATTTTCACATATTAAGCAGCACAGCTGTTTTCACCATTGACAATAATAATATTACTTGAACACCTAATCGGCATATACATTTTTTTCTGGAGCATGTGACCCTGGTGTAATGAAGCTGAAAATTCAGCTTTGCCAGGAATAAATTGCATTATATTGTCTGTGTGTAAATGTACCCACACACACACACACACACACACACGTGCATACTTAGAGTTCCCCCCCTTTTTTTCCAACATCGCTTTTGAATGACTTTCATTACTATAAAAAATCCAAACGACGGTGGGGGGTGGTGCCGCGATGGGCACGCGATTTAACTGCGGCTGAACGCTGGGTAACCGACTATCACAGCAAGCCTAATATGTGTATGTGTATCTACACAGTATATATAGATATATAATGAAATTATTCCGTTACAATAGTTCGCTTACTATCTAAAATCAAAGCCTTTCTCTCTCCGAAAACTCTGGAAATGGCGGTTCATGCATTCATCACGTGTCGGCTAGATTATTGCAATTCACTAGACTGCGGGATATCAGATTCTCAAATTGCCCGTCTTCAGTTGGTCCAAAATGCTGCGGCCAGACTTATTCTTAATTGTCGCAAATATGATCATATCTCTCCAATTCTTAGATCTTTACACTGGCTGCCAGTTCGGCAGAGAATAGATTTTAAAATCCTCCTCTTTGTCTTCAAGTCTTTACATAACGTAGCTCCTGTCTATCTCTCCGAACTTATTCATCCCTACACTCTGTCCAGAAGCCTAAGATCCCATGACCAGGCTCTGCTGGTAGTCCCTCGTGTCAGACTTAGAGCGTGCTTTTGCAGTGGCAGGGCCTTGTCTGAGGAACCCCCTGCCCCTAGAGATCAGAACGGCCCCCAACCTTTCTATCTTCAAGTCTTTGGTAAAAACTTACCTGTTCTCTTTAGCATATTGATCACTCTTTTAGGTTATTTCTACTATTTTACATTTGAGTCTCTTAGGGGTGTAACGGTACGTGTATTCGTACCGGACCGTTTCGGTACAGGGCTTTCGGTTCGGTGCACGTGTGTACCGAATGACTGAATGCAATATTTTGTGTGCGGAACATAGGTACATTTTCGTGTTTCCACACGAACATATTAAGTGGCGGAAGTCTCCGCGTTCAGCGCAAATCCCGCCCTGCAGCTGATTCTAAAGTTTTACCAGTGTTTTACCTGTCGTCACTGTAACCTAAACCAATGAAATAGACTGCAGGGCGAAAAAAAGCTTTTCCGCTCTGCGTGCGCCGCCGCACTCTCCGCTCCGTGTGTGTGTGTGTGTGTGTGTCGGCCCGCTGCGCTCTCTGCTCAATGTTCGAGTCCGTGTTTGCGCTGCGCGTTCTGCTCTGTCGTTAACGGCCCAAACACTCCAATCATGTACCGATCACGCACTGGAAAAGCAAAGTCCGCTCAAATAAGGTGAAATTTCTCTGTAGTACACTTCTGTTTGCTGAGCTGGTATAGTCATATATATTTGAGGAATTGCAATTTATAACAGCAAATTGTGCAATTAATTAGTTCATTTTTTTATCGATTCCCAGCCTTAATTTTTAAATATGAGCAGGCCTACAAGCTGGGATTGGTAATGCTGCACTGTAATCATAGTTATTTATTTATATTTTTCATTATATTTTATTATGTGATATTGGTTTGAGACTGAGAGTATTTTATTTAGTGGAGAACTTTGCAGCAGTATTTTATTTCTTATTCTTTTTTTAATTTTATATATATATATTTTATTATATTAAAAAGTGTTTAAAAAAAGTGTAAACAAACTGTTAAAAAAAGTTTATAGTAATAAACAACCTGCAGTTTAATGTTTGCATTTCTTTCCCTTACTGTACCGAAAATAAACCGAACCGTGACTTTAAAACCGAGGTACGTACCGAACCGTGATTTTTGTGTACCGTTACACCCCTAGAGTCTCTGTTTTAAGGTTACTCGTAGCTTTGCTGATTTTTATGTGTTTCATGGGTTGTTTTGCTGCTTTAATTTTCTTATATGCGTGTTCTGTAAAGCACTTTGGTCTGTCTAGCGGCTGTTTACATGTGCTATATAAATAAATGAACTTGAACTTGAATTCCCTCAAAAATATTGATTACTGTAGTACAGTGGTTCACAATCCTGCTCCTGCAGTGCCCCCAGTACTGCACATTTTAGGGCACTTTTACACAACAGCGATGTATTAAAAATGAAAAAGTTTTTCCTTTTGTGTTATTGTTGTTGCGTATACAGGCGACAACGTTGTTAAAACAATCCCCGCTCACACAGATTCACACAGAAAATGGTTAAAAATGCTGTATTGTGCATGCCAGGCCAGTAGTTGATGTCACTTTGTAAAGAAACACTATGCTTCTAAACACACCTGATTTAACTCATCAGTTCATTAGTAAAGAGTTGACTCCAAGACCTCAAATGAGTGTGTCAAATAAGAGAGACATCAAAAATGTGCAGTGTTGGGAGTACTCCAGGACCAGGGTTGGGAACCACTGCTGTAGTACTTTACATCCCTGGTGTGTGTGTGTGTTACCTGTGAGGCTGCGGCAAGTGTGTGACTTAGAGAGGAGTGTACGTATTAGTCAACAAGCTATGTGTGAGCCAGTAAATGCATAGATCAGAGCTTGTCAGCCTGCGCGGTGCGCTGCATATTGCAGGAGCATAAATCAGAGGAAGACATGATAACACAGAACTCAAGATAACACCCATACCACAGCTGAGATACGAGGCTATGAAAGGCCTGTCTTCATTTTCTTGATTCGTTTTAAACCATGTAGGCTGTTTTTGTTTAAACCTTATACTGAATTTGAAAATCACATAAGTCTCATATTCAATATATAGTTCTGTGAACAGAACTCATTTTGTTCACCCACTCTGAGAATCCATGCATTTGTGTCCGAGTCTTCCGTGGTCTATTTGCAGCTTATTCTGGCCAAGAGCTCCCCATTTAAAGAGACTGTCGGATCAAAATCTAAAGCTAAATCTAATTTGGTTTTTACTTTCCAAAATCTAATTTTTGTGCATTTTTCGATTGAAATCCGATCAAATTTACCATGTGTGAATGGCAGTCTGACTGCTCTGATCGGATTTCGTGTGGTTTGTCACATTCTCACGCCGCGTAAAACATAAACCTCATGCGTTGTTATAGGAAACATGCTGAAAGTTGCTGCAGAAACAAGGTTGTGTTGTTGCAAAACGCCCGACGAGCAGAAAATGACAGTATAACGGAGACATGTTTTGAAAACGGCAGAGACGACAGCGTGGAATAAAGCCACGCACACCAGCCTCCTACAGTTTTGCCGCTGCCTCAGAAGACATAGCAGTTTAGCGTGGCGGCTATACATTGTCATGTTGTAAATAAGACAATATCTGTATTGTATACCCCTCCATGTTGTGGTTGTTGTTTTGGGGGGTTTTGGCTACCAACTCAATGTCATAGCCATAGAAACAAATACAGATATTCTGGAAAATGATAGAGCGGCATGGACACACAAATTATATCTGAACAGTTGCGATACACAATGTGCACAGTCAATCATTTTAGATCCGATTCTAATCGGATTTGGATTGACAGTGTGAAGATAGCTTTAGGGGCGTTTTTTTCTGAACTATTGCCTCTCGCACAATACAAGATTTTGCAGTTTTATAGTGGTAACAATTACTATAAAAATAGTATTTTGTTAGTAAGTTTAAGTGTGAGGAAATTGATAGCTTAGTTTAGGTTTCTTGTGTGTCTGTGCATAAATTTACATTTTGTTCTTAAAAAAAATAGGTCACCCAATAAAAATTGAGATGTAAATTCTTAATATCATTTATATACCTTCATATCGTTCCAAACTTTTTTTCTCTTTTGTAACAAAAGATGTTTTGAAGAGATTTTTTTTTTTGTCCATAGAATGAAATTCAGTGTGGTCCCATGTTGTTTTGCCTTTCAAAATATCTTCTTTTGTGTTCCACTGAAGAAGAAAAAATCTCTTTGGTTGAACTATCCCTTTAAAGGGCACCTATTATGTAGCCTGGCTCCGCCCTCCTACGTACTTCCGCTCAATTTTCATTTTCCTTCAGAACTACGTCTGGGATTGTGGTGTATTCTTGGGTTTTCCCCAGTCAATTTTTTACCGGTCCAATCAGCGAACAGAGGGAGTGGCTGAGAACGGTGACGTTGAGGTTGTGCGCTAGTTTGAATCATCATATGTCACGACCAAACGTTAGCGATTGGTTATGGCAGATCCAGAGTGACTCTGGGCAGATCCAATAGTTTTAAACTTCAACAGAGTACCCGCCTTCAAGGAAGTTAATGCTTGTCAATGGAGAGAGGCCAGACTCTCTGTACAAATGACATATACAAGAGTCTGGTAGAACCAGGCTATCTATTATGCCCCTTTTCACAAGATTTAAAATAAGTCTCGGATGTGGCCAGAGTGTGTATTTGAAGTTTTAGCTCAAAATACCCAACAGATCATTTTTACAGCATGTTTAAATTGTCACTCTTTGGGGCTCAGAAAAACGCGCCCTTTAAGTGTGTATCCCTTTAAATGCAAATGAGCTGCTGCTGCTGGCACGGAGGGATAAGCCTCACGGGCGTTTATTTCAACCCAGAGTCGGACTATATATACTCAATATATCCTCAAATAACAACGAGAGTAAATTAAGATAGCTATGTTCATTCTACATCCAACAACAAAACACCTCAATCACTTTAGAAGACATTCTTGTCTACAGCTGCTCAGGCGTCGAAACAATGGCGGACTGTGTTCAGCTCACTCAGGGTGGGTCTATGCTAAAACTGCAGTGTCAGTCAACAGTTGTGGGAGGGGCTTGTGCAAAAGTACGTCACATTGCCCCGAATCTGAGAACGTCTTGTTCTGAGACGGTGCTTATGATTTATGGGGATAAAAAAAAAAAAAGCACTGGGTGGATTTTTATCATTATAGGGTGGTTGTGTACACACACTGCCAACACACATTTGTTCAAATGCCATGTAAAAGTGAATTTTGCATAATAGATGCCCTTTAACTATCACACTGGCATACTCTTTCCCCCAGCACCACCTTTATCTCTGCCTCCGCCTTTCAACAACACATCTGCCTCCAGCCCCCACCGCTGGCAACCTTAATGCGACAGGAGCCACGTGTACGAGAGCGAGAGAGTGAAGGGCGCCCTAAATGAGCAGCGTCCTCTGACAAACAACACTCTTCACCTTAACTAGACATCTCCCTCCCCCACCATCCGCTCAGTCACCCTGCTGGGACCCAGTTTAGTTTCACACCAAGCGCAATCGCATGCACACACACACACACCTGCAAACAGACGATCAATAGCAGTGCCGCAGGGAGTCTGATCAATATTGCCTGAATTTGGAGCAGCGGGAGAGCGGTGAATTAGCTGAGACGTTTCCCGCCGAATATCGGCATCAAGGGAAGCCCACGCAGCTTATTCGGCCTAAAATGTGTTTTTGTACGATGCATTTGTGTTGCATTCATTTGCATCTTTACACATGCGAGAGCTCTCAGAAAATCCACTAGTGTCCACTTTAACAGTCACCACATTCATTAAAGGTGTCAGATGCAGAACCGAAGCACAGAGATGTCATAAAAGAACATTTTGTCCTGGTGGGTTTGATGCCTCGTTTCTAAACCTTCCACTGGAGGCGGAATATTAGCGAAGTTTCAGAGTAACGAAAGCACGAAGGCACTTGGTGGGAATCATAATTAGATCTGCGGCAGCTTTTAGGCGTTCGGTTGTGGAAATGAGGGCTAGGATTTCTCAAGCCCTATGGAGTTCTTCATGATAAAGATAAGCATTTATGAAAAGTCTTAATTAAAAGTTTATTGCCGGCGGACGGTCGGGTGATGGTGGCTGTTGGCTTTATGCATCTGTTTGTGTGAGGCTGCAAGAGAAAGATAAGATCTCAGAAACCTGACTAGGATGTTGCACGGCCATATTTGAATACATCTGAACACAAACATAAAAGCATGTTGCTGTAGTTACGATTCTTGATTTTGCAGAGTGTCATGAACCGAGACCTGTGAAAACGGCAAATCCAATTACTTTATGCAAAGTGAGATTAGTTGTATTTTTATTAAGAACAAAATAAAACTCGCATTCAAATCTATTAACGGCGCCTTATGCGCAAAAAGCAGATTGCTTTGATGTGGCAAGAGCAAATGAGTTTTGGAGAGCCAGTCAGAGGAAAGTGCATCAAAAAATGCATCTGAAAGTGGCGAGTAGATGTAACGCCTCTTCTGAAAGCAAACGAGGAACTTCTAAGAGCCTTTTTTCTTTTAATTGTTTCACCGTCTCTCACTCACCCCCTCCTACCACTATCTTCCACCATTTCTCTCTTTTAATAAGCCATCATTTACCAAGTCTGACGGCGTCCTTAAACGTGTTTTGCATTGAGCTCTGGGCCTGTGGCCTGCCTGTCTGCGTCACAGCAGACCCCAGAATAGGGTCAGCTCCCATAACACCGGCTATGCCTGATGAAATCTCTTCCTCTCCTGACCCATGGCCTGATGAGAAATTTGTGCCAAGAATGTTTAGTTTTTTTGCATAAATTAAATGTGAACGGTGTATTTTTTTTTAATGGTGAAATGCTTTCTGCTGTCCTTGTTCAGTGTGCAGAGACTGATATAAGTCATTTTGTATGGTGACTTCCCAAAAAGGGGTTCTGATTCCCAACCTCTGTTCGATTTACGCTGCAGGTCTTGATGCCCAATTCTGATTTGCTGACTATATCCGATTTTTTTTTTTTTGACTACCCGCTTACATCTTTTAAAAGTGACCGGTATCCGATATTTACATTTATAATATACACTGCCGAAACAACCCAATATAGGCGTTCTGACCTGGAAAAGGAGGTAAAACAGTAATATGCAATGGATTAACAAAATGATTATCCAGTGTTTTGCTTTCCACACTATTTTCAAAGGTCAGCAAAACATTGCTCTCGTAAGGCGGAGAAAAAAAGAGGAGAGCCCTTGTTGCAGCCTGGGCGAATTTAGCGATGATTGCTGCTACATCGGTTCAGAGGGGGACGTTTGGATGCGGCAAAGGACTCAACCTCCGTATTACTCCACTGTGTTGAGCCTTCGTCCTCCATCGCACCATTAAGTCATGTGATCGCAGTTGTTGTCCACCTGAGTTGACGTCCCTTTTTTAATGACGTACGACTCGCATTTACTGGGGAATATCCGATTTGTCTGCTTACATGGCAGACGCAAATGCACGTATCCGATTCATATCAGATTTATTTCCACATATGAGTGAGGCCTGAAACCGATCTGAGAATATCGGAATCCATGTGCTTTTTTCCTGCTTACACATTCGCCGGTCATATTCGATCTGTGCCACTTGAGAGGAAAAAATCGGAATTGGGTCACTTGAACCATGCAGTGTAAATGGGGCCTGACCCCGGATTTCCACCGGCTGCGGATCGGCTACGCTGCGTGTCGGCTCCGTGCTCCGCTGTCCTTCAATACCCACCAGGTCCGGATTTATTGCGGAACGGCTGCGGCCGAGGACCCACGAGATCTCGCTAATTCACGTGTGATCGCGCAATATGTAGTTTCGATACACAGAACCACCAAACCAGGAAGTTTTCCGCCATGATCATCATATTTTTCCGCCAAATATGATCCGCCATGTTCACGGTGTATTTTATTTTGAAAATTAAACGGATCTTTTATTTTGTTTTGGTTTGTTCTGTTTTTTGCTCGACTTCCTGTCCTGCGCACTCTGCCCTGTAGTGCTGCGGAGCTCTCCGGCATCCGGCAAAAATAGAAGCTCTGCATATCTGCTCAGGAGATCATTTTAGATTAAAAAAAAATATAACTTTTTTTTTTTCAATAACATTTCAATAATAGTACATTTATTAGATCCATAGACAACCAAAACAAAGAAGGGCTTTCACTGTGAGGTTTAGTTATTTCACAGTTTAGTTAGACTCGCAGTGCTTGCATCGAATGTGTTTATGTGAATACTCACCAAGGTGGTCATTTTTACATATTCTGTGGCTACTATATGATTGTCCGTGTTCCGCTCCGAGTGCGTGCGTGCACAGAAAGCATCCTGTCAGTATCAGATTCAGTTCTCTACTTTAGATTAGATGTCTAACTTTAACATACTAACATTTAAATAAATCACTTGATAAAATGTACTTAATGTGTACATATGTTTTGAAATTGTTATAAAAAATTTTTATATCTGCATGTAATTACAGCTGTTATTCATTTATGCAATTACACAGTTTAGCCCTAGCTGCAAAAGTGTTTTGCAATACAGTATAAACATAATAAGTAAGGACACCTAATGTAAAGCGTGACCAAATTTTTATCCACCCTTATTGGTAGGAGAGTAGGAAATCAACACAATTTCTTTACAGTTCAGTTTGGTGCTTCTGGTGGCACAGAAATCACACACTTTACCTTCAGAATTGCTATTAAACTCAGTTTATGCATTTCTCACTGTTTATTTGGACACCTCTACGAGTTTGAGACTTCTCTGTGCAGCCGTGCATCACGCAACTTTAGATTCAGGTTGTATATGACGCTGTAAAAGTGTAATTTGCTGCGCGGTGATTCACATTTCTTTTATTATTAATGAACTTGCTTGGAGGTTATGGATGCTTTGATTCTCTGTGGCATTGTTTTATTGTGTGGGAGTGGAGGATAAAAAACACAAAGGAGAAAGAGAAACTGTTTTCATAGCACCACTTCAACCATCTTTTCTCATATGTGGCCGAAGGGTTGGTCTTCCCCTTCCCCCGTCTTCCCCATTTACACCGTCAGACCCTGCAAGCTGAACATTGCAGTTGACCTTTGCAAAAACAATTTGGAAAGCGTGAGGATCCAGTAGGCGTGAAAATGAATGTGTGGTTAGAAGCCTGGAGTGGAGAGACTGTAACTCCCACCCTGTGAGTATGTGCGTGTCCTTACCGAAATTGAGGCCTAACCACCGTATTGACTTGAGGCTTGAGGTGCGAGTGAAGTGGCTCTGGGGGTTCAGACAGCCCTCGCTGAGCTTCATATATACTGCAGTGAGGGCATCATCATTAACCTCAACATCTCAGCCCATCCACTCAGAATTCACATTAGCTGATATACAGGCCAGAGTGATGTCAAGATAAAAGGTGAGGGAGAGAGTGAGGACAGGGGGGGTTTCTGGGAAGATGAGGGTGCAGGCAACCTTTAGAGAATGAGATCACACATCAGGAGGGCCGTGATACACACACACACACACACACGCACGATTCAGAGGATGCGCTGCAAATAATGATCCATCACTTTGACAAACTGGGTTGTAAATTTTCCGTCAAGCTCTGGTTTTATTTTCGTTTCCTGAAAATTATATAGATGTATGGCATTTCTTCTTGATATACCCTATACGAATATTTTATATAACGATGCTGTTCTTTTTACATTTATTCATCAAAGAACCCTGAAAAAATTTGTATCATGGTTTCCACAAATATATTAAATGGCACAGGTTTCAACATTGAAAATTATAAGAAATGTTTCTTGCCAAATCAGCATTTTAGAATGATTTACTGTATGAAGTAAAATGATTTGTGACACTGAAGATAATTTAGTTTATTATTACATAGTTATAATTTAAGCGTATATCATTTTGTTTTATCTATAATGACCTAAACATCACAAAATACAGGCTACAGTGGAAGATAGAAATAGTCAAACAGTTCTCTAAATCTGACTTTATTAATTTGATCACAAAAGCAATTGATTTTGAAGTCAAATTGTAATCATTGATGTCCCGCAACGTACAATGTTCAGTTATTTTAATGACATTTACTACAAAAATCGTATTTTTAACAAGTATTTCTATCGTAATTTCAGTTTAAATGTATAAAATCCCTAAAACAAGATGTACTTGCTTGTGAGAAATTAAGACTTGCTTTTAATTAATGTATCTATTTTTGGGTGTATTTTTTCTAACTGTACTGCTAGATTTTTTTCACTAGTTTGAAGTATAAGAAAGTTAAAAACAAGTGGAAAGACAAAATACACTTCTTAAAGATATACTTTTCTTATTCAGTGTTGCATAAGTTAATCTTGTTACAATCATTTTTACTGGAAAAGAAGACAAAACAGTCTAATTCAACTTATATAGATGTCAGTTTTTGTTATGTTAATATTACAAGAACTTCTATGGCAAGAGCTCTTTTAGCATCACCAAGTGCAGTGTTGTAGATTTTTGGATTTTTCCTTTTTATTTTGCTCTAAAAATAGACAATTTACTGTAGGTTTGCTATCTGGACACCAGATTTTTTGAACAATATTTCATGAATGACACTAGGAATGTATAATTTTTCTCCCCAAATCCACACTCGTATCTATTTTTGTAGGGACACAAGCTGTTTGTCCATTTTCTTCAGTTCTAACCCCTATTAGCTTCCTTTACTGTGGGATTTAAAAATAAAGAATAGGGAAATACAATAGACTAGATAACTTAGTTTTATAAGTAAAACTTGGTTTTATATGTATTATATTTATATTCATAATAGATGAAAGCATATTTAATTGTCAGTCAATGTTTTTAAACTTCAGTAAATTACAGAAAATGTATAATTAATGCAACATCTGCTGTAGAATGTTTGTGCTCCATTACTTTTTCGCTACCACCTTCTTTTTCCTGCTACGCTGTCAAATGAATTAAGTCTAGCCACCATTAAAAAAAATTCTCTCCGGCAACTGAGGATTTTGACCCCTCAATGTTGGTTTCCGTAGCCTTCACAAAAGCAGTGTCTAGGGAAGAACACTGTGTGCATGTGTGTGTATGCAAGCAGGCAGGCGTGGAAGTATCAGTACACTGGAGTCTCCTCAGTGTGATGTGTGTTGACAGTTTGTGACGGGCCAGAAGCTCGGTCCTGAACCCCCTGCAGTGAATCATTCACAGAAGTGAGCCCTCGCACCAGCGTTCCCTCTCTCTTCCCTCACATCTATTGTTGATCTGTTGAATTTTCATGCCTGTCCATCCCATCTAATGCTAACAAAGGCTTACGACTGGAAAATGCCCACTACCCAGCACATACATAATACAGATTACAGTGGCCATGTTTACTGTGAACACACACACACACACACACACACACACACACACACACACACACACACACACACACACACACACACACACACACACACACACACACACACACACACACGTGCAATACATTGCATGGGCTTGCAGCACATAAACAAGCTCTTTTCATCTATTTCCCTTTATCCCCCATCATCGCTTTAGGACATCAGCAGGCCCACAGATTTATGCTGAATTGTAATGCAAGTCATTCATATTATTCTACACATTTCCTCCTTTTACACATTTGTTTATTAAATATTTTGGCCAGTCTAAATATGCTTTCAGCCAGTGTTAATTTCGTCAACGAAAGCAGCCATTACTCCAGTCTTCGGAGTCACATGATCCTTCAGAAATCATTCTAATATGAAGATTTGGTACTCAAACTTTTCCTTTCCTTTCCGTTAATATCTCTCTTTTTTTTTAAACAAAAAACAAGTGTTGACCCTAAACTTTTGAATGGTTTGCAATTGAATTGAATTTGCAATTGCAATTAAATCATTTGAATTGCAAACAAAATAACCCTGAAGAAATATTAACAATGGACTGACTATATTTTTAGAAGAAAAATGTACCGGTAATCAAATATTTATGCTGGGGTCTGACCCGCTTGTGCTGAAAGACTTAAACGGCTTAAAATCAGTTGACAAAAATGTTGTTTGAAATGTTCATTTTTATTTTTATTCAAATAAATGAATATGACAGGATATATTTGGACCAAATGCAAACAGCAAAAAAAAATTATTTTACTATTTGTTCATTTTTAGTGTAAAATTTGTGCACTCCTTTGTGCTCCTAATAAGAGTGTACTGCACTCAGCTGTTAAAAACATCTTTCTTTTTTTTTCTCTCTCTTTTTTTAAAACGTCTGTTCTGAAAAATCTGTGCAGAGCGTAAAAAACCTCCCCAGGTTCAATCTCGGCCTGACGTTCAATCTGTCATTCGTCCCGTATCTCTGAGTTTTGGAGCTACAGCTGCATCAAGCTGCAATGCTGCCCTTCTGCCGCAGGAAGTGTGGACTGTGTGTGTGTGTGAGAGAGAGAGGGACAGCGTGTGGATTAACAGCTGATTAAAGTGGAATTGGAATAAAGTAATCAGTGGTGTAAGTGCCTGCGCTGATTACGAGCTGAAGACTCCTCAGGCCACCCCAGTTTAGATCCCTGATAAGCACAATGATGAACTATAATTAAAGATAAGCATATTAAATGATAACCGAGTCCTGCTCTCTCCCCCTACGGCACAGGTCTCCGTCTCTTCATTCTGTGCATCCGCTGGCAGATGTTGCCACGCTTCCATTAACCACTGGCTGCGTTTTGTGCTGCTTTAATTACTGGAAACTGAATGAGTTTGACTGCTTATCATGTTCTATAACATGGGTTCAATTTATTACATCCACCTTTAGTGTTTGGCGACTAAAGCCCATAACACTGCTTGGTCGGTCAGATTAGAAGTTTGGCACTAATTGTTGTAAAATATTAAATAGGTTTGCATTGTATTAGCTGGCAATCTTTTTATTTGTTAGTGTTAGTGCCAATGGGAACTGGTCTAACAAGCCTTCAAAGCAATTCTTGCCTGTCTTTCTGTTTCACAAATAATTAATACCTCCGCTCCGGCTTCTGTGGAGAGAGGCCTTTGTCCCGGACTGAGTGTGTAAGGGAACTGTGCTACAGGAAGTGGCATGTGCCCACTCATAAGCTCAAGCACACACTGTACTTTCAGCAGAGAGCTTCCAGTATCATTATTTCTGGGCTGCAGAAGTAGAGCAGAACTCTTTATTAAGAAAAACTCTTCTGTTCCTCCTCAAGATGCCAGATCCCCTTCTTCTCCACACATTTTTTATTTATTTTATCTTCTATTCATTTGAAATCTTAAGTTTGTCACTTAATATTTTTTCTTTCACAGACACGAAAACGCTATGTAGGTATTTTGTGGTTGTTTATAGTATGTTGTGCTTTGTTGTTTTGTGACTAGTCCATTTAGTTGGGTCCCTTTGTACCTTTTAAACCATAGTTTCGATTAATAGTTATTGATAATAGCTGTTAGTAGTCTATATTTATAATAACTACTGTAAACTATAATGGTTTCCTTTTTAAAGTTGTATTGTAGAAACAATAACTGTAGTATCTGGTATTATGGCAGAAACTATGGTTATGGTCAATTTACTTTTTTTTTCAACCCACAGATTATCTTTGAATATTGTAAGTGATGTTTTATGAAACACTTGTCTGCCTACTTACAAAACCTACATAATTTCTTGGTCTTTGAACACCAAGAAAAATAACATACCGGTCCATTAATCAATACGAATACTCGTATCTCCCTCTCCGATATTCATATCTGGAATGCGTGAAGTTGTGAGCGCCCAGCCGAGTGCGTTCAGCTTTTGCATCAGTCCAGAATGAAGTGTAGTATGAGTGGCCCTGTTCATACCGCCTGAACGCACATGAGCATCTCCCTCTGATCCTGTTTGCATGGCGCGGACGCATGGAGTGTGAGGGAATGTGACCCAAATGGAATTATTCTTCCATCAAAGGGAAGTATTCATGAATTAGAAATGACCTTGATTGGAGACACCCCAGAGACACAACGCCACAGTTCAAGCAATTTCACACCCGTTCACTCAACGGCTTTCGAGAGCGTGATGGAGGCAGTGAGGAAGGGCTGAGAGAGAGGATGAAATGCATTGAAAGGGGTGTGGAGGAGTAAGGGAAAGCGAGGAGTATACTGTAGATTAGATATGTATAAATGAAAACATGGCATGGAAAAAAAGCTAAATATTATAGACTACTCTTCAGTAGTTATTTTTTCAGAAGGTCATCAGTGTTATTTTAATCTTATTTATATACTATAGCTTTATTAATATTTTTAATAAAGCTTTTTTATATATATTTTTCATTTTAATTGTGGATCCATTTTTTAGCAATTTTGTTTTGTGCTTAATATGACTAATTAGATTACATTTATTTTTATATGTTTCCAGTTAGTAGTTTTAGGGCTTCAAGCTAAATTAACAAAATGTTAATAGCTTTAGTTAATAATAATAATAAGACACTCTTATTTTTTGTTAAATTCAGACACTTATTTTGGTCTGCTCACCTCATTAATATAATTTCATTTAAATTGTGACCCTTACTGTATGGCCTTGCTGAATATTCCTGTTTTACGAGGTGTGGTTATGTGCCATACGTCTTTTGTATTTCAGTTTATTTGTCTTGTGAATCTGTGTATTGTTTGTTTGTCTCAGGCTGTCGTGTTTCCATCATCTGATGCACAAATACATTTTTGAAGGATTTCATCTTCGAAGTCGTCTTCAAAGTGTGCGTGTGTCAAAGTCAACAAATAGTAGAGCACCTAAGCCCCCCCATTCATACATAATTCAACCAAAGCCAACCATTTTAAGATTACGGATTTCAATCATAGGGACGAATAAAAGTTGTGCATCTTTTTATTTGCGAAGGGCAGCTGTAGCTCACCTTCCTGCCAATGTGTGTCTCTGCTCCTGTGTACTACAATAAATAAGGTCACAAGTCAAAGACTTGGCTTTGTACACAAAAGCTGGCATGCATGGCTGGAGAGGCTTTTCATCACTGAAAGATTAAGATTCAGTTCAATTGAATTCAATTTCCAACATTTTCTCAAGAGCTTAGGGCCCAGTGATGTATAAAACATCCTCCTGATAGTATTTTTCTGTTTTAATTTTATTCTGGAGCTTGTAAAATTATGAATGATCAATGTAATTTCTCATCAAAAACTGCATTTGACTGTTTTGGAATCAGTCAAACTTTTTTTGTCCCATTAGGCAACATCTTTTTTTTTTTACCTCACACTTGAATGGACCCGAGTCTCAAGCTAACTGTAGAGAAGCAACAAATTTTCTTTTTCCCATTTAATCCTCTACCCACGATGCACCTGGCTTGACACTTCACCACAAACCCGAGCCTGCAGATGCTCATTAGAGAGCTTGTGTCAGTTCTGTCCCGGTTTTCAATCGCTCAAATCCAATCTTTTGCCAAGAACAATTGCGCAATGATGACGTTAAGTGACACATCTAGACAAATTCGCATTTATCATTCTCTTTTATTGTGCTAATAAGGCAGATGTCAGACACTGGTGGTTTTATTCAGATTTGTCTGGTTCGGTTTGTGTTTTGCCCTCTTGTTACCTTTCGTCTCCCTGGTCTTTTGCCTCCCCCTGAAGAAAAGCGCAACACAATGTTGTCCTCTTGAGTTTACTTGTGTGTTTTTGTATATATGTGAGTGTTTTTGTGTAGAATGACGTTTTAAAAGGCCTCTGTCTGGCTTTGATCCAGGGTTTAACCCAGCGCCCATCGATCGGCCGTTCAGGCCGGATTACACTTGGCTTCTCAGCCAGTGATGCTTCTTTCTGCCCATCACAAATCACAGGCCTCAAGAGTGCCTTTGAACTGCATCTCAAAAGTGGTATGGTCAGTTAGCACCTGTGAGGTGCAGCCGGGCACGAACAAATAGAGCGAGCAAGCTATTTCGGCACGGCATTGCATTATCTATTCACACAATTTGCAGCGCAGGATGTTCAGAGCCATCAAGTGCCGACTAGCAAAGATAAAACACGGAAGCTGTGTATACATGGCATCTAAAGGCTGTTTTTTGGTGAAGAACAACATTCGAATCAGAACAACAACTGGTGGCCTGTTGCGCTGATGCCTGCGTTCGGAATTGTAATCCAAAAAAGCTTCTCAATAACACTTTCTCTCTTATCTCTTTTTTTTTTCCATCCCAGAAAAGAGAGGACAACCAGACAGATTCCAGACTCAGTCCTAAGAAGAGTGCAGAGCCCGCCATCGACCTGTTAGGCCTTGGTAAGACATGAATAATTGATTACTCACCTCATTGCCGATCAGAGAATCGGATACATCTAAGATAGGCTGGAAGAAAAAGAGACTTCAAGGTCATTTTAAGGCAAAATATTTCAATGGGAGGGAAGTGGCGGAATGGAAGCGCTACTTTTCGCACCTAATGTGTGTCTACAGTTAAGTATACAAGATTTTAAACACAAATCAGTCATAAAGAGTTCTTAAAGCATTTCAAATGATTGTTCTTTGTTTTTAAGTGTTTGATTTTTCATTTATTTACACAAAATAGTATCTTGTAACATAAAATGGCCTGGTTTTCCTAGTTCAGCAAGTGCTGAAATAGCGGTTCCAAGACAATGTGTTGCTGTACACCAAAGCGACTTTTTTTTTTTTTTTTTTTTTTTAAAGGGTGTGTTAAGGCTCGGATAGAGGAACACACTGACTGCTATTACTGTCTAGATGAAGGTTCAGGGAAGCGCACAGCTAGTTTAGTCCTGGCGGTATTGATCAGGCCGGCAACTCGAGCCCTTGAGATGACCAAACACAATTGATGTTATATTACTTTCTGGGAAATGAAAGTTTCTATTTGCTGCCCTGGAGCTTTCCTTTGTCGCTCGGTCTTGTGTATTTATCACTTTCTCTCCCTCTCATTCAATATTTCTCACTCTCTCAATCTCGGTCTGCTACCAAGTTGTCCGTTATGATGAGTGAGAGAGACAGAGAGTTGGTGAGAATATATAAATTTCCGCAAATGTGTGTGTCTGAGGCAAGGAGGTTACAGCAGAGTTTAGATGAACGTCTTCAGCCGGGGGGCAGTAGGGGTCAGTGCTGATGAAGAGAGGCTGGAGATGATGGTGTTGAGATTGAGACATGCGTCTTATTGATGTGTTTTTGCTCAAGGCCTCAGCATCTCTCCTCACGCTTCCATACCAGCAACAGGCTCCAGCACTGTTCAGACTGGCAAGATATCTATCTCTCTTTCCATCAATGTTGTTGCTTTAGGGCAGTTGATTAAATAATTGATCAAATTACTTGCATTATATGCATACTTGCATTTAATCTAGGTTTAATTTATTTTTGGGGGTATCTGTTTACAGCTGGTATTAACCCCTGGATTTTATTAAGGGAATTAATTATGACTGCATACTTAGGAATATTTTTCTCATCACAAAAGTATGATGCATTTTGAATGGAAAGCTTATTGTAATTTTAAGTGAGCACCTGTATTGCTTTTCAACAACATTGTGGATTATTTAATTATGCCATGTTTCATTCGTACTTTTTTTTTTAAGCAAAATTTTTAATCAAAATGTCATAAATCGATCTTCTGTTTAAACTACAGACTTCTCTTTGGTTTTGATTCCTCCAAATCATTTAGCTTGCTCAAACCCTGCCCTTTTCTTTCCATTGACTGCCAGCGCACATTCAACAATTGATGGATAGAAGTTCCGTCCTGCGTTTTTTTTTCTTTTTCGATAATCCATTTCACTGAAATGTTTGTCACAGTATGGAAGAAAAGATCTCACTACTTCTGTTTCATCACACATTTTAAGCCATGCCTAGTTCACAATTAACGTTTAAAAAAATATATTTTGGCATGCAATTGTTCACATGCATTTCTTTCTCCAAATGTGGAGCACAAAATATGTTGAAAACCTTGTAATTGCAATGAACATTTGTGGTAATAACAAGTGTAAATGGGACCTTCAGTTAATTTTATTTCAGCTTTATAATATAATGTAAGGCTGGGTATTGCCTCACGATACTATACATATCACGATTCATCATGTGACACTGAAGACTGGAGTAATGGCTGATGAAAATTTAGCTTTGCACCACAGAAATAAATTAAATGATGTATTTTCAAATAGAAGCCATTATTTTAAATTGTAACATTATTTCACAATATTACAGTTTGTTCTGTATTTTTGATCAAATAAATGCAGGCTTCATGAGCATAAGAGACTTCTTTCAAAAACTTTTTTGAAAAAGAAAAAAAAACTGTGTGTTATGTTATATAATGTTATTTATCTTATTTTGATCAATTCATCCATGCAAATGTTGCCTTTTTAAATATTTTTGGAATCGTGTAATTTTTAATCAAAATGCCATAACTTGATCTGAAATTACAGACTTTTCTCTGGTTTCATATGACAGACAATCATTTAATCTGCATAGATCCT
Source organism: Phoxinus phoxinus (assembly GCF_949152265.1). Lineage (NCBI taxonomy): Eukaryota > Metazoa > Chordata > Actinopteri > Cypriniformes > Leuciscidae > Phoxinus > Phoxinus phoxinus. The sequence goes on along the minus strand of NC_136889.1, from coordinate 15,803,706 downwards.
GCCAGTTTCTTATCAATTGCAAGTTCACATTCAGATCTTCCTTCATCCAATCAACAACCGATGGATAGAACCATGTCTCCGCCCCCCTTTTATATTTACGATAATCCGTTACTTTACTCCGTTAATCCGATGTATGCCTTTCCATGTTGACATCTGCCTAGATTGCCTACATTCTACCAAGTTAAAGAGTTTGTGCCAGAATACTGTGGTCTGATTGGACGCACAGCCCGTTCATTCTTTTCTTTGTAGTTTTTTATTATTTGCATCTAGCATTATATTTCCCTGCTGTTCATGACGAGAATAGACCTGCGACCCGCAACCAGATGAAAGCCACTGATTTAGACTCCTCACATAAAGGTGTCTTTGAAATCGAGTCCAGTGCTTTCCAGATGCTGCGCTCTTTTGCACATCTCTATACGTAGGTTCTCTAATTTCCTCTTTCCTTTCTCCTTCCAGTCACACCCCCAGCTCATCAAGCATTGCATCTCTCCTCTTCCCTCCAGTTATATTACTTTGAGCTCTTTTATTTTCATGGATTTTATCAGTCATAAAGAGATGGCAGCAGCTCCTGACTCTGCGCACTGTAACGTGTGAACACAGGCAGGGCTCTGATGGAGTCTTTGACTTTAATGGAATGAGAGAGTGCGTGTGAGCGGCAGGCTGGCGTCGGAGGCGAGCGGGTGCTTTTTCTCCAGCGTTGGCGGAGGCGTGTGCGGAGTGTGATTAGATTTCCTGCTCTCTTGGATGAAGTCGATAGGTAGCGGGAACGGGAAATGCAAGCTGAGCAGGCGGTGTGGGCCGCTACCAGATGAACGCTTTTATTTCTCTCTACAAAGACAAAAACTCATGCAAGCAGGTTAAGCCTGGCATTGGTCATCACTGCTCAGTCAATGTGTCACACATGCATCTGAATTGTTATGTAAAGAGTCTGTATATCTGACTCCAGCGGCTCGAAGAAGATAAATACTGTGTCCCCAAAAAGTTTTTGGACTCTAAAATTCGCAAACAAATGAAACTTAATTTCTTAGAGATTTTTGCTATTTCTGATCATCTGTTGGTCCCTGCCAAACATGTCTTAGCTGAATAATCACATAAACTTTGGACTGCATTAAGTTTGACTAACAGACAGTGTCTAAATACTTCGGCGTCATTTTGAACAGAATATAGTATTTTATCATTTTTAGGCAAGATATATTACAACAGGTGAATAGGTTAAAAAAAAGTTTTACTAATCGATCTCACCATACTTGTTGATTAATCACAGTGCATTAAGATGATTTTTTTTATGTTTTGAATATGCACTCATTTTTATAAATGTCCCAAACAGAAATCTGAATTGGATAAAGCCAGGTTATTTCATTTTGGTGACATTAGAGTTTCAGATTTTTACGCAGGGGAATTTGGATATATCTTTATATCTCTATACATCAGAAAATACTGACAATAGCCAGTAAGAAAAAATCACAATGTTTTTAAGAATAAAATGTATGTATCAGGTGAATAATATATGAGCAAACCCCACTGTAAAAACGTTCAGAACGTAGATGGGAATAAAACTGGAACATTGTTCTTGTGTGTGTTACTGAAGTGGGTATTACTGACTCTGTGCATGAGAAAAAAAATCATTTTGAGGAAATTGCCTTTAAAGATTCGTATTGTACTTGAAAACTACAGACGCAAACAGAATTTGACGAAATTGACCAGTGGATGAATAAAAATAATGGTTTTGCTTATGTCTTGCCTTAACCTACCAAAAGTAAATTTTCCTTAAAGTGTGCTTTTTCAGTGGTCTTTGGTTGAGTTTTTTAATGCAATCACATATGTACATATTTATGTGGCTTTGTGGCCACTGTATTTCTCCAACTTAGGTGTGAAACCAATTAAAAATCCACAGTGACTTTTACTGTGTAATGCGGTATACACTTTTCCCTTGTATGTAATGACATTTTGGTTCTCTCTCATTCAGATGCACCCACAGCTAGCTCTGTCAGCAGTGGGGCAGGAACAAGCTGTGCAGCTCCAATCAGTGATGACTTGGACATCTTTGGACCAATGGTGTCCAACCCTCTGCCCTCAAACACCAACACAAACCAGGTACATGAGTGCACTAATGCAAACATCAATTGCCGTGTATGTGCGTGTGTACATATGAACGTGTGCACTGAAACTCAAGATACCTGCTCTTTCCTGTAGTCATGTCAGTCACACTATTTTCTCAGTGGTGGTTAGTTGACAAGCATTGGCTGCAGTGTCCTTTTTAATTATTATATACCAACCATGTTAGAGAAATTACACTACCATTCAAAAGTTTTTTTTAAGGAAAAATCCTTTTATTCAGCAAGGATGTGTTAACTTGATCAAAAGTGACACATTTGTGTTTAAAATAAAGTTATTCTTTTGAACTTTCTATTCAGAATCCTGTAAAAAAAAAAAGAAAAAAACAGTAGTTAGCAACACAACTGTTTTCAAAATTTATAATGATAAGAAATGTTTCTTTAATGTCAAATCAGCATATTAGAATGATTTCTGAAGGATCATGTGACACTGAAGACTGGAATAATGACTGATGAAAATAAATAAAAAACTTTTGAACAATAGTGTACATCATTTTGTAGTTCTACATTGTGACAAATTATTTTGTCACAATGTGGAACTATTTAAACAGTCACAAATTAACTTAAAATTTTTCTTTAAGATGTTTTTTTAAATAAACTGTGACCAGCACCTAAAATATTCATGTAAGTTTGAACTTTAAATCATGATATTAAATACAAAAACTCAGTGATATGTCAACTCTTTCGGTGTATTTGGTAATTTGTCATGGGATGATGTGGCTAAAGCTGCTGGTCTGTGAAGGTCTGGTTAATAAGACATTTATTGACCAGCACACCTCATGTAAGGGAAAGGAGGTACAAATATAAAAAATAAGCATTATCCTGGGTTACAAATATGCATATGTTTCTGCCTGCCTTCATTCAGTCTAAAATCAACTGACTAAGAGAGACAAAGAAAAGGTCAAACCCAATTGTTTTAATTTTCTCCGCAAACAACATGATTACATTTTGCCTGTCTAGTTGCGGCTGACAGAATTGATTTGCAAGGTCTTCCTGGCCAAAGGATACAGCATGAATAATGAGGGATATTAGCATTTATTACAGCCCTTCACTGAGGAGAGTGAAGAGGAGAGATGTTTAATAATGTCAAGAGAAGAGAGTGGGGGGAAAAGAAAATCATGTTGAGAGGAGAGAGAGAGAAAAGTTGGTAAATGCATGTCAGAGATGGACAATATGTCTGTTCCTTATTGGTTCAAGATTTGGTTTTGTTTTCGACTGATATTGTGTATTTAACTGTACTGTACAATTTTTACATTTGAATGACCCTTTGGCATCATCTAATGCTCACTTAATACACACTAATAATAATTTAATAACACTGTTAAATGTAGTCTTTAGCAGACCACAGAATTAATATCCCTTTTAATGTGCCTGAATTCACTTGTTGCAATGAAAACTTAGTTTTTAGTGTTTATTTTTTTCTTTATTTAGAAAAATTAATGTCAAATTTTTCAGCTGACCATTTGTCCAGTATGGGCCATGCTTTTTTTAATGATATGTTAATAATAATAAAACACAGAATAATAATCAACATTAATATTCAGGGACAACAAGTAGCTTATTTTTTTTGTTTGATGGAGGGCGGTAAGGATCCTGGATACGGTAAAGGTGGGTGCTGGACCAAAAAACACTGAGAACTGATTAACACACTTAGCCAATCAGGACGCTGGAGGATCCCAGCATGGATAGCAATTTGTCTTTGTGGAAGCTCGTCTTCTCCCCTGAGATCCACTCTCACTAACCCCACATTGTCCTTTCTCCTTTTCTCCCTTAGTCAGGGTTGCTCCATATTTAATTTTGGACAGGAATAAAAAGCGAGGCTTTTAGTGATAAAAGTACACTGTGTTCAAAGGATTGTACTGTTGTTTAACAACATACTGATTGTTCATCTGAAAAATACATGTGATCTATGAGCTTTATAGAGCATATGCTAGCCTCGTTTTCATCTGTTAAATTCAATATGGCGTCTACCCTGACTTAGGTCTATCTATTCCCTTCCTCCTTTCACACTTGTTTTGGCTGTCATTTTCGGAATGGCTTGAGGACCATTCTCTTGGTTTTTGATCTCGGAAGCCTGAAGCTGTGCTGAAGTCAGAAAGGTGGCTTGAAAAGCCATTTCCCCTCTGTGTGTAGAGCCGCTGGACTGACTTGGGACTCCTTGCCCTCCTGCTTTTCTTTGGCCAAGCAGAAATCAGCCCTTTCTACACAATGTACATTCATACATGCATCCTGCATTCTCATGGGATACTAATAAAGGATAAAAAGGAGCTAAAGATAGATCACTTGAGAAGTAAGCGAATGCTCAGGCTTTCACAAAGCCTTCGGTCTCAACAGCATGCTGTCAATCTCTGCTCTTATTCTCCAGATGAATCGAGCGGCGGCGGTGGGTGTGTGATGAGGGAGGATGGCAGCATTATGCCTTGATTCCTGTTTGTTGTGTCTTTTAGAGTCTTTGTGTGGAAGATGTGTCTGAAAGAGCCACACACTAGCTTTTTAAAGGATTTGGAGGCATTTTGCATATCTGAAGATGTCACTAATAGAAATTGGATTGCTTATGTGTATGAATGAGGATTTGTTTTCCCCCAAACAGTCGTTTTTGGAAGCAAGAGCGCCTGCAGGAAGTGCAAATAGAAGCCTGACCTCGTCTACATATCAGTGTTGTTATTGTTAAAGTCGGCATTAAAAATTACAAGAGTGCATGAATGTAAAATAATAATAATAATGGTGTGTGCATGGATGAATCATTTATGATGAACACTGCATTATTCAATACAAAGTCAAATTAGATGACATGTTGACTAAAACTAAACTTTTCATTAATTTAAAACATTTAATTAATTGAAATGCATGTGAAATGAACCACCATTCACATATTCACATTCATGCTTATGATGTTTGTAAATAATAAAAACATACTTAGTTACTTGAGTAACTCTGTAGCACATCAGAAATTGAAACGGGCATTCATCAATACTGCAACCCTATTGGCTCTTCCTACAATTTTTATTATTATGAGCAATCTGGTTTTTGTGCATCATGTCCAACACTGACACTGTATTATGTGTTTGACCCTCCGTACCTCTTTTTTTTTTTCTCTCATTCCTTTTGTGGAGTGTGCACAAAATGGAAATCAGTTTAACGCCTAGAATAACACAACAATAATGAGACCAATAAGCATGCAATTGGTACACTGCAGACATCACTGTTTGGAAAAGAACAAAAGTGGAGCGAGTGGGAAATGATTGTGAGACGATGAGGGAATGCATGTTGACTTTTCTTTTTCCCTGCCCCGATACCAAGCGACAGCATGTGGACACAAGCAGCCGACAGACAGGAGATTTCTGATTGATTGGCATTCGGGCCTGAATCAAGACACTCCCAGTTCTTCTCAAGCCTAAGGGGAGAGGAAGATGAGAGCTTGAGAGACTGTTGGAGCCTTTGATGAGAAACCGCCAGGCTTCGGTATTCTCCATTCCTTCAGTGTGACTCCAGTCGGTGCATGTTAATCTGTCCTCACACTTCCTCTTTTCACATCTCATCTACAGCCAGCTTTTATATCACCCCCTGAGACATACACACGCAGTCTCCTCCGCAGGACCCCCTCCCTGCAGCTTCTATGTGATTGCATTGCACAACTGCTTTCCAGTTTTGGTATCCCATGATGCTCTGTTAGCAAGAAATCCCTCCCCGATATTGACATCCTGACCAGCCTGTTTCTCTGCAGCTCCCTAATCAAGCTGTCTGCGCACATAAGGGCTGTGAGGATATCAACATTTTGTGAGTGTTGTGGAGGCAAAACATTCCTGCCTGTTTGCATCATGATAATTCGCTGTTTGCATATTAAACATATGATGTTTGTCACTGTTGTTAGGAATTTGTCAAACTGAGGTGTTTACATGTTACTTTTGGTGCGGGATTATGCCATTTGTGTACCATGAGCTAGAGATATAAAACTCCCAGAATGCACTTGCTTCGCTACCCTACGAGGCCACGCCTACCGGTTACAGAGGCCAGTATCGGAAGAAATTATAAAAATAGGTTACTAGTTGACTCAAATGAAAAGACGCCGTTTTATCGTAAATCTCCGTGACGAGTCTGCCTGGGTTCTTCCTCCTGACCGCCGGGCGGGTCTTGCTCCTCTGCTGCAGCGGCTGCTCCGGCCGACCCTGGTTCCTCCATCGTCTGTTCCTCGCTGTGTTGTGGCTCGTGCGGTTGGCCACTGAGCGTCAGAATTTCGGAATGTCCGAGATTCGGCTTTTGGTTTCTGCGGTCGCCATTCATTGTTTACATGCACGCCTTTTGTTTTAATCGGACTGAATTCATTCCGATTGGTGAATCTGAATGTAGTGTTTACATGAACGCTAAAGTGATCGGTTGATGTGCGTTTTAGTATTGTGAAGCAGAATGCATGACCTGCAAAGCTGGCATGTACGTGTCAGTGTCAAATAATGTAATAATGTAGGCGTAGTGATTGGCGACTGTGGAAAGCAGGAGCGGGAGCATTTTGGGCGATCTCAAGGTCTAGTGTGCGGGTGCGATGCTCGTGGCTGCCTGTGCGAGCCGCAGTGCAGCGGGGAGCAGTTGCGGATGGGGAGCGGGAGGCGGCCGGAGCAGCTGCTGCAGCGGAGGAGCATGACCTGCTTGACGGTCGGGAAGAAGAGCCCGGGCAATCCCGCGGACATGTCCGGGAAAAAGAGGACGTATGGTCACCCCTACTACTCAGCTTTCTCCACAGAGCAAGAGCCTGTTAGCTTAGCTTAAAAAAAAAGATGGCTGACACTGTTTGTACATTCTGTGAGTAAGATCCCTCCCACTATGGGCGGGTTGAAAACATGCGGCACTACTGTAGCTCCTACTAATGGCTGTAGTTTTTAGCCTCTGGCCAGGAAATACTCTGACGCAAAATGACGATTTTTGCGTCATAGGAAGATTTTGTCTAGACATAAATCTCTCGTCTCAGGGGGACATGAGGCAGGGAAGCATGTTAATTAGAAAAATACTACAGGTTTTCTACTGATACAAAGCTTAATGCTAATCAGTGAAGTATCCCTTTAAGGCGTCACTACATTATAATGTACAGTATGAAAAATTTATATTCTTTTTGAGATTGGCTTAATATTATCTTTAAGTGAGTGTTAGATGATGGACATGGCCATCTAAAAATGGTGCAAATGACCATGAACAATTTAATATCCAATTTTAACAGATACTGATAAAGAAAAAAATCTCTACACTGAAAAAGTTGCATGATTTACTTTGAAACAGTTTTCACTCAGAAATGACTAAATTCACTAAAACCTACAAAGAAATTGTCAGTAACACATTTAATTAACCATGAATTTTGAAGTAGAAAGACTAATGTGTTTTCTTAAAACGTGTAAAATTGTAATTAATTATAAAAATAGATTTGATAATTTTTCCAGTGAACTGTACAGGTATATGCTGTTAACTAATATGGTACCATATGTCTCTACCGTGACATGATTTGACCCAAAAATCACACTTCCACTTACATATCTTGCAAATGACCCTCTTAGTATTTAGCTGCTTATTAGGCTCTTAAAATTAGGATTTTTATGCATTACAGGGTTGTTGGAATTCTCTAAACCTCTTCCTGCTATTTCATTGATGCAGTGTACTAGACTAGGTCATGTAATTGCAGAAAGGTTTGCTTTACTTTAGTAATTTTGCTTAGTACCGTCTGTCAGCTGTTTTCGTGCACTGTTTTCTCACCCCAGAATCTGCTGCACATGATGTATAGCGTGCTGACTCACTAATGAATCATTCAGCTGTTTTAAGAGGCACAACTCATCAGGAAAAACCCACGTCGTCCCTTTAAGAGTGCAGATATTGATCCGCTCATGTTCTTTTGAGCTCCGTGGGCCCTCACGTTCAACATATGGGCCTGCCATGCATTCAGCGCCGCATGCATACAGCACAGTGGAAAACCACGTCGAGTCCCTCGAAGCACATTAATGTATGTACGCTGTATCTACTCAGACTAGTGAGCTCCAGCGTAGGCAGTCTCAGTGTTTCGTGTGCATACTTTAGGCACAGATGGTCTCTCAGTAGGACTTATGCCTAATGAAAGCTGAGCTAGTTCAGTTTGTACGCCTCTACAAAGAGAAAAGGCTCTGAGGTGGCCGGTGTGCTGCAGGGTGGCTGCTTTGTCCAGGTTTTAAATTTGGCTTTCCGGCCACTGGTGTGCTGCACATTTTTAATAAACGCAGACACACGCGCGCACACACACACACACACACAGAGTATATACATACATACACACGCACATACAGTATATGTGTGTATGTGTATGTATATATATATATATATATATATATATATATATACACGTACAAATACTGTATGTGTGTATATATATATACCGGTATATTAATTGTATTTTAAAGTCTGCTGTCTGTGAAGTGACTGGCAGACATATCATCTGGGTTGAGAGCTATTACTGCCACCGGTGGCAGAATCTGCGCTGTACATGGTCCCACTTTGGTCCCGTGTATATCCCTGTTGTTAATCTAATCAACATTTAGAAGCACACAACATGTACTTCTATATGCCCTTGTCCACTGCATCTGATTAGAACAACACACACACTTCTGCAAGTCAAAGGGTAAAAGGAGGTCTAATGTGCCTGAAGAAAGCTGTCCATTAGCATGGGTTAAATGCTTTTTGACAGATTGTTTAGTTAGGTCATCCTCTAGCAGGTACTAATGGGCAGGGCCGGATTAAGAGTTCAGGGGCCCCTGGGCACAATGACTTGGAGGACCCCCCCTCCCCCCCTCCCCCCTGTTAAATAATATGTGTATTTAACAGCATTGAAGAAAGTCATTAAATGATATGAAATATGAAAATAAAACAACATAGACTTCACTGTATAAATTGTACATTGATTCTTATTAAAGCTACTATTAAAGTTCTCAGTCAAGAGTGAGGGATTTGCTCTTTATATTTTGTTGTTTTATTAACAGGGAACTTTTTAATTGTCATCATTTAGCCTACTCTCTCAAGCCGTTTCAAACCCAAATAAGTCACCCTCTTCTGTTGAAAATAAAAGTTATTTGGAAGAATGTGGGTAACCAAACAGTTGATGTACCCCAGTGACTTCCATAGTTTTTTTTCTTCCAGCAACCGCCAGGTTAGCCACACTCCTCAAAATATCTTCTTTTGTGTTCAGCACAAGAAAGAAATTAATACATGTATGGAACAACATTAGAGTGAGTGAGTAAATAATGACATCATTTTTATTTTTGGGTAACTGTCCCTTTAAGGACAAGCGGCAGCATGTTTACTATTAGGGCTACTGTCTCTTTAAGATCTCCCCGCGACGAGTCTAATATACACACATTTGACAAGCAGATTTTTATTTTTATTTTTTTCTACTGTTCTTTCACTTTACACACAACCAACTTTGTTTATGTAAACCTTGAGTGTATTTGACAGTATTAGAGCAATAAGACTCGAAAGATAACTTAGTCCAGTAACAGGCGCTGTTAGACAGGCTTTTAGTGCATGTACGCGTCGGGGTGTAACGTTATTGCGCTCAGAAAAGCGCTCGTTAGAACAGCCCATCAGCAGCGAATGACATGTTTAACCGACAAGGCTTTAAAGCACATGCAAATAATACATTTTTATGAACTACAGTGTCCCGTTCCTCTGCATTTCATGTGAATACGTCGCGCTGTACAGTATTGAGACGGAGGCGCCAGAACTGCAAACTGATAGAATGCACGATCCTACGATATTTCTTCAAAAGCAGATCGTGGAGACATTTTAATCATAATATTTGACATAATATTTGACGGTGCCCAGGGCCCCTTAGATGTCCTGGGCCCCTGGTCAATTGCCCAGTTGCCCTAATGGTTAATCCGGCCCTGCTAATGGGGCCATGCTAACCAGCATCTCTTCGTCCCTTGTCTGTCCTACTCGTGAAACCTTTAGAAACCATCATATGTCACTATCTCCCAAGGTCATAGAAAACATTACAGACGTGTGAAACCTTTAGAAACCATCATATGTCACTATCTCCCAAGGTCATAGAAAACATTACAGACGTGTTCATGAATGGTTGGTTCTCACAAAGAACCTTGCTAGGACTGCTCGAGGAACCGCAGCAATGGAGGATTTAGTTATTTCATGCTCCAGTCCTGCACAATGGAAATGTACGCATGTTACCAGCTCTAGCTTAAAGCCTGAGAGCTTGAAAACATAACTAATCTGCTCATGTCTCAGGAAAAGGTGAGGCTGTCACTTGTGACCACATGCAAATTGTTAGGATATTTAAAGAACACTTATGCATATTTTAGGATTCAGGGACAGTAAAGTGTCAAGTGTATTAATTTTTCTCTTTACCAGATGTGGTAAGCTAGCCTTAATTGGTCTTGCTTTTTTCACATATACAGTGTGTGCATGTATGCATGTTCTTGCTCTTCCAGGGCAGCTCATTTTCTTAAAGGCATTCTTGAGTCAGAACGTCCTTGGGTGTCTAAGCAGGGTGTTAAATGTAATGGCGGAGTGGCTTTATTCTCAGCCATATTTCTCAGTGGAAAATATAGCTGAAATATTAAATCTCTTTGTGGTCCATATATATTTATATACAGCCATTTTTTTAGCAGGTACTAGCCATAAAATAATGTCCATTTTCAATAGAATCACAGGAAGCCTTTACATATTGAAATGTTAAATTGGTGCTATAGTGGTCTTTAATACGTATGGTATTTTTGGTAATGTATGAAGCAGAAGGTGAAATCATGCTGCTTTTATGTGGGAATATTACCTGTACTTAATGGCACTATGACTGAAGTCTAGACCAGCTGAGTATCGATCACGACAAAGCGAGGCAGTGGATATATTACTAGAAGGCTGACGGGAAACATATAGGTCAGAGTGCTAATGCAGGCTCAGATGTCTCCATCTTCTATCTGTAACCACTGCTAACACAGTTAACTGATCCCAGAGCAGCTCCGCAGGGACACTGTTCTTCACAATGTCTGTTGGACCAGTGGAGGTCATGAACGCAATACAACCAGAAAATCTCAGTGGCTAATGGGATTGTCGTTTGTAAGGAAATTGGCAGAGAACTTCATAAATGCTCTCAAACCTTTCTAAAGGAATATTCTTGTCCTTGAAGAATTCGTCTAAATCCTTACTTTTAAATCTCAAGGTCTGAAATCGCAACCGAGAATTGTGAAAATCTGGCATCAAATGAGTAGTTTTTCGAATTTTTTGGGTGCGAACAGTGTTTCTGTTCATGTTTGGTAACGTCACATTTGGTGTGAACATGCCCCAACTCTTCGTTAATTTTTTCCCCCTTTATGTTGTTGATTGTGTCTTTGAGTTCCCCAGATGGCCTCTCGTCTCATCCGCTCTTTCCTGCTGACTGATCCTCAGACTCTGAGCTGCAGTGGGACCTTGGCAGGGTGGCACTGCCAGACACTGATCTGGCACATACCCAGTCTGCACCCACTGCTGCGAACAGCCGTCTTCACCAAATCCAACATAACACATTTGTGATTTTGGGGCACTTCTGTTCTTTTGTTTCTTCTTTTCTTTTTTGTGCTCAGGTTTTTCTGGTTTCCCAGGCAGAAGGGTGCTGTGGGGAAAAGTGGATTAGCCCAGCCCACAGCACCACCAGAGTGCTAATTATCTGTGTGGGGCTGCTAATCAGACAAAGCCTACTCTGTTGCACATAAAATCTCTCTCTCTCTCTCTCTCTCTCTCTCTCTCTCTCTCTCTCTCTCTCTCTCTCTCTCTCTCTCTCTCTCTCTCTCTCTCTCTCTCTCTCTCTCTCTCTCTGTCTGTCTGTCTGTCTGTGTCTGTCTCTCTCTCTGTCTCTCTCTCTCTCTCTGTCTGTCTGTCTGTCTGTCTGTCTCTCTCTCTGTCTCTCTCTCTCTCTCTCTCTCTCTCTCTCTCTCTCTCTCTCTCTCGTGGGGTATGAGTGAGCGAGTGAATTGTGTTTGGGGGTGGATAGAGCTGGAATATGTATGGTGCTCTGTGAATGTCACAGTGAAATACAGGCTGCACTGTGTGTTTGTACGGCGTGTGTGTGTTTCTGTGCTAATGTGGGGGAGCGAAAGATCAAATATGCATGGTTTTGGTGCCACACTTGATTGTTGATGGATGAGAAGTTGTCTTAGTTGATTTCGTTTAATACACGATACGTCACTATTCAATACATAGCAGTCCAATGACATCACTGTATTGAATTGCAATCAAAAGGGCGGCAAACACAAGATTTGGAGAGTAGATTGAGGAAAAACTTACTTCTCGACCATTTAAAAAAGACGTTCTAACGTACTGTCTTTCATTCTATTTATCTTAACGTTCTGTCGTTTGTTCTACATATCTAACGTTTTGTCGTTCGTTCAACCCGTGTAACGGTTTTTCGTTCGTTCTACCTATCTAACACTGTCGTTCGTTCTAACATTCTTTTGTTCCTTCTAACGTTCTGCCGTTCATTATAAAACGGATAGTTCCAGTCTTTGATTCTGATTGGTTGAGCCACGTTCAAAGCCGTTGTAAATTACTCAACAAACATACACCTGTGACCGCATTACATTAGTATTACTTAGCAACCTCTTTGGAACCACATTGCTTGGCGGAAGAATAAATGTGTTATAACGTTATATTTTTTGTTGCTGGTGTTTATTTTATGAATAAAATAAATATACAAATTATTATTTTTAAGAAGTAACCTTTTTATAAAAGCAAACCGCGTCGTGCCTAACAACGCCCCTTAGCTGTTCTAAATCCACTGTAAAACACGGCTTCGCGGGGCTTATTGCTTTAATCTAACGTTATGTCGTTTGTTCTACCTATCTAATGTTCTGTTGTTAATTCTACCTATCTATCATTCTGTTGTTCCATCTATCGTTCTGTCGTTTGCTCTACCTATCAAATGTTCTGTCGTTTGCTCTACCTATCTAATGTTCTGTCGTTTGCTCTACCTATCTAATGTTCTGTTGTTTGCTCTACCTATCTAACGTTCTGTCGTTCGTTCTACCTATCTATCATTCTGTTGTTCTATCTATGTATCGTTCTGTCGATTGCTCTACTTATATAACGCTCTGTCGTATTTAACGTTATGTCGTTCGTTCTACCTATCTGTTGTTATATCCTTCTATCTATATATTGGTCTAGCAATTGTTCTAGCTATATATAAAGTAGCAATATATAGTACTATCTATCATTCTATTGGCCTGTCCGTCTATCATTTGTTCTATTATTCTGTTGCTCATTCTATCAATACAATATTATAGTTACACAGCCCTAGTGTTAATGTGTTGTATGGATATATATAGAAGAGGAAGCATTGCAATATTTGTAGCGTGCTTTTGAGATGCACATTCATGTGAACATCCCATCACAATAAACTAAAGACTTGGCATCTGAGAACAAAACAAAGTTTTGTCTCTCCCTCTCATCCATACAGCATAGAGAACATATCTCCTCTCTCTGAATTCTGGAGTGTTGGTCTCCTGTCCTCCCCCTCCTCATCTATTTTTAATTCTAATAGCATTTCCTGTGTCCCTCTGCGGACCCCCCGATGGATCCCTTCAAATGTCACTCGTATTACAAATAGAGAAAAGGGCTTATGTCATCTCTTTTTCATAATGTGGCCTGAAAAAAAGCTCACTCCTGCCAAGTCTGTATGTTCTCGCTTGTTGCTGAGGTCTTGAGACTAGCTGTCAAGAGTTTGTGTGATTTCTTTGTTTCTCGTCTCTTTTCTCTTGTGCATATCAAATCATGAAGCCATTATAGACTGTAGCAAGCATTTGTTAGCATCAGCCTTCACAGGTTAATCAGCCGAGGGGTTTGCGTATCAGATCTGCGAGGCGGTGTTTGGCTTATCGTGCCGCAGTGCTGTTCACCGGTGTTCAGCTCTGCTCGGGTCTTATCAGATGTGGCGACTGGCGCGGCAGCAGCTGGAGGTGTTCCTCCCGCATACCTAAGCGCAGAGTTGTGTATCGTCGGCCCATCTAAATGGGAAGAGAGCGTCCGCATGTGTCCCTGCCAACCTCCACCCCATCCTCCCAACCCTGCCTTTTTGTCTCTGATTACTGTGGAACATATCCGTGCCCGGAGCTCCGGGACACTGATGGATAGACAGCAGGAGAGCGGAGACTGTCTCTGAATAGCGCTCTTTTCGTTTAGTTTTATTTATGAGCTCATGTCAGGCACGTTCTTCAGCATTGAACTTCAAAGAATGGCCTGTTCGATATCTGCCATCTGAGTAAGCATGTTTGCCACTTAATGATACTAGAGTGGGGTGATTTTTTTGTGGGGAAAATCGATTGATACACACATCTTTTTGTTTTCGCTCAATTTGAATTCAAATGATGTGGCACATTCTTCCCTCTGTTTTTTCACTCCCTCTCTCTGCTTTTCTCTTTCACTCTCTATGGAGGGTGAAATGTTATAATTAGCTCTAGTGCTTAAAAGACCCTGTGAAATCGTTTGGCAGATCAGTTTCTTTCCTTTGTTAACTTATTTTTGTTAACAGAGAGTCTCTTGTGCTCACCAAGGCTGGATTTATTTGATCAATACATTAAAAACAGTAACATTATGAAATATTATTAGTTCTATTATATATATATTCTATTTTAATAGATTTTTCAAATGTAATTTATGGCAAAGCTGAATTTTCAGCATCATTACCAGTCTTCATTGTTACATGATCCTTAAGAAGTCATTCTAATATGCTGATTTGGGGCTCAAGAAACATTTCTTATTATTATACGTGTTGAAAACAGTTGTGCTCCTTAATATTTTTGTTGAAACGTTTTTTTGTTTTGTTTTTCTCTGACCAAGAGAAACCTCTCTCCAAGGACTCTCTGATCAATAGAAAATTCAAAAGAATATAATTTATTTGAAAGAAAGGTTTTGTAACATTATAAATGTCTTTACTATCAGTTTAATGCATTCTTTCTGAGTAAAAGTATTAATTTCTTTCAAAAACTAAAAAAAATTCTGGTTAATGGTGTATATTTGTATATAAAAAAAAAGTTTTCGATGTAAATGTTAAATTTATCACAAGCATATAAATACCCATGCCGCCAAAAGACAAAGCCACTAGGATTCATGAAGTCCATCTGGCATGGCTAATATATACAGTAGCATGGTGTGTTGCTAGCGTAGCGCACCTCAGTCCTGCTTAAATAGTGTGATGCCCTCCTGGTTCTTAATCCGGAATGGAATGGAGCCTGTGCCAAATCTTAGCCAGGCTCGCCCATGACCTTGGGCCACTGTTGAGTTTCTGCAGCCATGTGCCACCAGAGTCAGTCAGTTACTTGTCAGCATGTTGACTTTCCTGAACATATGAACTATGATTTGGGCCTAGAATTTTCCCTCAGTTTCATATTGACAGACTTGCTTTTTGGAGGGTAACCATGGCATCAGTCGTACCATCTGCAGCTTTGTGGCTGCTAGTCTAGCGTCGCGCGACTGTAATTGAGTAAAAGGATGCAGGTGCTTTGACTGAACACAAACTGCCTCTTACTGATTGTCTCCTCCATCTTTTGCTATTTGTGTGCACTGTAACTTTGCGTAAACGGTGAATTGTGTCTCCTCTTCCTGAGCTATTCATTCATCACAGCTGCAGTCTAATTAATGTCATTTCTCTGCTTGAAGATGATGAAGCCTTTCTTTCATCTTTGTGTGCGTGTGTGTATTTGTGTCTTCTCTCCTCTGAGTTTATACAGGATGGATATTTTTAACCAACTTTGATTTGATTATTTGCCATCTTTTGATTCTCTCTTTTGGTTCCTTGAGAACCATTGTTCAGCGAATTTTTGCCGACAAAATGCTGGCATTTCAATAGGAATCCACAGGATTGAGAATTTCACGGTAGAGCGAAAGATTTCTACAGAAAGCTGCTTGGTTTGAAAGTGACTTCTGTGTGAGCTGTGCTTTATACATTGCTACACCATTTTGAATGAACCTTTTTGGCTACAAATGTTTTGCTAATGTGACCTCTTTTTCTGGTTCTGTGGCAGCAACATAGTCCAGTTTTGATCCCAGCCTAAGCTACTTAATAAGCAGACCTTAAATGGCCCATGCTTAACATGAGAATGATTATTTTTGGGTACTTTTCTGTTAGTGGTATTTCTTCTGTGGATGTTTGGAGCTGTATCCAGTTGATTTGGCACAGGTTTCTGATCATTTAGACTGGAAAGTCTGTAGAGATACCTCATTTGGCTCATGATTTTAAGGCCCACAAATATATCCACGCGTGTGTGATTGCTAATGAGTTTGTCGATTTTTCAGGAAATTATGTTTTGAGAGTGCATTAGCAGGTGTTAAGAGTCTGTGTGGCATTTAGTCAACCGTCTCCTTTGCTCCGCAGGTCAGTTCCAGTAAGGCAGCTGGGAGCGTTCAAACCAGCTCTGCCGGAGGGGCTGTGGCAGGGGCTACGGCCACTGGAAGTTCTGGTCCAGCACAGGGAGATCTGGACCTGTTCAGCGAAACCAGCGGGAGCAGCAAAGCAGAGGAATCGGCCAAGAAACCTCTCTCCAAGGACTCCATTCTCTCCCTGTATGGCTCCAGCACCGTCCCACAACAGCCTGCACAAGGTACATCCATCCCCCCCCCCAGAGTCCCACTTTCTTATTCCTCCGAGAATGAGCGATCTGAGCGAGAAAATGCTGATCTATAAATGGCGCTTTGCGTCCAGAGTCCATTTCTAATGGTGCAGTGGGAGTGTGTGTGTTTGAGAGAAAGAGAAAGCAAGCGAGGTTCTTGAGAAGCCCTGCTTTAATGGGAGTATCAATAATTCAAGCACTGCGTGTCTCAGCACTCTGATACTGCTGAACGAGGTTTAAAGCTGCCTGCTTCTCCTGCCCTGCTCTTCAAAGAGGACATTTCCCAAAACCTCAGATGCTCAAAATGAAGACTCCACCATCAGGACGCTTTATATGTCCCCTTTCATCCTGCACACCTCTCCTGTCTCAAAGATCCATTTCCTCTGTGCTTAGGGCAAGAAACTGCACACATTAGCACAGATATTGATTGCTCTCCTCTGCCTGTGATGCTTTGTGTGTCCGTGTCCTCTGGTCTGCTTCTGTTTCTGTCTCTTTGAACATATTGAACATGGCGTTGTGTGTAAATCTTATTTGTGTACCTTTGTGCAATTCTGCTCCCACAGCGACTGCGATGTTCATGGGCCCGTCTCAGATGCAGTTCCCTGCGCAGCCACAGGGGAACTTCCAGGCTTTCCCTGGGATGGGAGGAGCCATGCCGCCCACTACCATGATGGGGGCCGTCATGGGCCAGGGTGGTGCGATGATGGGCCAGAATACGGGCATGATGGTTGGCATGACAATGCCTAATGGTTTCATGGGCAACGCACAGCCGGGGGTGATGGGCTTGGCTCCAGGCATGATGGGACCTCAGGGCATGGTGGCACCTCAAAACATGTATGCCATGCAGCCAGGTCAGCAAGGACAGTGGAATATGGCACAGGTATGTTATGTTACTACAAATGAAATGTCCCTATGTGAAATGAGTGTCTTATGAAATCACACCTGTCTCTGTGACGGCTTTGAAAAAAAAAAAAAGGTTCAGGAAGTGGCCTGCACTTCAGAAAAGATGTATCATGGTTTCCTCAAAACTAATAAGCTACATAACTGTTTTCGACATTGATAATAAGACATGTTTATTGAGCAGCGAATCAGTATATTAAAATGATTTCTGAAGGAAATTTAGTGAAAAAATATTAAAATAGAAAACGGTTGTTTTAGATTGTAATAGTATTCACAATAGTACTGTATGTTTGATCAAATAAATGCAGCCGTGGTGAGCAAGTAATATTAGGAAGGCCCACTCAGGAAGACATTTACATCTAAAACATTCAAAACTACTTTTATATTGTTTTATAAAGATGGTAATTAGGATAAATGCAACTTATTAGAATGTACTGTTCTGTAATGTTAAATGAAGTCCTTATGAAACTAGTTGTACTTTTGAGTTTGGATTGGTAGATCTGTCGATTGGTAATCTTGTCGAAAGCAGATAACAGCTAGTTAGCTCCATCGCAAAAAGGAAAGAGCCTGTCAATTTTGCCTGTCAAAGTATTCAAAAAGCTGGCGAACGAATGATAAATGCAATCATATCATGAGATAAACAGATCCAAAAAAAGGGGACCTGAGAAATGTCATAAATGCTGTTAAATCACATACCGGAGGTCAAGAGCTTCAGGTGAGGTTCATAATGTTCTTCTGGGGGTGTATTTTTAACCAACCCGCTCAGAATCTGCCATGAGTCATTGACATGACGCAATAGCTGCAGTGGATCAGTATCTGCTTTTTATAGAGAGAACATCTATATCTGAAGCTATTACCATTCATCATATTCGATTCCCAAAATGCATTTCCCGGTCTCCACAAAGCTTTCGTTTTATTCAGATCAGATCTTTCGCATTTTCAAAGCCATTTTAGGTGAAAAGCGAGTTGTCACATTCAGTCTCTCTCGGTCACTCTCACCGTATAATCAGAGATTCATAATAAGGGTTCTTAAAATCCTCATCTAATCTGCTGTCACCTCCCATCTGCATGTGGCTCATTAAAGACGAGGGCTCAGTGACTCCGACCTCTCATCTTCTATCATCTCCCTGCCTCCCGTGGCCCATGACCCCCTGTGTATGAGGCTGTGAGAGGAGGGAGTCCGAGATTTCAGCCTGCGGGAGGTTAATTACACATCATAAATCAATATAGTGTGCCTTACACTCACACGGCCTTAATTAAAATCCCTCCCCACAATGCAAGCGTGTGCGTCCTGAGTTATAGGCCTTCAGCAGCACATTTGTATTTTGAGAGACCGGCTGAGGAAAGAAATGCGTGTGCTTAATGGTTTTTTGGAGTGAGGGTAATTTTGCCGCACGGTGCCTGGGAGGAGTGTTTTTTTTTTCTGAGATGGATCTGACTTGAAATGTTTGTCTTTGTTACCCAGCACACAGAGTGTCTCCCTCTTTTCTGAGGAGAGCCAGTGCACAGGGGAGGAGAAGAATCATTAGCGTTTGATATTCACTCCCTTTAATATGGCTCTTGGAGTATTTACAAACACACACACACACTTTAACGGCTCACTTATTTCTCTGTGCGTATGCAGTATTGTGTTGCGGAGGAAGCAGGTGAGATTGGCAAAATGTGTCCTGCTAAATTAAGTTTAGTGGGTCCTCCTGAGTATTTTGGGAAGGTTTTTGTATACATTTTTCCCTCTGACTATCTCACTCTAGTGATACACTTCATGGCCTAAAGAGGTTTAGTCACCTTGTGAGACATCAGAGCACTCCAGGAGTTCACGGTGATGGATAACCTCCCTCACCGCCTCAGGAAGGGGTTTAGTGCTTTGGAATTAAACACGAATAGGAGACCGATGAATTATGTGCGTTGTAGTCTGTATTTCAAGATTGTGTGGGAAAAGGCAAATGCTACTGTTTCTGTATATTTAAAGTGGCTTTTTTGTTACCTTCTTGTACAACATCAATATGTATTCCCTTCAATCTACTACCATTCAAACATTTCGATTTTTTAATGTAATTATAAAGTCTCTTATGCTCATCAAGGCCACATTTATTTGATCTTAAATATAGTAAAACAGTAACATTGTGAAAATTATTTTAATATATTTTAAAGTGTCTTTTTTTTCCTGTGATGGCAATGCTACATTTTTAGCATCATTACTCCAGTCTTCAGACATGATCCTTCAGAAATCATTCTAATATATTGATTTAGTGACCAAGAAAAGTTTCTTATAGTTGAAAACATGCCAAAAGAACAGCATTTGTTTATTAATTTCTTATAAAATAAATATTTGGAACGTTTGTGTTGTCAAAAAAACATACTGTAATTATGGTCGTAATTTCTTTTTTCATTACTATTTTATGCAATATTTATGCGAGCTGTGTAGTTCTTAAGTCTTTTATATGTAAATGAGCTCTGTTTTGATTGGCTCATTTCATTGTTTCACTCCACAGATCTGGCTAAGCAGTTAGGTTAACATTAACGTAACATTGTATGTAAACACCAACCGACCATACAGTCAATTAATTAGGTTGACTATTTTAAGTGTTACTTTTTTGAAAGCTGTGCTATAATTTCAGAGACAGAGACTATTACATTCTTCAACATATTTCAAGACATTTACTGTCGGACTTGTTGCACTGATCATGTGCTGTGAGCAGTGTTCCTGTTATCATCCACAGTTCTCTGTGAAGAGATTAGTTTTGAGTAATAAAAGATTGTAATTTATTTTAGCCTTTGTAAATGCCAGACAACCAACTTGACTGGTGGATTATGTAGTTTTGTACATCCTTTGTCAACATAGTACAGCAAACTCTTACAGCGAAGAAAGAAAAATCCTGTTTTCCATTTATATATCCATTTTGACTGCTGGATAAATATTGCACAAACTTTAGTTCCCAGAATTCAAGTTAATAATGAAAAATAGGAGACTGCTTATTTGAAACCATTAGTTTTTCTCTCTCTGCTGGCTATAAGCTGTAGAGACAGGAGTATAAATCAGACAGACGTGTCTGATGGGCTCCCCACAGGACCAGTCAGGAAGAATACTGGTGGAAGTCAAGGGAAAAGGGTAGAGGTATAGAAAATGAAAGAGAGAGAAGTAGACGAAGAGTAATAAGAGGGGTGAGTGAGTTTAAAAATCAGAGGACAAGCTTAGTAACCTGAAGGGAAAAAAAGAAAAGAGGAAAATGGAACTTTGGAGGATAAGGCCATCCTCAGGTGAAAGTACTGGTCTTATATCATCTGATTGTGTAAAAAAAAAAAAACTTTTACTTTTCATGGAACTGCAGATACTTCACCATAGGCAATTATTTCTCTTTTAATAACACAACTCCTAGTGACCTTCATAGACGCATCTTAGCAGTCCTGCAATCTTGTAAGTGACCAATTTGAAATTGAAATACTTTTATTCAGTAAGGACGCATCAAATTGATCAAAAGTGACAGTAAAGACATTTATATTGTTACAAATTAGTATTTCAAATAAATGCTATTCTTTTTACTTAAATGCTATTATATGCTATTCTTTTCTTTTAACTTTTTAATTATCAAAGAAAAAAAATGAGCACTGTTTTCATACAAATATTAAGCAGCATAACTGTTTTCAATGAATGATAATCAGAAATATTGAGTTTATAAAAAAAAAAAATCAGTTTATTGAGCCCCAGATATTAGTATGATTTCTGAAGGATCATGTGACACTGAATATTTCACAATATTAATGTTTTTACTCTATTTTTGATGGGGGGAAAATGCAGCCTCGATGAACAAAATACATTTTTAAAAACTGACAACAAACATTTGAATGGTAGTGTATGTAGTAAATATTGTTTTATTTATGTTTAAATAAATTTTAAATTAAACATTCAATAAAATATTGTGAATTAAATTCTTATGATTTCTTTCCCTATGTCTGCCAAGTTTTGTTTGAACTCATTGCAGTGCATTCTTGCCTTTTCCGCAAAGGTCACATATAATGCTGCCAAAGTATTTAGCCAAAATTAGCTTTTTTTTTTAGGAGAAACCCTTTTTCCTTAAAATGCTTTCTCTGTAGGTTTTGGACCAATGAAAATGATTCTATCAAGTCTGGTATCTATAGATGTTTCACACTTCTCTCTCTCTGCTTTGTCTTTTTCAGATTAACCAACAGATGTCTGGAATGAACCTGAATGGTTCCGGTGCTCCAATGGCATTTGGGCCACCTGGTGCCCCCATGGGCGGCTGGGTGGCACCCCCATCTGGTCAGACCCTCAGCACCCAGCTCTGGAAGTAAATGAACGAGGGACGATGGAGGACAAGGGGCACCGCATCCCTCCATCTCTCCTGTCCTCCTCCTCCACCACTCGCACCCAGAGTTTTATTCATGTACTGTCATTTTTTTCCCCCCCTTTCTCTTTCCAACTATTACTACTCTGGAGAGCATTGATTCAACCTGCCCTCTGTGTATTGATCAAGTGAGCGAGAGTATGGCGTGTAAGAGACTGGCAGCTTTGACCGTCTTATTTGCAATTATTTTTTCTTCTCTATATATATATAAATATATTTTTGGGGGGTTCAAATCACATATCAGCTACAAGAAAGCTGCTGGACCAATTATACAGGCTTCTAATATATCTTTACCAAATAGTGAGTCATAGTATTTAAAAGACAGAGGTATGGCTATCATATTTGTGACATCCCCTCCCTTTTCCTATCTTCTGTAGCCCCATGTCCCAGAACCCTGTAGCAGATATTGTATAGACCCATGTAATGTAATGTAATCATGAGATAGACGAACCCCTCGCCCCCCTCTCTCTGGCTTCTCACCCCACCGCATCTGTGTAGCTCCATAACAAACTCCATCTTTACTGTGATGTTTTAATGTGTGCGTTACAGAGAAGCACAGTGAGTGAAAGATAAATAAACCTGGACGACTGTACAGCTGCGATGGCTAACGGGAAAAAGGGGGTTGGGGTCAATAGAAAAGGGCTCGGGGAAGGAATTGTCGTTTTAGCCAGCTCGTTTTGACCGAACGAAAGCGTGCAGTCGAACACGTCAGTCCCGCCGCTGTAGCAGAGCTTCTATCCTCTCAGACAGGGTCTCTCTGCTGTGCAATAATTTAAACATCCCCACCGTGTCATCCAGGTTTATTTCTATAATGTGTTTACATTTTCTGGTGCCTAGTACAGAGACAAAATATTGTTATTTCCGTGCATTAAACAGTGAATAGCCATGAACTATTGTGTGATCATTTTGTCTAAAGACGCATTTATTGTAAAGTTTTTCTTTTTGTTTTTGCTTTTAAAGAAGGTCGTTTGGAATAAAGACAGTTGTAATCTAAAAGTTCTGTCCCTGGTGTCTCACGGTTTAGACTGTATTTGCAGGGTTTTTTTTATCCACTATTCATTTTAGTTTCATGGACAGTTTATTTTCAGCACCACCCAACCTCTGAGTACATTATTCAAGCAGCCGGTCCTTGTCCTCCGCATTCACAGACGTTGATCTGATTCTCCGAGCGTTCAGAGTCCGAGGAAAAGGGAAAGTGGTTTGTTGACCACCGCATTGGGAATAAGATCAGGTTTTTGCCATTTGAAAACCCCTTATCCATGGTTTCTCCTCCACCGCGTTACAGGTAATCCAGTGTGACGCCACAGTGAGAAGCTCCAGCAGATAGATACAGTGTGTCAGTAGACAATCCAGAAGCCCGAGATAGCTTGGCATGTGTTTTCCGCCAGAGCAAGTATCCTAAAGTTCAAAGGCGGCAAAGTGCCAGCGATGGGCAGCCTCCATCCAGTGTCATGACAGTCCTAGTGCAGTGTCGCTTGCTAGACCTCTATAAAAATCGAATCCTGCTGCCGCTTTGTTTCATTTCCCAGGTTGACCTTCTCTGTCCGGGTATGCCAGACCAGGACCTGAAAGAAACCAGTTGAAATCAGTTATTTCAGAATTTGTCGCGCATGTCGAAAACAACGATTTTATATATAAGCATAAGCAAATTAAACATAGATATGTTAAGACGGTTTACTCATTTTACTTGGAATGGGTGAAAGTGCAATGTGCAATATGGTGGACCTAAGAAACAACATTAATGTGAGTTCATGTCAGATTTCATTTGAAACCGTCGGTTCAACCGAAATGAACCGATTTTTTCAATCTTGAGGGGTTGCTGGAACAGGATCTCTTGGTTTGAGTTGGTGCAGGGAATGGGTGTTGTTAAATGGCCGCACTCGTGTGTAACAGTGTTGTAGAACACACAGTACTGCAAATGTGCTTTGCATAAGGCTAATTTAGCAAAACCACAAGAAATAAATATTGTGCACCTTGAGCAGCAAGCAACCCATAAGTAACCCAAAGCATGCTGTAGTAGTTGGCCTGATAACAAGTTGCATTACATTCTGTAAAAGTGCTCCTTATGTAGGTACTTTGCCATCTACTAATCCCGGTGTTCCCTTAATAAATATTATCAGGGCAAAGGAAGTTGTAGGACAGAGCTTTATATATAGATTTACTTTAAGTCTGAATGTCAGAGAGACTAAATTTGGAACTATCTGGAGTGGATCATAATTGGTTTTGTGGGTGGTTAAACTTCATTAGTTATGTTTGTGTGCAGCTGTCGAAGACATTTGCAACCCGCAGAGATGCCTAATTTTTATAAGAGGAATGTAATAATACATGAAGAATTAAACTTGTGCGCTTGCGCTTTCACGTGTAATAAATCCTTACATTTTTAATGTTGATAATTTAATAGCTACAACTCGGTGCGCAAAGGTTGAAAGCAGTGATATAACAGCAGTGCGGAGGTGTGAAGCCAGCGGTCCCCATGGGCTCTAGTAAATCTAAATGGGTTTTTAAGAAAAGGTTATTAAAATTTAAACCCTTCATTCTTTTTTAGACTCATCTTGGAGTAGTTTTAGTCTTTGGCTGTGTGTATCCCTGAGAATATTGTAAGACAAGGGCAGATGTCATTATCATTATTGCAACGTGTGCCAAACTATCTTGTTTAATACTCTAAGGCTATGTTCACACTTAGCGTCTTTTTTCAAACTGCCAGCGTCTGTTCTACATTAGAACCCTATGGAGTAAACCGTTTTTTCAAAAAAGTCCTGAGCGCTTTTTTAAACGCCACCGCCGGCGTCTTTTTCTGCAGCTCAGAGCGTCTTTTAAAGTTGAAAAAAGTTTAACTTTTCTGAAAAGAACGCCCTACGTCAAGCGCCTTTTTGACAGCTGACCAATGACAAGCGAGTAGCGAGACCTGTCGTTTCCATAACAACAAGAAAAATGGACACGGTGCCGGTAGAAAAACGAATCGTCCTTGTTTCGCGCTCGGCTGCTATTTGTAACCGAACGCGCAGCGTTTTTTTTTTTTTTTTGCTAAAAAAACGCCGTTGTTAACTTTTTTTTGTCAAAAAAGAGTTAACAACGGCATTTTTTTAGCAAAAAAAAAAAACGCTGCGCGTTCGGTTACAAATAGCAGCCGAGCGCGTCTTTTGTTGCTATAACAACAGCTGCAACAGTAGTGTGCCCACACAGCCTCTTTGTGATGTATGTTATGATAGAGTTGTGTACTCATATCAAACAGCTCCTTGTGCTCCGAAACAAGGACGATTCGTTTTTCTACCGGCACCGTGTCCATTTTTCTTGTTGTTATGGAAACGACAGGTCTCGCTACTCGCTTGTCATTGGTCAGCTGTCAAAAAGGCGCTTGACGTAGGGCGTTCTTTTCAGAAAAGTTAAACTTTTTTCAACTTTAAAAGACGCTCTGAGCTGCAGAAAAAGACGCCGGCGGTGGCGTTTAAAAAAGCGCTCAGGACTTTTTTGAAAAAACGGTTTACTCCATAGGGTTCTAATGTAGAACAGACGCTGGCAGTTTGAAAAAAGACGCTAAGTGTGAACATAGCCTTAGACGTTTCAATTTGTGGTGGGAGAAACCCCACTCAGAGTGATCCTGGAATGAGAGAAGATAACCATTCTCTGGTTTTCAAAAGCCTGCTCCTAGCTCGCAAAAAAAAAAAAAAAATAGCCAATCAAATTAGATGACTGGTGTCATGCAAAATCCTATCACTCTTCTTCAATACCTTTACTTTTTACTTTTGCATTCCCCTGCGAAACTTTTATTTGTTCGCAAAACATATGGATTCCCCTGAGAAATGTTGCATTCCCCCAATAAACAAATCTTGCGAGCAAACACAAAAGTTTCTCGGTGAAACACAAAACATTTGCGAAACAATGCAAAAGCATTGAAATATAATTTTTCTTGACTTCGTATATTTTTTTCCCATCACCATGTCCCTTTAGGGCAAAGGTGTCAACCGCAGTTCCTGGATGGCCACAGCCTTACAGAGTTTAGTTCCAACACTGCTTCAACACACACACCTGCAGTTTTAAGATTAGCTGGATCAGGAGTGTTTAATTAGAGTTGAAGCTAAACTCTGCAGGCCTGTAGCCCTCCAGGAACTGAGTTTGACACCCCTGCTTTAGGGGCTCCAGACACTCCTGGTCAAAAGTTATTTAGTTCAGATTTTTTTATCAATATAAATAAATAAATGAAAGTATTTTATTCAGCAAGGACACATTTAACTGATCAAAAGTTACAGTAAAGACATTTATATTGTTACAAAATATTTCTACAGTATTTCAATGATGTTCCTTTGAACTTTGTTCATCAAAGAATCCTGGGGGGGAAATGATCAAGGTTTCCACTAAAATATTAAGCGATTGTTTTCAACACTGATAATAATACATGTTTCTTGAGCACCAAATCAGCATTTTGAAGACTGAAGAAACGACATTCCATCACAGGAATAAATACAAAAAACAAATACAAAAAATAATTTGTAATAATATTACACAATTTAGCTGTTTTACTGTGTGTTTTTTTTAAATCAAATGAATGCAGCCTTCTTAAGCATTAGAGGCTTCATTCAAAAACCTTTTTAAAAATCCACTGACCCCAAACGTTAGAACAGATTTGCAAGAACTAACAATAAAAAAGTTAATTTTATTCTATAAAATTAAAATTTTCAAGGTTAAAAATTTGTTCGTATATGGAAAAATTTACATTAAAGCTGAAGTTGGCAAGATTTCTTTGATCATATTCACTGAAACCGACACTATGCAACTGACAGAACAACACAAATCAGCCGGTTGAAAAAAACCTGCACTTCTACCTACAGTCCTACCCGAGAGTGTTATTTGTTTTGCAAAAATCCACTGCTCCCGGTTCTTCTGGTCCAGTCAGCGCAGGGGTGTGTGAGATCTGACTGTCAATCACAGTTTGTGCAAACACCACAGATCCCCCTCCCCTCTCGCGCACGTTACAATATCACATGCACACACCTGAAGTTTGCAGGTGTGTTCGATTGTGTTGGAAACAACCAAACAAAAGAAAAAGAATTTGGTGGTTCGATGCTGAAGAGACGGGCATGTTCACAGAAAATCTGGTACACGCACTGACGAGCACAAACTCGATGGGAGGGTGCTCGCGGTAGTGGGGGAGGGGCATGAGAGGTGTAAACATTCCAAATTTGGGCTAAGTCCCCTCAATCTGCCAGACTTGCCGACTGCAGCTTTAACAAAGGTTAATAAATGCTCTGAATGCATCGTTCATTGTTAGTTCATGTTATTGCATGCCATTAACAATGTATAGAACCTTAGTCTGACTCTGTCTGTAGCCTACTAATAACTGCTACACCATAAAGCGATTTGCTATAATTGTACAAAAGGGATAGAATCTTCTCACAACATCGGAACTAACTGTTACATAAAGCATTCTAGCTCATTTATTCAGCTGATAAAGGTGTATTAGTCTAAAGTCCATTGTGGGGAAAAAGTGGGAAAAATGTCTGTGGATTCTATTTGGACGGTCTTGTATGAAACCATTTTCTCAAACAATGCTTTTGTTGAAGATGTTGAAGAAGTGTTTCTTTTGAATCTGCCCACAACACAATCTCTCAAATGATTATTCTCTCTCAAGGCTTCAGATACTCATCCTGTTCAGAGTGAAGCAAGCTGGCACGCTGACAGCAGTCTGGCAGAAGCACGATTGAGACTGACATTAATAAACAGGAGTCTGTGCACTGACTTCTGTAAATAAGCCTGTGAATCTCTCTCACACCCTCTTTACCGCTCTATCTAGCACGAGTGCAGATCTCTTAAACAGTTTCCCTTTTCCCTCTTCTTCCTCTGTCCCTTTCCTCCTTGTCACATCAGTTCAGTCCGATTACTCGCATAAGATGACCCCCCTCAATCCTACCCAGCCTCCCTGCCTTTAATTTTGAAGTGCATGCTGGGAGTTAGCCGTATTGCCCTGCCCGCAGGCTTAGTCACAGTCATCCGTCGGGGACCCGCAAGAACACTTCTACAAATGTGACCTTTCCAAAAGACATCGCTGGCAGTGCTCCACTTGGACAGACGCCAGCTCACGCCCGTCACGAGGACCCATAACTGTTGGCACACGCACTTTCGTTTGTTTACTTCCATAATGCCATTCTCATATAATTGGAATACAGCCACAAATTTAAGTATATTAAACTCCCACTTTGTCCAAGTAGCGCCTCGCACTTCTTTGTAACTGTCAGTGGCCTTTCCGTCCCGTTTACGGGTGCGATATCTACACGCTCGCACCCGCCGCGGCATTGTACCACAGGAATAAACCTGCGCCCTCCGCAGTGTTTACAATGCAGACATTATGCTGCGTCTGGAAAAATGACGCATAACTGATTGGCTGATGTTGGAAATGTGTCCTGCTCTTGCTGGTGTTGGTGATTAGTGGAATTGTCAGCCCTGCTAATAGTCACTATTAATAACCCAGGCCGGCTACCATTAGGGTAATTGGGTGATAATGATGATGGCAGTAGCAGTGACGCGCGGTACAGGGAGGAAGAGAGCATTTTGACATGTAAGGTGAGTCGACTGAAGAAGTTTCAGCTTGAGATTTCAGCTCCTGAGATAATGGGCCACGAATGAATGAAGGAGCTTTTAGAATCCGACTGAGTCAAATACAGAATTTTTTTATTTTTAAAGCGCTACTTGACATAGCTATTCACTATTGTCACTAGTAGAAGAACAGACCGGCGTACAAAGTTATGTTTTCAAAGTAATATAAAAGAGGTAGGGGTGAGTCATATTTCCCAAAATGAATCTCAGATTTAAAAGATACCTGGAGCTAATAAAGGAAAGGAACATTGAAACGTGTAACCTTTTTTAGTATGCATGATAATTAAAGGTGAAGGATCCAAATGCAAGCTGTTCTACTGACCTGGGTACAGTTCTGGGCCTTTGGCTCCAAGTCCTCCACCTTGGTGATCTGTTTGAGGAAATCTGATTCTTGCATCCCTGGTTTGGCTCCTCTCCTCTTGAACAGGGCACGTGGGTTTGACAGGATCACCTGCAGGTTCACTGCAAAGCCTGCCGTTAACAAAGAATAAATTGCATGCAAATTATAAATCAAACATTTCAATTAAAATGTATTTTATTTTATGTATCCTCTCTGCTGCTTTTGACGTAACAGCTCGTGATAGTCATTACTGAGAAGGATTTGGAACTCCTGTGTCGTCTTGTGGTGTGACCAGTCAGCCAGCATTGTCATGATGTCATTTCCCTGTGCCTTCAGAGTGATTAGCATACGGCTCGGGTGATTGACTCAAACCTGGCTGCAGAATTGAGTGCCCTTAGCAGTGTTGGCAGATTGCATAAAATTGCATACTTCCAGGGGTTGAGCAACTGCCATTGAGATGAATGGGAATACTATCGGATAACTTTCTCCAGGTATTATAGACCTCGTTTGCAAGTGAGAAAGTCTGGGTTTGATGCTTATTGAAGCTCGTCAAAAAGCTTAATACACTGTAAAAAAATATTTTCATGATTTGTTATCACAACTTTTTATCTTTTGTCAAATCAACTTCGATAACTAATGTGTGAAGATAACATACTGTTTAATAAATTCTGTTTATTAAACCATTCTTCTTCATTGTAATAACTCAAATTTTTAATTACAACGAACTACAATTTTTAAGGTAACATGGTAACTTGCTTTTTTAAGTTAAACTGAAAAAATAAATGTTTACAGTGTAGAAAAGGCCTGCAATTGCAAATTGTCCAAGTAATCTCGCTATATATTCCAACACACTCTCTCATTCACTGTGTATTAACTATATACACAAATGCACAGCTCTTCAGCTCTCTCTTGACCTTATGCATTTCTCATGGGAGCAGGTTGAACCGTCCCACTGTTGCATGTGGGTCAGGATAAGTTTTTCACCCGCTTGTTTCCATTTCTCTCTATGACACCGTCTCAGCCCCAAAACAGGAGAAGGACTTTTCAAATGTTACTATAGGGAATATCACCCTCTGTTGTGGGCTTTTTATCCTGCATGGACACAGGCTGTTTTCTAGGACGCCTGCATTCCAGCTAAAACCACCTGGGTTTCCCTCAAATCCGCAGAGGCGAGCTCACGACAGCATTGCAATGCTCATCTAAGCCTTGGCTAACTGTGTCCTTGTGTAGTTACAAGGTTTCTCTCCCTCACATCGACATGCATAATGTCAAGGTTTATTAATAGTTGAAGGCCGACCAACTCCCTTCTTTTGATCTTTTTTTTTCTTTTCTTTTTTTTAATGACTATATTGCCTTTTGATGTCCCTATACAAGTATTGGGGGAGTGATGTAAGAACCTACGCTCAGAGATCTAGGGACGTGGCTTTGATAGAGCTGAAGAGCCGGACACGTTTCTGCAGTTGCACCAACAGCACTTCGGGGTCCATCTAGATGACATAAGCCGTACGCCCATCCTAAACATTCTGATCCTGATTTTTAAACCAACTCCAAGACTTCATGAACAGCCGTTTATAAGGTGTTTAATTAGGGTGGCCTTTAAATTTGTAGTGTTGAAAAGTACAGAACTGTCAAGTAATTTAATTTCCAGGGAAATGTGATGCATAAATCATGAAATCATTAGTACTTAAATATGTAAATCATATTCAGAAACGGTCTAAAATTAATAAGGGGCAATAAGTAAATACTAATAGAGCAATCTGTAAAATGCACATTGGAAGGAGCACCTCTTAGATTCGTTTTATGTTGTCACTAACAACTCTGTTATTTACATAACATTATCATATTTTTCAAAAGGATTAAATTCTGTAAAGGTACAACATGAACTCACTGGTGTAATTCAATCAGTCTGGTGTTTTATTACAACCATTATTCCTCGTTTATACATACACTAATGCTCAAATGTTTAGGGTCTGTGAGATTAAATTTTTTGGAAAGAAAAAAAAAATATTCAGAAATGACATTAAATTGATCAAAAGTGATAAAAGAATGTAAAATGTTACAAAATAGTTGTATATCAAATTAATTCTATTCTTTTTTTAAACGGTTATTTTAAATTGTAGTAATACATCACATTTTTGATGAAATAAATGCAGCCTTGGTGAGCATAAGAGACTTCTTTCAAAAACATTTTTTATAAAAATCTTCCTGACCCCAAACTTATGAATGGTTGTGTATTGCAGATGCTTCAAGTAATGTCAATGGTGTGTAAATTGTATTGTGTCCACCACACTTAAGCTGCCTTAATCAGTTTATGATATGTATTACAGTTATTATAAAACATTTGTAAAATAAATATAATTCTGCAAATTATACTTGTGACACAGATTGTGTAAAGGCTAGTGTGACTCATGGTTTAATCACTGTGTACACTACACATGCAGCTTTTTGCCACGCATAATCATTTCAGCCCTTCTCCGCCTAATGTGCAAAACGTTGCTATTGTGTGTTAAAAAGGTTTCCATGTTAAGACAAGCACTTGAGCTCCTCTTTAGGTGAGAGCAGTGCTTGAAAGCAATGAGAGAGGCGGTTCAGGACCTTTTCTCTGCTATTGTGTTTGCTTTCAGAAGAAGCCGTACAGCAGGAATACTAAATAACCTTATTGTTCTCAGCTTTTGTTCAGGGAGGAGTGTGGTAGAGCCGGCAGATTTATGAACCTTAAACAGCTCATTTTCAACATGCGTTTAGCCTATGCCAGCGATGTGAGGAAGCGTATGCATATAGTGTGAAGTGTTTGTTAAGGGAGATGTGCTCGCTGTCAGGTAGGGCCTGACAATGAATACATTACCTCTGATGACAACGATGATGATATTATGGGTGAGTGAACACGTGAGGGAAAAAAATGAGCTTTGGAAGAAGAGCAATAGTGGTAGTAACAGAGATCACATGAGAAAGAGATGATACCATCTCTTGTTATTAGAGTTTCATGAACGCCATAATATCCAGCGGCAGCGCTGGAGTCTGGGGAATTAGGGATTGCTTCAACTAGACGCACTGCTATCTCTGACGTTGTATTCATTCCTTCGAGCGCCATATGAGCCCTGCCTCTCTCCATTAGGATGTTTCCAACCTGTCAGCATCTTCTCACCCCACCCTCTTTAATGCACTGCCTGAGAGCTCACGTTTGCTAAAAATGCAGAGAAATTGCTGAATTTAGCCTCAGTAAAGGGGCTTTTTGCCAATTATAGGGAGCGAATGGTTGCTTCGTCTGCCTAAAAATATAGGGTATCTGTTATATTTGCCTGTCAAGAGAATGCTTTGTAATCGTGTGTCATTTTTTAAAAATTTACCGTTGCAATACGTTCTTTGTCATAGTAAACTATTAGCATACCATTTGAAAGCTGATTTTCCCAGAAAGTGTAAACACGGATGCTTTTAACATTGTTTTTGCGTATCCTGACCAGCTTGACATGTCAACTTCCAATTTACATGTTGTCACTTAGCAGACGCTTTTATCCAAAGCTATTTACAAATGAGGAATATCACGAGCAGTTTATCAGAAGAGCCAACAATATTTGCAGTACACTGTGCCAAGTGCCTTTGTTTATGGTTGTGTTTTAGTTAAGTGCTTGTGGAAAAAGTGTGTCTTCAGCTCTTTTTTGAAGGTTCTGATGGTCTCAGCAGACGGGGCGGAGGTTAGCGTTCATAAGCCTGTTTATTTATTATTATTGCTATTCCATTTGGAGACACTAGTGCTGTAAACATTTTCTGTTAATTAAATTTTTGTTTGTTTTTATGTTTTGACAACCCCTTAATCTATTAGCATGAACATTGAGCCTCTGTTCTCTGCAAGTACAGTTCGGTATTTTTTTTTGTATTATCTATATACTGTTATATTATTTGAAATGTATATGTACACATACTTTATCTTACTAATTTTATCTCTGTTAGTTGCTATGAACATTTCCAATTTTCATGTATAATTTTGTTCATGAAAATAATTTTTCAGGACTAAATCGCATCCAAATTAAAAGTTTGTTTACATAATATATGTGTGTACTGCATATAATTATATTGTATATATAAATACACACAATCATGTATATATTTATATTCAAGAAATATTTGCATGTGTATACTGTATGTATGTATATATTTGCGCATGTTTCTGTAATGGATAGGTTTAGGAGTAGCGGTTGGTTTGGCCATAGAAAACATTATTAATATGTCCTCACGAATATAGTGAAACAAACCTGTATATTAATATATATATATATACATATAAACATACATACAAAATAATTATACACCGTAAACACACATATAACACAAACTTTTATTTGTGTTTATTAGCCCTATTTTTTTTTAAATAATTTTGCTTTTAGTTAACAATAAGAACCCTGATACAGTTCACTAACTTAGTGCCTTACCTATTGACAAAGATGAACTATAGCTTGTTTCACTAGTGTAAGCCTGTCTAAATTGGTCCAATGGCGGCATCCGATAGAACGGGGGAAGGTCTCTGCGTGTTACTGTCTTTCCGCGTGGCATAAGTAATTTAATTCCATTTAAGCTTTTATCTGACTCTATTTTATAAAGACCTCGAATTTAGGTTAGATTGACAATTGCTTATTGGTCAATTATATAATAGTTTAGCAATACATTTGATTGTTCTATTTAACTATTATACTTACATTTTACCCGTTGATATTAGGAATCTATGTCGCTTTGAGGTCCTCACGCCTTGTGTTTAACGCGGGTCTCACGATCACAAACTCGCCAGCTTCGGTCACTAAACAGAGGTAACTAGCTATATAAAAACTGAGATGGTCGCATTCACACTTACACAATCAAAGATACTTTGGTACAGCCCCCGTGGTTTTGCATACACTTGAATTTAAAATAACGTTTACTTCAGACAGAGGTATGGCCACTTCTACAGATATAAGTCGACCAATATTACTTTTCTTATAACAGCTTTGGATTGGCCATGCCGTGGTTTCCCACGTACACTTATCTAAAGTAACATCACATTAAAACAGAGGTAAGACACACCCAAATTTATGTTGGTCAAGCAGCATTTCTGCTGTCCTAAACAGAAATTAATTTCTTGTCTTTGCAAATCACTAATCTGATGCAGACTTGCGGTAATATACAAATTCGTTTAATCTACTTAGGAAAACAATATCAGAGTCAGTCAGAATAAAATAAAATGTAACAAATTATTATGTCAGGTAAATGTATCATTCCAATTTCATAATCAGTTCAAAGTTAATAAATACAAAACATCGAATGCTCTGGATTAAAGAGAACCGATGCGAACCTGACATTAGAAAATACATGATGCTGAGTGTCTTGCCCACACTCCGCATCACGGGCTAATTTGAGCTACAAATCGCCCTGAGCCTCTCATTGCATTTCTTTATATAGACAGAAACTTCTTTCACATTTCACAAACATTTGCTAATAATGTGAATTTGAAAGTTTACACCTTTTGGGCAGGATGCCATTTGCCTGCGAGACACACCACACTCTGTGTGCAAGTTATCTCTAAACTCTTAAGAACTTTGTGGTTTACTTTTTTGGGAATGAGACATTTGTACCAGTCGCCCTGATACATTTGAAATGATACCAAACATGTATGATAATTATTCACATTAAACCATATAGATTTTTGGGTGAATTTTGGTGATCTCAGCATGAGAGAGAGAAGGAATGGGGGAAGAGGGAAAGAGACGTAAATTAGGATGATTCTGAGGTGAAACTTGTGTCTCAAATGGTGATGCTAACTTTACAAGACAGAGTTTTAATGTGAATTTCCTTTGTTTTCTCAGAGAGTTGCCCTCTCTTCCAGTTTTTCCAATCTTATAGTGGAGAAAAGCCTCTTCAGAAAACTCTCTGGTGTTTCACGGCTTTTTTCCTCAGCTTAGAGCATTCTTCTTGCATGGTCTCTTGATATAGAAGTCGTTTTGCTGCCTGCTTTGGGCCAATTTTATATGCCTGTTTGAAACGACTTCAGTGAGGGGCAGTCTGGAAAGTATCAACACGACCAAACTGCAAAGAAGTCCCATCTGTTTATCTGAGCAGGCAAGCTGCTCCTCATACAGCTGATGTTATGATCAGCCGCAGCACATGGTATTACGTGGGCAGAATATCCTTTAGAACTCAGAGAAGATAGACAGAGATATGGAAGTTCAATATCTTAATAACATTAAATAAAATTGAGAGACCTTGTGGTGAAACTTGAAGACATAATGCTCCAGGTAATGTGGTTCTGCTTCTCCAATACTTTTAAGACATTTACAGTAATGGTTCTGAACTTTAAAAATGACTTTTATCAAGTCGGTAGATGGATGGTTAATTGGTCACAGTAGCTCACCTGCAATGCCACGAGTCATGGGTTTGATAACCGACATACTGATAAAAACGTATATTCTGAATGCTCTGTAAATCACTTTGGATAAAAGCATCTGTCTAATGAATAAATGTAACTTAGATGGAAGCTTTCAGATGTGCAGGATGGAAAAACGAAATCTGGTAATTGTGTTTAGCTTGAAGTTTACGTGATTTGCACAAATTAGTTCTGAAATTCGAAACCAGCTGGATGACAGAATGTGTCAGTCACCAGAAACCTGTTTTTTAACCAGAGGAATCTATTTTCAAGAATCGTTCTATCACATGAGCCAGATAACGTTAAGGGCCTATAAATATTTGAAATCCAGAAAGATGCAATAGAGGAATTTCTGAGAACTGATCAAATGGTTTAAAAAAACAAAAACAAAAAGTTTTTTTTCTTTCTTTTCAAATGGCTGCTTATTCTGTAATACTGAACCATCTATAAAAGTGAGAGGAGAATATGGCACTCCACTGATGGATTTTTCAGGTCTAAGGCATAGCTTGTTTTTGTTTTTTTCAGGATGCCCATATTAACGTCAGACCATTAATACTGCATGGCTCGGTGAGGTTTCAGCATTGAAGATATTTAAGCCCCATGTGCGGAAAATATGGAGAAAATGCTTTATCAAGTGATTTATGAACACAATCAATCTAGATTTTTGAATATAAAATAATGAATTGAAGGTTTAGATTGTTCCGTGAGAATTAATTAGCATTTGGATTTCCTTACGTAAATTCAATTTTGTGATAATCAATTTTTAATCGTATTCAGTTGCACACTCCAATAACCTTTCTAGAATGTTCTGCCATTATTAAAGGGAAATACAAAATGCAGTAACACAGAAATCATTTTTCTGTTATTTGTTCTGTTACACAGCAGAAACAGTGTCATTTATTCAAATATATGCAAAAAAAAATCCTGGTTTGATAACACTGTTGCAGTTATCATTCAGTTTTGTCGTAATAATAATCAGTAAAAATCGCTAGCGGCGTTTTGACAACTTACTATGGGGGGACAATTACTCCTGTGTAGGTCGATCTTAGTGACGTCTTACCAGCCATGTCAATTGCAAACGGCCTGTCAGCTTTCCAGCCTGTGTACCAGCCGACCACTTTCCCATTTTTCACCAGGGGACGCTCGTACCTCCGGCCTCCAACGAGTCCCACTGGCCACACTGACACTCTCCGGGTTGACCGCATCTGTAGAAGAAGGGAAACATGATAATATTGCAAACACAATGCACACATTTTTTAATTAAAAGGAAATAAATAATTTAATGATTCAATGATTTGAAGAGTTTGTATTATGCTTTTTCACTTTTTCAACTTTAGTTAGTGTGTAATGTTACTGTTAGAACATAAAAAAGATCTGCAAGGTTACAAAGCTTGAAGTCCACTCCAAAGGGAGATATTTTATTTAACAGAATCCACTTTTCAGGAACTACAACAAACAACTTGTTTGAACTACAACTCGATTTTTCAGAATCTTGGGAAATCATAATGTTACTAATTTAAATAAACCCTGCCCACGGAATACGAGAAAAAGGGGTCGAGGCCTGGTTTGGGTTGAGCTGCATTAGAGAAGTGTAGTCGCTATGTCAAAGAGACGCTGTTTTTTCCACCCTGTTTCCAAAACTCATTTGTTTGACCTTCCTAAGGCTGACGGACTTAAAGTGGTTAAAAAAAATTGTCAACACTGTTCCTGAACATTAAAACCCCAACGTTTATCTGTGTGCTACACATTTTATGGACAACAGCTTCCAGAACCACAATGCAGGCTATACACACAAAAGCTTCTCCTGATGGAGCAGTTCCCTCTTTGTCGGGACAATCTGTTGTTTGTGGATCACAACTTGAAAGTACTGTATGTCTCATTAGTTGTGTTTTCTATTACCAGTTCCAATTATAAGTTTTATGTTGTTGCTATGTTGTAAACAAAGGGCAAAGAGGTTTGCCTCCGCTCGCCTGCTATAGCCAACATTAGTGTAGTGTTTACTGTAGCGTTTATAAGCTCTCGCTTTTGTAAGACTATTCACCGCCCCTTAGGAAAATTAACCTTGGCTTTGTGATCGATTACTGTTTGCATTACCACAATATTCTGACAAGTATCATGATTAAATGGTGTATAACTTCATATCTAAAATCTATTACAAAATTTACAATTACTATTACAAAAAAACATACCACTCTGAAACGTCAATTGAAATCTGTGCTTGCAAAATCTGTTTATGAAATCTGTTCTCTACGATCGTCTTGTTTGTTAACATTCTCAAGTCTGAATCGGGCTTGAATGGGTTTGAAATGGACGCCATTGTGGTTATGTTTAAGGAGAGTGATATTTCCTGAACACGCGCTAAGCAGTGCCAATCACAACACACTGGGCCAGCTAACCAATCACAGGACATTTCGAATTTTTGAAGGAGGGGCTTCATCAAAACAGGAAATAAACGGCGCGTTCAGCGGCGTTCAGGCCAGACTGGGGTGAGAGGTGCTGTATAATGAAAAATATGTGAAAAATAATGTGTTTTTTGAACAATCAAGCATAACAGCACATCTAGTACACCCCAAAAACAAAATCAAGACTTCGTAAAAGAGCATAGTAGGACCCCTTTAAGGAAATAAATAAAAAAGAAGTTCTAGGTCTAATTGTAGTTGTGAAGTAATCAATTTAAACTTTGCAAATATTTTTTTTTTAAATGCACGCATTAACTATTCAAATGTCTAATATGTCAAAACCGCAAGACATTTCTTGTCTCGTCAGTTATGAATTACATGAATCATGTATGATAGCATATTTTCAGTTCAAAATGACAAAATATTGTGACGCTGACGCTGTTTATTCTCTGTTATAAATATGCTTACTTGATTCACTTATTGTTGGGGGGAGGTGTCCGGGAGGGAAATGGTTAAGGGGGAGGGGCTTAGGGAGAGGCGGGCGGTTTTTGAGATGAATCTGAGAGGGGTAGAGAAAAGTGAGAGGAGAGACATCTCTGTTTTTGGGAACAGTTAGGACACCTCCTGATACCCGTGTTTTAGGTTGTACACGTTCAGGAAATAAACCTCAGCCGTTTGGTGCTTATAAACCGGATCCTCGTCTGCTGTCTGTTTCTCTGGGAAAGTGCACGACGTCACACTGGTGTCAGAAGTGAGACATTAAAACCACAGCTTTCTACTCGTGATTCCCAGAAGACGATGGAGAATAAGCCGGTAAGATCGCTTCAATTATCCGCTGAGAAGTTAGAGCAGAACAGGGGAGAGCCCCGGCATGGGCGGGATGAGCGTAATCCCGAGGGAAAGCATCTAACGTTACGAGACGGAAGAAATGAGCTGATTAGCACACTATCGCCCAATAATCCTTTTCTGCCGCTTTTGCTGAACGAATGTGATCAAGAATATTCACTTAAAGCTAGACCACAGACCCCCGCACCCTGTTTTAGCATGTCTCGTGCTTTTGGTGAACATGATTTCATCGCGAGCACTCCGATCGCGGGAGGTCGCGGGCGCGGCCGGTCGGCTGACCCGGAAACGGAAATCAGCGAGGATCAAAACATCCGGTCTGTCTCGCGGATTGCGGAGAGAGAAGCTGGTAAACAGAGATGCTGTATATGGGTCAAAGCGGATGAAGCCCTTTCTTTCAATCCTGAAGATTCAAGCTACAGTTATAATTATCCACAAACGAGCCCTATGCATGTCAAAGAGGGGATTTTTGGAGAGAGATACAGCGCCGTTGGTAGCCGAGCTAATCCATTTGTTTTACCAGAACAGATTAATAAACCTTATTCAATCGCTCCCTCTTACAACGTTCAGTGGCCAACTGCACTGCCATATAACTTCCCCCACCAAATGAGCTGTGTCCACAAGCACTCTGACTTACCAATAATGAGTAATAGGAGACAAACAATGGAAACTCAGCCAGTGTGGGACATGTGTCCAACCTTATCAGCAACCTCTCCTCGCTGGCCCTTAGAATCTCCAGCCAGAGAACCCATACCCACTGGCTGCTCCTTTTCTAACCGGCCAATGCAGTCCGTCACACTCATGCCTGACCGGGGGTCTTGTAAAACCCGTAGCTGTCTGAAATTGGGGCGCTATGATGGTCATTCTTCTTATGAGGCGTTCCGGAAGAAGTTTGAGCTGGTGGCCGAGGCTAATGGCTGGGACGAAGCCGAGAGAGTGGGCCAACTCGCAGCGGCTTTAGATGGCGATGCACAACAGGTACTGCTGGACGTCCAGGGAAGTCAGGTGTATAGTGTTCACGCGTTGCATCAGGCTTTGTCTCGCCGCTTTGGGGACATTACACCCCCGCTGGCCTTACGGCAGCAGTTTCAGGAGCGGATTCGTCAACCAAAAGAACCCTTGGGTGTGTTTATGGCTGACCTGCGACACTTAGCCCATCGCAGCTACCCAACGTTCAGCGAAAGCGTGAGGGATGCATTGGTTCTGGACGCGTTTGTACGGGGATTGACCCCAGATCGGTTGCGACAGCAAGTACGAATAGCTCAGCCATCTAACTTTGACGAAGCCCTTGATCAAGCGCAGGTTATAGAGGGGATATTGGATGAACGGCTCAGCGGAACGTTAAGCAACAATAATGTTGGCCGCCCCAGGGTTTTTGCTGCATGTTCCGGGGAACAGACTCACCCGCAAACGGTTAAGGTGAATACGTCCGAGAGGGAACCTATGATTTGTTGGCGCTGTGGAAAAACAGGTCATTTGCGCCGGGAATGTGCGACCCTGGATGTGGCTGGGTCCACTATGCCGTCGGGAAATGGTCAGGGGCCGGAGTAGAGGGAGGTGCTCTCGGCCCATCAGCCATTTCAGAACCTCCCTGTGGATCGTCTGTTGCGTTGGTTAGTCCAGTAGAGTGCTGCCGAATTGAGGCCAAAGTGGATGGACAACTAGTGCGGGCCTTGTTGGATACTGGCTCTACAGTCACCATTATTCATCCTAAATTCTTGACAAGGAGGTTCCTTCAGCCAGCTCGTTTTCCCCTGGTCACTGTCATGGGTGAGAAAGCAACTTTGATGGGCCGTTGTGAGGCGGAAATCTGTGTGGAGGGACACAGTACAGTTATGTGGGTATGGGCCGCTGAGATTCCAGAATATTGTCTCCTGGGTATCGATTTCCTACACCAGGCAGCTGCGGTTTTGGACTTGAGGGCAGCGACCCTAACGCTAGCTGGAAAATGTTCGGTGCCAATTCACTTTAATTCTATATGGATGGGTCCTCAGTCGCGCTACGTGGGTCGTCTGAATCCTGGCTCACAAGCACAGGGAGTCCCGGGTCCAAACTCTTCAATTTTGTCACCAACGTCACAGTCTGTAGAGACACCATGGTCTGGCTCTGCAGTCGGGCTTCCCACCATTCCACCCCCAGCCGTCTCTGATGGTGGGAACGGCAGTCAAGTTGAGGAGAGCCCAGTTTTGATGCAAGCAGCAAAAGCTGTTTGGGAGAGAAGTAGTGAGGGTTTGGAAGAACTGCAGAAGCAGAAATTATGGCGAGTGATGAAACGCCATGATAACCTCTTTGCTGCCTCAGCCAGTGATGTCGGGCAGACGAAGTTGGTACAACATTGTATAAACACGGGGGATGCACCACCCATCCGGCAACGTGCGCGGCGGTTACCTCCCATAAGGCAGTCGGCTGCAGATCACTGCCTAGAAGAGATGAAAGCTTCGGGAATTATAGAGCCATCGGAAAGCCCGTGGGCCTCGCCGGTGGTATTGGTCCCCAAGAAGGACGGTGGCTGGCGTTTCTGTGTCGACTTCAGACGCTTGAATGAAGTGACTGTCAAGGACTCCTACCCGCTTCCGCGGGTTGATGAGTCTCTGGATCGGATCACTGGGTCCAGGTGGTTCTCTTCACTAGATCTGCGTAGCGGGTATTGGCAGGTCCCTCTCAGTGCTGATGCGAGACCAAAGACTGCCTTCACGACAGGGACAGGCCTCTGGCAGTTCAAGACTATGCCCTTTGGTCTGTGCAACGCTCCGGCAACCTTTGAGCGGCTGATGGAGCGGGTACTCCAGGGTATTCCGAGAGAGGTGTGTCTGGTTTATTTAGACGACATTTTAGTGCATGGAAAAGACTTTGAATCGGCCTTGAGTGCTCTCGATCTAGTCATGACCAGAATAGCCCAGGCTGGCCTGAAATTGCACCCGGAGAAGTGCCAGTTGATGCAGAAAGCCGTGACCTTCTTGGGCCATTATGTGAGCGCGGCAGGGGTGGCCACCGATGACCAGAAGACAGCAGCTGTTCGCGATTGGCCGGTCCCGTGCAGCCTTAGGCAGTTGCGAGCTTTCCTAGGACTAGCGTCGTATTACCGGAAATTCGTCCCTGGGTTCGCCACTGTTGCTGCTCCCCTCCATGAGTTGACAAAGAAATCACAGCGGTTCCAGTGGGGGCAAGAACAGCAGCAGGCTTTTGAAAGCCTGAAGGAGGCTTTGTGTCATACGCCCGTCTTGGCCACCCCAGACCCTAGATTGCCATTCATCCTGGATACAGACGCCAGCAATGTAGGTCTGGGTGCGGTTCTCTCCCAGGAGGGGGAAAAGGGAGAGAGAGTGATTGCCTACTATAGTCGGGCCTTCAACAGGGCGGAGCGTAATTACTGTGTGACCCGACGAGAACTCTTAGCCGTGGTGGAGGCAGTGAGCCATTTCAGACATCACGTCTGTGGTCTTCATTTCGTGATCCGAACAGATCATGCTTCCCTACGTTGGTTGTTGTCTTTCCGGGAGCCAGAGGGACAGGTGGCACGGTGGATAGAACGCCTGCAGGAGTTCCAGTTCACCATTCAGCATCGCAAGGGAGAAAATCACCAGAATGCGGATGGGTTGTCAAGACGCACCTGTATGGCATCCTGCCCACAATGTGAGCGACTGGCTGGATATGTGATGCAGGGACCGGCTGACACGAAACCGGAGACGGGGATGGAGGCGTCTTGTTGTGCAGTGCTGCCTGATTCAAATGTAGCATGGGCCGCTGAGCAGCGCAAGGACCCCGAGCTCCAAGTAGTTATCGACTGGGTGGAAGCCGGGAGGAGGCCTACGTGGGAAGAGGTCATGGCTTTTGGACCAGTGGTGAGGGGGTTGTGGTCTATGCGGGATGGCCTGGCATTGAACTTGGGATTGCTGCAGAGAGGATTCGTGGAACCTGTGACAGGCGTAACCAGGTGGCAGACAGTAGTGCCTAAGTCCTGTCACCGCTCGGTTCT
Organism: Phoxinus phoxinus; assembly: GCF_949152265.1. NCBI lineage: Eukaryota > Metazoa > Chordata > Actinopteri > Cypriniformes > Leuciscidae > Phoxinus > Phoxinus phoxinus. The sequence continues at coordinate 15,761,203 of NC_136889.1, read as the reverse complement.
GGAAGCAATGCATGGACAACCGGGGGTAGGACATTTTGGAGTAAACAAAACATTAAAACGAGTTCGGCAAGAGTTCTATTGGCACACCTGCCGTAGGGATGTGGAGTCATTCTGTCGTCGGTGTGATGCCTGCACTGCTAAAAAAGGTCCGACGGGCCGGTCTCATGCCCCGCTACAACAACGGCTGGTAGGCTGTCCCATGGATCGTGTGGCCGTAGATGTCCTAGGACCGTTTCCACAGACCCCTCGAGGAAATCGATTTGTGGTAGTCGCAATGGACTACTTTACAAAATGGCCAGAGGCCTATGCTGTTCCCAACCAGGAGGCGGGGACAGTGGCGGATGTCCTTTTGGAAGGTCTGTTTGCTCGCTTTGGGGTTCCCTCTGAGATGCATACGGATCAGGGGAGAAACTTTGAGTCACATGTGTTCTCTGCGTTCTGTCGGCAGTTGGGTATCCGGAAGACAAGGACAACTCCCCTACACCCTCAGAGTGATGGGTTAGTAGAGAGGTACAATCGAACACTGGCCACTCAGCTAGCCTTGTGTGTGAGCCAGGATCAAAAGGACTGGGATCTTCAGTTGCCGATGGTCTTGCTTGCAAGTCGGAGTGCGGTGCAGGAGACCACCGGATGTACGCCAGCTCTCCTCATGCTGGGCAGAGAATTGCGAACCCCATCCTCCCTGCTGATGGGTCAACCACCAGATGCACCAAAGGCCCCGCCCGGGTTGGAGTATGCCCATCAGCTACAGGACCGGCTGCAGTCAGCCCATGAGTTTGCTCGTCGTCAGGCTTTGCAGGCGGGTATACGCCAAAAACGGGCATATGACCATCATTGTACAGGACGTGATTTTAATGATGGGGAGCTGGTATGGGTCTTTAGTCCGAAGAGGAAAAAGGGACGTTCACCTAAGCTGGATTCTGCCTGGGTAGGACCCTGTTACGTAGTGAAGAGGCTGGGAGAGTCTGTTTATCGTGTGCGGAAGAGGCCTGGGGGACAAGCTGTGGTGTTACACCGGGACAGGATGGCTCCATATTTGGGAGAACGGCAACCCTTCAAGAGCAGAGGACAATGGCAGACCGCTGGGGCGACCCACCCTGCGGACGGAGGAGCTGGAGACGCAGCGTCGGACAAGGGGTGGGGAACTTCAGCGGGCTGTGAAGAGGGTGACCTTTTGACCCAGGCTCCTGGGGGCACTCTGGATACTCTCGGAGGAGCTGGAGACGCAGCGCCGGGAGGGTCTGGAGTTCTTCTGGGGCGGTCTGGGTTGGGGGCGCCTGAAGATCGCACCATGAGCACTGATCATCGTTCGAACGGCAGCAAACATCGCAATGGAAGCCAACGTATCACCCCAGAGGTGGAGTACCGGTCGACTACCCCCTTGAGGCCTAGACTACCTGCCAGGGAGCCGCAACAGACCCCAAGAGCGAGGATGGGATCACGACTTCGGCCCAGAGAGGCACTTCGGGTGCCCCGGCATTTCATGGATTTCACCTTCCTCGGGGACGAGGAAACTTGAGGAGGGGGCAATGTGACGCTGACGCTGTTTATTCTCTGTTATAAATATGCTTACTTGATTCACTTATTGTTGGGGGGAGGTGTCCGGGAGGGAAATGGTTAAGGGGGAGGGGCTTAGGGAGAGGCGGGCGGTTTTTGAGATGAATCTGAGAGGGGTAGAGAAAAGTGAGAGGAGAGACATCTCTGTTTTTGGGAACAGTTAGGACACCTCCTGATACCCGTGTTTTAGGTTGTACACGTTCAGGAAATAAACCTCAGCCGTTTGGTGCTTATAAACCGGATCCTCGTCTGCTGTCTGTTTCTCTGGGAAAGTGCACGACGTCACAATATTTTACATCACTGTATATTACTGCCAGTCGTTAAACATTTCTATCAAAAAATTTCTTGGCAAATAATAAATGTTTAGCTAATTACATCCTACAAGGTACTCTTCCTAAAGCGTTACAGTGGAATTCACACTAATCTTCGGTGAATAGTAAAGCCTAAGGGTCTGTCTATGGCTCAATGTCTATGGTGGTTACAGCCTTGCTTTATAACCATACGGGTACTTAGACAATGATTATTTTTAAAGGAGCAAGTAAAGTACTGCCACGAACAGCATGGCTTATTATAAAATCCTGGCTCATTTTCAGCATAAATAAGTCCGTCCACCTGCAGTTTGCTGGAGACAGCACACACTGCTCTTCAGTTTTATAAACACGATCACATCTGATTGAACCACCCGGCAACACTAAAACTGTCATTTCCAACAAGATACCATATTCCTTGAGAGATTTTAAACATCCTACTGCTGAAAGAATCTCTTTTTTTCTTCATTCCTTCATATATAATAAAAAAATATATATATTTGCCACTGGGGGAATGAGCGTTGCTGCAATTTCTCAAACAAATGGTCAGAGTAGTCTTTGAATATTTAATGGTTATGCTATTTATGTGAGTGCTGTACGCAGTTGGGTGACATGTCTGTGGCTGGCGGCCCTAAGCAATGGACAAGCTTTGAAGCCCGAACTGCTGCCCCTTTAGCTGTGCTTCTAATGCCTGTCTTCCTCCCTCTCTTCAAAGGCTTCGTCTCCATAATGGTTGCTCTTAAAGAGTAACAACTCAAAGGCAAAATCAAAGAATTCTGTATAGCAAAGAGGATGTCATCTGCAGGTGCCAAGCATCCTTTTGCGTCGAAGATGACAACAAGGGCAACAGGCACAGCCATCAAATGCAATGTCACGTACACTGTTCTTTGAGTTGAGCTCTCAAGCTACTGGCGGCTATATGGAAAGACATCTGTATTTGTGACCCATGTGTTTTCCTGCAGGGACAGGGAATAAGAAATTCTGGCCCCATTTTGACAACACAGTGCAGAAAAATAAACTTGTAGTAGACGAGTGTGTTCAGTATCTTTAGGGAGGCAAAATCTCCTTCGATAACAAAACTCTTCATGCTGCCTGACAGTTCCAGAGAGGATTCGAACAATGCAAAAAAACAATAGAGAATCGAATCTAATAAGGAAGTGTATTTCTAGGGAAAGACAGGTTACAACTGAGAACAATAAATCTAATGCAGAATTTGTCGTGGCACTGAAGCCACAAGGCAGAGTAGCAGCATTTACAGTATCCTGAGACTTCGACATGCTTTCCAGTAACAATGTCTGAAAATCCTTCAAACAAGTGAAGCAGCTCTGCATAAGTTGATGTGATTCATTTTCATACATTTTATGTAAAAGTGCATTTTGTATTCATTTCTGTTTTACTGCACTGACTTTAAACTCCAAACAAGGGAAGAAACTGCCAGTGCAGTAAGCAGAAGTGTGGCTTTTCGGGTAAATGCATCTTGTTTATACATATTTAATTTGTGAACTTAGAGAATTGGTTTGTTTTTTTACGACAAAGACTTTTTAATGAGAGTATTGAGGTGATAAAGCATTTTTATCCTAACCGACCACAACGAGCAACGCTACATTTCGTTGGTTGTTTAGTTTTTCAGAAGTGCTGCACACACTGAAATCTCATTGGACTTAAAATGATAGTCCACTCAAAAATGAAAATTCCATCATCATTTACGCACTCTAGTTTTGTTCCAAACCTGTATGACTTTCTTTTTTCAGTGGAACATTTAAAGGGATAGTTCACTCAAAAATTTTAATTCTGTCATCATTTACTCGCCCTCAAGTTGTTCCAAATCTGTATGAGTTTCTTTGTTCTGTTGAACACAAAAGAAGATATTTTAAAGAATAGGTAACCAAACAGTTGCTGGTCCCCACTGACTTCCATAGTAGGAAAAAAAAAATACTATCGAAATCAATGGGCACCAGAAACCAAACATTTTCAAAATATATATTTTTGGTGTGTTCAACAGAACAAAGAAACTCATTCAGGTTTAAAACAATATGAGGGTGAGTACATGATGACAGCATTTTCATTTTGGGGTAAACTATCCCTTTAAAGCAGGGGTGGGGAACGTCAGTCCTGGAGAGCCACTGTCCTGCAGAGTTTACCTCCAACCCTGATAAAAACTCATCTTATTGTAGCCTTAATGATCCTAAAGACATTGATTAGCTTGTTTAGGTGTGTTTGATTAGGGTTGGAGCTAAACTCTGCAGGACAGTGGCTCTCCAGGACCAACGTTCCCCAACCCTGCTTTAAAGTAAGGTATTTTGAAGAATGTTTGTAACCAAACAGTTTTGGTTCCAATTGACTTCCTCAAAAAAAATATGAGGTCAATGGAATCCAAAACTCTTTGGTTACATTCTTATACACACAATCTCGAAAAATCTTCTTTTGTGTTCCACAGAAAAAGTTTCCAAAGAAAGAAAGTCATACAGGTTCGAAACAACGTGAGGGTGAGAAAACGATTTTGGGTGAGGTAATTTTCACCTTTGGCTCACATTTCAAAATGAAAAGCATGCAGTCTGGTCTGATAAAAGGTTAACGTGCACACAGGGCAACTTTTTGAGCAATGTTGCTGGGCAATCTTGCCGAAGTGATTGTTGGGCACTTTCCTGTTGAAAATGGGCAATACATTTCTATCTGGATAATTTAGATTGGTCGTGGACCCTATGTCTCATCTGGTTGCCCGTTGCTGGCAACATTGCACAAAAAGTTGCCCTGTGTCTCGTCACCTTTACATTACATATGCAAGCTATTTGTTCTTATTTTTAACGCTCTTCAGTTCCAGCACGTTGTGAATGTGAGAGCCACACAAACAGAGAGAACTGTTCTGATTGGCTGGTTCCTGATCGATTATATCACGCTCCATTTTTTGTTTTGGACAAATTGCTTTTCATCTTATCGCATTATTATTATAACCAAAAATAATAATAATAATGTAATAATGAAAAAAATTCAATTTTGTTTGATGATGAAGCTATTTTAACACAAAATGATCTTCCACACTCCACTCAAGCAGCTGAACACAATTTTTTTCCACAAGCACTTGATCAATGACCATTAGCTATTGGTACTATTGTCCCCAAAACCTTTATTTTTAAAAACTCAATTGTTTCACTGTTTCTCGGTCACATCTCTGTATAGCTGTACTTTTCTAGCCAATTTTGAGACTTTGCATTGCAGCTCTTTTATACTACTGTCGCCTTAGGATGAATCACTCGAGCTGTAGCGTTTCTCGTTGGGGGAAACAGTATGTGCTAAATGAATACATTTCCTTGGTGTCGTTAATATTTGTCATTATGAAGCACTAGCTGTTAAAAATGGCCAAATGACTCTCATTGTTGTGCTGTGTAATGTGTTTGTGTTGAGCAGAGCAGGGGTCATCAGCATACTGACACTGCGCTCTACCCCTCAGGGGCCGTTCCATGTGTTCATCCACATGTCCAGCTGTGTTCTGGAGCAATGGAGAGAGAGAGAAAGAGGCAGAGGGAGGGAGGGATGCACAAAGCAAGCATTGAAGAAATAAGGAGGGCAGCAAGGCCTGTGGCATAGGAAAAGAGAACGGCTAAAAGAGGAGGAAAAAGCAGAGGTAAAAGATTGGTAGAATAATTGATGATAAATGAGACGATGAGCTATAAGTGCCGGGTTTGGACAACAGCCAAGAGAGAGAAGAATATTTTATGTTACTGTAGATAGAACTGAGTGTAATGCAGTGGAGGAAACCTCTTCCCTCTTTGCCATTTTTATATATCCCAGACAAATAAATTAAATGGATAATCATCAGACATCGATTAAAGCAACATACTCAAGTGGTAATTTGTAACTATTTTAGGTTTTGGTGAATTTGTGGCAAAATGTTTGAATTTTCTTATTCATACATTTTCATACAATATTCTAATGTCCCACTGACGGTTAGGTTAAAGTGTGAACCTTCATGATTTTGTCTGAAAATTGCACGTTTCCTTACAAATGCATATGAACTCGTCACCTTGTAAAATATTTGTTTTCTCAAGAGATTGGTATGATAAAATGGATGGTTCTGCCATTTTTTTTATTTGTCATTATTTACTCACCTCATGTGGAGGCCATGTTGGACAAACTCTAACTGCACCCACACACCGGACGCGAATAGCGCGTCAGGCGCGAGTGATTTCAATGTTAAGTCAATGCAAAGACGCGTTACACGCGTTTACGCGCGTAACGCGTCTTTGCATTGACTTAACATTGAAATGACTCGCGCCTGACGCGCTATTCGCGTCCGGTGTGAACGCACCATAAAAAGCAAAAAACAAAACAAAAACAAAAAACCCAGGATAAAATGACATTAAATGTGATCTATATGACTTGTGCACTGTATCATACACAATAGTTTTAGTTTAAAGTTTGGTCTGTTCCTCATACAAACAACTTTATAGTGTTCTTTTGTCCTTTTTTGAGCTTGACATCAATGTTACTTAATTGATGTAAGCTGTGTAAAGATTATTTAAAATGTCTCCTTTTTCCACTGAAAAATATGGGTTTGGAACGACAAGATGGTGAGTAAATAATGACAGAAAATTCATTTTTGAGAGAACTTTAACCCTATACTGCTTCAAGATTAATTGGCTGAAATTCCAAGGGTGTGTCTTAACACCCCGATATTAATTGCCTTTATTAAACTGACTTCATCAAAAAACTTATCTGAAGAAATATGTGCACATTTAAAAATAATAATAATAATAATTGTGTGTGAGAGATGTAGAAAACCTCAACGTGTAAGACAACCTCTAATGAAGTGTATCTCCTCTCATCACTTCGCCATGTTATCTGTTTCTTCCATCGTCCACAGACAACCGGCTAAACAGACAAATCCTTATTTCCCAGCTGTCAGGACGCTTTGTCATTTCTCTATGACTTCCACTCAAACTGGGTTAATTCACTCTGCTTGGCTACACAGTATACTGGGTCGCCTCCATTTATGTGAGTCAACCACTGCACTTTAAAGACTCATAAGAAATAGATAACAATGGCATGATAAAACACACCACATGAATCTCCATGGGGACAGATGTCACACCGAGATCTCCAGAGACATTATTTATTAACGGCCAACTTTTTATATAAAAGTCTATTTCTCTCTATACATTTAAGTGTAATGCAACAACCTTGTGGAGTGCAAAAACATCTTGTTGTGCAGTGACAATAAAGAGCTTAAATTGACTTGACTATGGCACCAATTTGTTTTAACTGCAGCTCTAAGGTTAATTGCTGCTTTTAAATTTTTAGGTTTAAACTTTATTTAATTTTTACAGTGCAAGTTCTCAGGCCAAATACTAGGACCTCTGAGTTGTGAATACAGTATACCTGTAGCATGTAACGCCACTGGTCTTAGATGCTATAGTTCTCATTTGATGGGAGAAATAAGATGGGTATGAATTTGCTCCTTCATGGATAAAAAAAAAAAAAAAACCTAACTCATCCTGCACCATTTGAGTTATTGTATAGACAGACATGACCCTTTACAATGGCTCCTCACATCAGGATGAGAATATCTTACTCAGGGTGGAAGCAACTGCCTTGCAAACCCCTAGGTCCAGCCATATCTCGACACAGAATGGCATGTATTCATGAATTTGACCAGTGTGGGCCAGCAGAGGTGTCTTTAGACCCCCAGACTGTCAAATATCTGTCTATATGATGTGGCACGGTTTGCAATTTAACATTTCTATTGTGATCGCTTATCTCATCAAATAGACTAGTTCTTATTTTCCAGATTTCATTTCAAGCCTTCTGCAGCTCTAAACTGAGCAGAAAGAAGTCGTATTTACCTCTTCAAATAACTCAAGGCTGTAAGTGTTATCATCATCCGCGAAGAAAACGACTCCTTTATCTTTGTACGCGCGATGTCCTCTGAGCCAGCCGAGCGCTAAGTTCCTTTGCTCGGTCGCTCGCGGCATCCCCGTCCGCTTGAACCTGCGCGGGGTGAACACGGTCAGGTGAGTGTATCGCAGCCCAGACCGGGCAAGAAACCGCGAAACCAGCTCCGTGTGGGAGTTCGAGTCCTCCACCACGACCCAGTGGAACTGCGGAACCTGGCGGAACGTATTTGCCAAGCGTGTGAGCTCTGCTTTCTGCACCGCTCGGTTGTAAGTGGGAGTGATGGCATAAATGACCGGGGGAGATGTGGTGTTACTCCCGCTGCTGCTGGTGCTGCTGCTGCTGGTTCGAGTCGTCCTGACAACCTGCCGCTGCTGCACATTTCCCAGCCGAGACAAATAGAAGCTGGCCGTGTTCCGAACAGACAATCTCTTCGTATCGATGTCGATCACGATGATCACTATCAAGATCCACGGAAGAAGGATGAAAAAGCGAGAGTAGAAGACGGATTTCATTGTGCCCGAAGAACCAGCGCTGCTTAATGTAGGCTAAAGAATTAACAGTCCGCCACAAACAGAGCAGTTCATTCAGAGGCGATTATTGTATCAATTGCAGAATATTACTTTTAAAACTTCCAATAAAGCCTCTCCTCGCGTGTTTATTATTCGGTAGCTGCAGTCCACGAACGATTAAACTTCCCATTTCCCTCAACTAAACGCGCTGTTGCGATGCCATCCCGTCCTGCGCTACGCCAGTCAGATCCGTTCCCCGAGAAGATGCTCGTGGGTCTTTATAGTCGTTCAGCGCAGAGAACAGTGCCAAAAATAACAACAGGTAATTGTTTTGGTCACGTGCATAGCTCGGAGTGCAATAAAGCCATGCAGGTGAAACGATTTCTCAAAACTGCAGCGAGCGAATGATGGGACTGAGCTGTGATGATCTGACAGACGCTGCTGCTGTATAGTCCGCTGAAATGAGGAACACTGAGACTTCAAACTGAGAATTCACCCTCCCCACCTGCGCACTAGAGAGAGCGAGAGAGGAATTACTTGCATTAGCTATAGTAGCCTATGTTTTTTTTTTTTTTGTTTTTTTTTTTTTGCGCTGTCTTATAGCCTAATACTAATCATAATTTGTCTGTTAGAGCTTCAAGTTTACAGTTTATTTCTAAACTAAAGAATAAAGAGGGCTGTTTTTAGAAGACCCCAAATAGCTATAGGCTAACATGTTTTTCACTCGAATTTATTGCATTCATTGTCTTAATTACTTTCTCCATCCTCATTTTATTTTAGGCATTCTAATAATAAATAAATCTTAAATTGATTCTTCTTCTTTGTTTAATCTTAATTGTCAATGTTTTGGTTTGGTTGACATTTGATTTATTAACTTATATTTTTATATTTTGCTGGTATTTATTAAACTATTAGCCTAACAATCGGTATAGGCTATATATTTACTTGGAGAAATGTGGAATTATTTCACTTAAGATCATGGGTGTGGTCTTTATAAATAAAACGGTAAAACATGCACACAAAAAAACACTTAAAATCCTTTTAATAAAAGGTAAAATCGTCCCCCGCACATATTTTGGGCAGCTGTGTTCACACAGGCCTAGAGGTTTTCATGGGCCAATGTAAATCAATCTAGGCATGTAAATTCAAAGCAACAAGATAGTCTTACATGATATGCCGTTTTTTTTTCTTATCCAAAAGAGGCGATGTGAACATAGCGCAAAACACTCTCATGTAATAGTAGCCTATGTTTCATTCATACTCGAATCCGGGGGCGCCCTTGTGCAGAGGGACTCATAGAATAATTTATGATGTGTCAGGAAATATGGACAAAGGCATCCCGCAAGCTGAATAAAAAGCAGAAACATTTTGACTGATGAAACACTTGACAATTAAACACTTGTGAGAATATGGTAAATGGACTACATTTATATAGCGCTTTAACAGACCCATGGCCACCAAAGCGCTTTACATATTGCCTCACATTCACCAATTCATTCACTCATTCATACACCGACGGCGGTGTCAGCCATGCAAGGCGCCATACAGCTGGGATTAGGTGTCTTGCTCACCTCGACACTTGGTCAGGTGGAACTGGAGATAGAACCACCAACCTTCCGGTTTGTAGACAACCTACAGTACATGAACCACTGAGCCACTGCCGCTGTATATCCACTGATATGTCCAATATATCAATATATAATTGATGTGTTTTTTAAAAATCCATCTCAGGGTAACAATAAACAATAAATGTATTGTTTAAATGTATTAAATATAATACAGTGATAATACAGCAGTGTGTATTTAACAAACCAATCAATACATTATATAAAATCATGTGAAAACTATAAAATATGTACAGTATATTTTCCAGAGCAACTTGGCATTTCTGACTGGCCATTGCCATCTTGGTTTGGAGGGGTAATAAAAATCTACACACAACGGCTTGCAACTTGATGGCAATGTATAGGATGATGCACCAGGGTCCAATGTAGAAGTTGATGTGCAACAATGCCATGAAAACCCATGCAAATGCAAAAAAAATTTTTTTAAATAGCTGTCCAATGTAGTAACATTGCCAGACAGTTAAAATGATTGGTTATTGTTTAGCAGTGTATTTGATTTCTTAGCCAGTTAAAAGCAAAAGAGAATAAACATAAGATAAAAAGAAAAAACTGGTATTACACTTGACATTTCTGTCCCCCTCACTTGAAATGATGGCTATGCCCCAGATAAAGAGGTACTGATAGTGTCAGGGTTCAGGACAAATCACAATATAAGGGTATTAGGTCCCCATATGTTAGGCGACCCATCCCAATCAGTGTGTCGAACCCTAGCCACACGGGTGCTGGCCTGGCAAGCCATCCCCTGTGTGTCGAGTTGGGTCATAAACACTATAAAGCGAGGTTACTCGCTCCAATTCACTCGCAGACCCCCAAAGTTTCAGGCGGACCCCCTCGCAGCGCTTTCTCCCCTGAGACATCATTCTAAATTATCTCGACGATTGGCTGGTGCTAGCACAGTCGAGAACCGAGCTTCTAGCGCACAGGGATTTGATTCTCGGCTATTTACAATGCCTGGGTCTCACAATCAATATTGCCAAGAGCAAACTGATCCTCAGTCAGAGCGTTGTCTTTCTGGGCACAGTTTTGGACTCTGTAACGATGACAGCGCGGCTCACACGAGAACGCGTGCTCTCGGTGCGGATGCTGGCAGCCTCGTTCAGAGCGCGCACCCCTCAGGAAATTTCAGAAACTTCTCGGTCTCATGGCATCAGCAGTACTCCGTATGGGATTACTGCACATGCGCCCGCTGCAGCACTGGCTGAAACGCCATGTGCCAACCCATGCATGGCGGTCAGGCAGCCTGCGCATCACAGTGAATCACAGTTGTTTAAGAACACTGATTCCCTGGCGGGCTCAGAACTGGTACATCGAGGGTGTGACCATGGGAGTGGTTTCCAGGAGGAAAGTGGTGTTCACAGACACCTCCAACCTAGTTTGGGGAGCGCTGCACGAGGGCAAGCCTGCCTCCGGCCTCTGGTCGAGCACGGAGCAGAGCTTACATATCAACTGTCTGGAGATGAAAGCAGTTGGTTTGGCCCTGAAAACTTTTCTGGCACACCTACAGGGTCATCATGTCTTAGTCCGCACGGACAACATGGCGGTGGAGGCCTACATAAACCGCCAGGGTGGCATCAGGTCAGGCAGCCTGTATGTCATGGCGAGAGACCTCCTCGTATGGGCACAGACCAATCTGAGCTCTCTGAGGGCAACGCATATCCCGGGTATTCAGAATATAGGTGCGGATGTGCTCTCACGGGGCAATACTCCCCTAGGCGAGTGGTCCCTGGACCCACAGACGGTCAGTCTGATATGGAGTGTGTTCGGAGAGGCCGAAGTCGACCTTTTTGCCTTAGGAAACAACACTCATTGCACGGTGTTTTTCTCTAAAAGCAGGGACGCATTGGCCCATCCCTGGCCCAACCGCCCTCTTTATGCTTTTCCCCTAGTTTCGATGATTCCACAAGTCATCAAACGGGTCAGGGAGAGCGGATGCCCAGTCCTTCTGGTGGCCCCTTTCTGGAAATCCAGACTGTGGTATCCGGAGCTGGTTCAGCTGTCAGACACAGTCCCGTGGCCTGTTCCAATGCGGAGAAACCTCCTCTCTCAGGCGAACGGGACAATATGGCATCCCCGACCCGACTTATGGGCCCTCCATGTATGACCCCTAAACGGGTACCCAGGGACCTTCCTGAGAAGGTCTTAAGCACTATCTCTGAGGCTAGGGCCCCGTCTACTCGGTGCCTGTATGCTTTAAAATGGTCGGGTTTTTCCAGCTGGTGCTTGAAAAGTCGTTTTGACCCAGAGTCATGTGAGGTACCTGTGGTGCTCTCCTTCCTACAGGAGCTGTTGGACGCGGGCCGTTCCCCGTCCACACTCAAAGTGTATGTGGCAGCCATTGCAGCGCATCACGCTCTGGTAGCTGTATAAGGGAACAATACGTTACGTTTTGGGTAATAAATGGGTACAACCAGATATACAAGCAAATTATTTATAAAGTAATTATTTTAAAACTAACAGGTACCTATTCTGTTAATATATTCCAGGCAAAAATTTTAGGTCTGTTGTATATAAAAGTTTTTATCACATTTCTGGCAAAATATGTTCTTGTGCAATGTAGTTACAGGGTAATTTTGACATCTGTGGGTTGTAAATTAAACTTAAATATATATATATATATATATATATATGTGTGTATACATATATATATATATGTATATATATGGCTATATTTAAATGTATTGGCTTTTCTTACTAAACTATACGTTAAGCCAAAAAAAATAGTTTCTGCTATGATTTTAATTTAGAACGTACCATGTAGTGCTTAGTACTTACCTTATCACATTGTATTGCAAAGACACTTAAATGTCAGGGCAAATATACTGTGTAATTAAAACGTTATTTATTTATTTATGTTCTTAATAAGAGTACCTTTCTCTGTAATTACTGTGCAAATAGAGTTGTTTCGTATTATTTGTTACCCGTGGTATAAGTCATAAGAAATATATATAAGTTAAATTTACAATCCACAGATGTCAAAATTACCCTGTAACTACAGTACATTGCACAAGAACATATTTTGCCAGAAATGTGATAAAAACTTTTATATACAACAGACGTACAATTTTTGCCTGGAATATATTAACAGAATAGGTACCTGTTAGTTTTAAAATAATTACATTATAAATAATTTGCTTGTATATCTGCTTGTTACCCCTTTATTACCAAAACTTAACATATTGTTCCCTTATACCTACACAGAAGTACACTATAATTACAGAAACGTACATCGTAATTTCGGTTTACTTACAAAGTTCTTTGCAGGTTGTATATCTGCTTGTTACCCCTTTATTACCCAAAACTTAACATATTGTTCCCTTATACCTACACGGAAGTACACTATAATTACAGAAACGTACACCGTAATTTCGGTTTACTTACCCAGTTGTTTGCGGGTCGTAATATAAAGTGTTACCGAAATGTGCTATATAAATAAACTTGCCTTGCCTTGCCTTGCCTATACACCTCTTACCTCGTTGATTGGGTTGATTAACAGGGTGTGGTCCACTCGTGTCTAATTAGGTTTGATTGTCTGAATGTGCTGCACATGTGTTTAATTAGGTTTAATTATCTGAACGTGCTCCTCTCGAACTTTGTTAATAAAACATAATTTCTAGTTCCTTGAGCTACTGTCAAGTTTCCAGTGTTGCCATAGAGCCTGGAGTTGTCTCCTCCCTGACCAGCCTGTTCTTCAGTTGTGTGCCCATATTGTTTGGACTGTTCCTGTCTGTGTTTTGTCTTTGTCAATAAATATCACTCCCCGTTCATTCTGCGCCTGGGTCCTCCGTTCTCTGAATCCTGACAGATAGAGTACACTCTTAACAATTTTTAAACATTTTTATTTGATTGCTATGTGGTTTTCATTTATGTATTATTTTTTGTGATTTGCAGACTTGATCCCTAATTCAGCAGAACTTGGAAAGGTGTAAATCTTATAATATCAGCTAAACCTACATGTAAGATATCCGAGTATGTAGACAATACATTTTAATATAAACTGCTAGGCCTACAAGGTAAACTTGTGTATGAAGTTTCTGTGAAATCCACCCTCATTTTTTCCATAATAAGATGATTGACTGAAGACTCAATCTGTTGATGTTCATTCGCTTCAGGCACATTCCAATCTGTAAGTTTAGTAGATCACCTGATGGCATAAACAGAACATTCTGATGCAAAACAAACATCAAGGCAAAAAGCAACACAAGGCAACTTATTAGATTTAACAGTCAACATTGTAATCAAAATGGCTGACACATTGCCTGCAGGCTTTTATGATGTTCATTTTAGCACTGGCATGTCTATTTGACTGTCCTGTGTCTCCATTCACAGTGCGATGACAGCAATGGATTGTGACATCCAGCCTTGTCCTCCCATCCTCGACATGCCACCCCCTGTCAGCACAGACAATGTCAATCACAGAAAATAGAAGCAACTGTCAGAGACGCTATCTCATTGTGGGCACCCTTTTGTTGTCAAGTGACTGAAATCTGACAGGGAACACTGGCTATTGTGCATTTCTCTGCATCTAGAATGAAAGATAAGTATTATGAAGTATGGCCTGTTTATTTTGAAGAAATGAGCTGCAGGTGTTAGACGTAATGGAATTGATCCGAAGTGAACTGTTCTATTACATGGAGCAAGTGTTTTTCCCGATTTGTGAGAACTGAGGAAATGAGATGTGATGGAATAAGGAGGATTTATGCTGTTCAGAATGAACAAGAGACACTATGACACACTTCAAGACAGAGAATGGTGCTAGTGTGCATTTTTGCAGTCAATCTAATCTGGTAATCCCCCCATCTTCCTTCACGCTGATGACGCTACGCAGGAGAGCATGGACCGGACTATTTAATGGCTTCCAGGGGTGGGGGAGGAGGAAAAGGAAAGCTGTTTATTGATGGAGAAATATCCTTTCAATACTCATGCATGCTGTTGAAACCAACAGAAAGCAATAACAACCAATTAAAGCAGTGCCCCATGAAAATAGATCACAGCACAACTAGATTAAACGATAATTTAGGTCTCAATTCAATAAGAGTGAGGCAAAGCAATTTAGATCTTCACAATAAGCAGGAAATATAGAATGCATTTGTCAACACCATTTGCATAGAAATGACTTTTCATCACTTTCCATTATTGTGCGAATTTGGCTTGAGCCAATACATTTTCTCAACATAACTCAATGGAATCAATTGGCCTGCAGTTAACAGCATTAGGTCTCTGTTCTCGAAGCTACTGAAACAAATTGCTGTTGGACTTTTTCTCAACTAAAAATCGAAGCATTCAAATAGTTTCACTTGTTCCAAGCCTGATCTAATTTTCGAGCGAAATCCATCTAATGTTTCAAGCTGATAACGTTTTGTGTTTCCAATTCTGCCACCATTTCAGCTGTACAATAAATTGAGTTTTAAGATGTACAGCAAAATTGCCTTAATAGCTTAATTGCCGTTATCATTTAGCTGGGTTTGTTTCTCACAAGCTTTGGTGTTAGAACAGCCCATATAGCTCCAAAATGTGAGTGTGTGTGTGTGTGAATAATTTCCAGAACAGGGTCAGATGTATGCTGGTCACGCAACCAGATCTCTAAATGACAGAAGTAACTTTGCAAGCTCTTTCATTTCAAGGACACTCAAGAAAGTGCTAATCTGAAACATCCAAGCATGCAATCAATCTTTTTTAAATTTTGAATGTTAACATCTCTCTGGAATGTATATTTCATCATCTTTGTCTAATGCAGTCTTTCGAGCGTCTCATGATTCTCTTTTAACCAGTGAATAAATGCGGTCCTAGCACAGCAACAGGATGAATATGTGCTGTAATAACCTTGAATCTGTGACAGAATATCATGCTGTGGGGTTGATTTACATAACAAAAGATGTCTCTTGGAGCTCAATCACAAGTAAACAGAGCCGAAGCGATAAGACAAGCATTTCACAGGCCACGTATTACGAGTACATTAATAGATGATGACACTCCTCAATTCAAGACTACATCAAAGGTTTGAGCCCGGGATAAATACGCATTAGCACCTGTGATACCATGCGGCTCTCTCGTATTGTGGCAAACTTAAGCAATTACCTATAGGAGGATCCTCTGAAAAACTGAGCTCGGTCGTGCTTGTTGCCACACAAGGCATATTAATGATCTTCTAGCACTACCAGAGCAACTTGGTGATGTAATGATTTCCAGCTAGTGAGACCTCAGACCGACATGCTGATAGCTGTGCGGATTTGTCTTAAACCACTGCGCTTTGTCTTCATGGGACACACATGCAATAAAAGGTCATTTAGGTCCTTAATTAATCCACGGGGAAATTATATCTGCTAGAGAAGGAGAGATTAAATGAGAAACCTCACAAATGCAGCATGATGTCTTTAAAATGCTGGATTGGATTGGATTGATTCTGGCCAAAGTCTCATTCAGGCAAGTTAGTTTATTTGCTTGCCATCTTGGTAATGCAGCTATCTAAATAGGTAGGAAAACAAGTACAAATCCTGTATATTTGATAGAAGAACTTCTACAAATTCCAATGCTGTTTGTCTCGATAACATTTCAATGAAAATGTATACTTAATTCTGATGGTCCCCTTCAGACATTCTGTATGTTGCACCTACATGACTAACTCTCATTAGAGTATAAGTTGAGTATTAGTAGACTGTTAGGGATAGGGTTAGTAGAATAAGGGGTTTGAGTTAGTAGAATAATTTGACAAATATACTTATAGTCAGTAGAATCTTTCTTGGGGGACCATCAAAAATGTGTTAGCAGATATTAAGCAGACAGTCTACTAATACTCTAATGAGAGTTGGTTGACATATAGGTGCAACACAGCTAGTCAACAGAATGTCTAAAGGGGACCATCAAAATAAAGTGTTACCCAGTTTTTAAATCTGGAATCAGAACCTACAATTGGTTCTTACAATCCTACGGCCACCATATGAAGTGTTACAGTTTCTCTCTATACTCCCTATTCGTATTTTTTTTAAGTTGTCCCTCTTCGCCCTCTTTAAACTGTTTAATCTAGCATTGATCTTCACACAAGTGCGTCTCGAATAGTTGGTTTCTACAGTGGTGGTGTTAACTCTCAGCATTGATCTAGCACATTGCCATTTAGTTTAAATAAAAACACAGATGAACCAAAGTATGACCTGACTCTTTTCTGCCATGAAAGAAAAAGTGAGGATATGAATGAAAGAAAATGCTTTCACATTCTTTCTGAGAGGCATTTACGAATCATGAAAGATGCAGAATAGAGAATGGCATTTTGATAGAGTGCTCCAGCATAACCAAGAAATCACTGGTGTTCACAATTGCATCTGGCACAGGGAACTTGGCAAGCCCTTCTAACATCACAATTAATTGGTCTCATCCTGCAACAATCTAATTTGTTACTGTGACACGAAGCCGTTAACGATAAAGAGCGGTGACAGGGTGATCAATTAGACTTGTCTCTCTCTGGCCTGTTCAGTGCTATTTGGAAACTCTGTTGATTTGGTTCGGTTAGTCCCACAGGGAGCTGGATCATGTGGGTGGAGTGGAGTACAAGACTGCAAGACTAGTTTTCACTTCAATGCCGGAAGGACATGCCGTCCCTGTCGTACCCAGCTGGCTGACTCCGTTCTCACCTGCTGATGAATGACGATGCCCAAAAGGACATACCTGGATGAAACTGTATTGCTCGGAGGTTGCTCTTTTTAATAGCTCAGTAGGCTTAATGAACATCCCATTGTGTTTCATTTAAGCATCTGTATAAGATGTAATCGGCGTTTAGCTCATGTGCTCGTGTGGAGCTCCAATGACAAAATTCTTTGGGAGAAATAAAAATGGAAGCAAATGAGACAAACTTTGGCAGGCAGGAGTATAGAGTGATCAAATAGTGTGGATAGTAGCTCGAAATGAAATGTTTTAGTTCATAATAAAATCTGACAAATCTGAGCACAGTTTAAGAGACTGTTCAGATGGATTCTGAAACTTAGAGGAGAAATAATCAGGTAAGTAGGAGACTTAAAGGGTTAGTTCACCCAAAAATGAGTGCATAATTTACTCACCTTCAAGCCATCCAAGGTGCATATGACTTCTTTCAGCTGAACACATTCGGAGTTATATTAAAAAAATATCCTGGCTCGTCCAAGTTTTATAATGAGAGTGAATGGTAACTTAGATTTTGAAGCCCAAAAAAGTGCATCCATCATAAAAGTAATCTATACGGCTCCAAATGCCTTTTGAAGTAAAGCGATGTGTTTTTGTGAGAAAAATATCCTTATTTATAACTTTGCAAACTAGATTCATTGGCTTCCGGTAACGGCCGTACGGGAGTCGAGATGGACAGGCTTTTTTGGGCTACCAAATCCAAGTTTGGTAACAAAACTCCGATTGAGTTTGGCTGGAAGAAGTAAGTCATACACACCAGGGAAGGCTTGAGGGTAATTAAATAGAGTAAATTATGGGATAAATTAAATTTTTGGGTGAAGTAAAAGACTAAATTTGCTCTCCATTTAATCTCATTGCTGTCTAGAAGTGTAATTGTAATTGGTAAAAAGTGCATTTCAAATGTTTTGAAATGAGATGCAATCATACAAAAAAAAAAAGAATTGAGTCAAGCATATGCTCTTCTCAGTTCAGATCTCAAACGATAGAGATATTATAGAGATCTAATTGGCAATCATTGTTTTAAAGTGTGCCATCTTGAGTAGGGTCTGGACAGGGTGTAATTTACAGACACTAGTCTCTAATTTAGTCTAATAATTCTGTGCTTTAAAATTATGATGTTAGAAACAATGAACATTCAGATGACTTTTACATGTAGTTTGAAATGGATATGTCCTCCTGTTGAAATAACTATTTTCTAATATTCAGATTTTGTTTGAATGTGATGGCACTACATTTCAAAGCCGTAATTAACTCCCTCCTCTTAATGACAGAAGAACTGTCAACATTTAATGATCTTGAATAAAAAGCAAATGTAGCTAAGCAGTCGCTGAAATTTCTTCCTTCTATGGACTAATCAGTTTGTGCCGTGTTGCACTTTTTATGCCATGGCAGGGCATTGTTGAAAGGGGTTAGCTCCAGTCTTCAATGAAGGAGATATTAGTGTAAAATGGAAAGATGCACAGGCCCTTAGGAGGATTTCATGCTCCCCGAGGGGCGTAGGTTAGGACTGACAGACAGGGGGACTTTTCAAAGTCTTTACTGAACTTTAATTAAACAGCACAGACATGCATTAGGTCACAATAATCTTGAGTGCTGTGATTAGTAAAGCTGCAGGATTGAAGAAGGCTTGGTGTGTGTGTGTGTGTGGCACACAGACAGAAATATAAAAACAATGTCAATTCAAGTCAAATCACCTTTATTTATATAGCACTTTTTACAATACAGATTGTTTCAAAGCAGCTGTACAGAGATAACAGGAAAATAATGCAACAAAATTTGTTTCTTGAAGAAAATAGCGTCATAGTCCAGCTTAATTAAGTGTCACGAGTTCACACTTACGAATGATCAGAGAGTAAACGGTTATGCGTATTTGGCGTGCTGTCCGGGGGGAGGGCTCCGAGCTCGGAAATTGGGCCCGAACCCAGAGTACTCCCCCCGTATCTCTGGTTAGGAAGATAACCAGACAAGTGTGAGGAGATGGGGTGGTGGAAGGATGCTGAAAACTGTCGAGGAATATTGGTGAGTCGACTGCGTATATTTATAGGCCTTACTCATGCTGATTGAGTGGACCTGTTGATTACTGATTGCTGACAGCTGGTTTGAATGACTTGATTGTTTGATCATTAGAACGTGTTCCACCCGAACCTTGTTAATAAAACATAATTAACAAATTAAATGTCCCCAACTAAGCAAAAAGCCAAAGGCGAGGAACCAAAACTCCATCAGGTACAGAATGAAGAAAAAATCCTTGGGAGAAACCAGGCTCAGTCGGGGGCCAGTTCTCCTCTGACCAACGAACCAACAGTGTATGATTATAATTCAGGCAGCAGTACAGCTCAGAAGTCAGATTGGATCAGAACATTCAGTTCCATCTGGTTGAAGATCGGAGTCATCACGCGGGTATGGAGACAAGTATGTCACATTACATCCATCACATGAACAATGAACAATGAACAATGAACAATGACATAATTCCTGCATACCAATAACAAACAAACAAACAAACAGTAATCAGATCGTCAAATATTTAAATGACGTTTAGGCTATGCTGTCCGTGCCGTTCGGCAGCAAACTTTACTAAACAAATAACTGACAATGTAAATATCAGTTAAGTACAAACAGTGATCATTATGAGGCAAGGTCAAGTTACAAAAAGGACAATAATTAAACTGTATAACAGTGTGTGTGCGCGTGCGTGTGTGTGTGTGTGGTTGCAGCAGCAAAGGATGAGCCTATATAATAGGGATCAAGCATAACTGTCCCACTTTACCCAAATATATTCTAACAGCAACAAACAGCAAGAACAGCAAACTGGGAAAAGTGCTTAAATTTATTTGAAGAAATGAATAATAATAATAATAATATAGCATTCAAAAAAGCTTAAATTTTTGCTGTATGAACACTACCATTTAGAGAATCCAAGCTGAGATACAGGAAAGCTAATCCTACTGTCCAGTGTTCTCCATCTCCCTGCAGCCTGCTGCTTTTATAACTCCTGTAATCACCTGCAGACCACACAAACACACAGATAGTGCATACACACATACACACAGACACCACGACCCAAACAGAATCAATCCTCCTTCACAGGGGCCGTATAATTGGTCCACTCTCCCAGAGCAGGCCTGTTAAGCATGCTCCGCTGTGAATTATGGATAGCCAGCAAAATGGCTAATAAAATATGAATGGCCAGTTTTTGTAGCTCGTGCTTCTCTGTGCAGATGTTGGTAGCAAAGCCAGTGTACTCCTAATAAAACACCCCTGTCATCGCAGTCCAGGATATAGCACGAAGCTCTTATGAAAACTATAGGCCATCCATAACAATATATGTCGTTACGGAGAAGCATCTCATCAACATGAGTGCCTATGCCTATATATTTTACCTGCAATCAGCTGGCTGTGGCACTGAGCATTATTTGTCAGCGTGGCGTGTGATTTATGCTGGTGTGTGTATTCTGTAAACCCCTTCCTCCCTTCTGTCACCTGCTCCAGATGCTCTCGTTCGCTCTCATGGGGCGATTTTAAACCTTGTGCCGTTGTTTATTTTTTTAGGTGTTTATTTCGTTAAATACATCATCCTGTAGGCCTACGTGAGCAGCATTCTAAAGACATAATGGGTAGGCCGGGTTTTTTTGGCCTTTTTAAGTTGAATTAATTTGACCTTGAACACCGAGTTTTTTAGAACAGCATCATGCACGACATGTGAGTGCAAATACATCCATCAACTAGGGCATGTTGTTAAAACCATATGAATACATGGACGCCACATTCGACCGCTCCAGACATGGTGGCCATCTTGGAACGGTCAGTGTGTCGTTACTTACAATAAGAGTCAAAGATGCCACAACTTTGCGTAGCTTTTGGTTGTGAAACCGCAGAGATTTCCCTATGGGGTAAATATAACTTAACTATACTTTGAAGTTAGAAGTTCTACAGTGTTAATTCTAAACCCCCATAGCGAAAACGCAAATTTTGAAGCAGTTCAAATGTAGCCTCAATTTTTTTATACAGTAACTAGACTAGACAGTTAAAGGTGCTCTAAGCGATCTCGGTTGGCGTAACCTCTTGTTGATGTTTGAATTATTATCAAACAAAACGGAGGCTAGCTAGACCCTTCCTCCTCCTCATCCACGCAATAACCACCCAAACCCCACCCCACATAATTCTTGTCGGTTATTGGCTGGAACAGTTTGCTATGTTTCGTGGTGCGGGTCGCTCTGTTTATTGCTCAGTTTGTTTTTGCTGCTGTTTGTGGAGCTTGGGCTCTCTGCAGAGACCGCGTTTTTTTACAGTGTGTTCAGGGGACAGGCAGCTAGCGGATAGTGAGGAGATGTTTGCGGTATGTAAAAAAAAATGTTTTGGCCTAAAAAACGCGCGAGATCGCTTAGAGCACCTTTAAGACTGCTTGAAGTGTGACTGTTTGCAGTGTACATTGTAGAAAAAGTATCGTCAAGTTATGTTTACCACAGGCTTTTTTTTACTCCTAAATTACAAAACATTATAAAAATTAAAAACCCATATAGGAAAATCCTGAAGGAACCAGCGGCAAATTAGACTTCTTGGTTCTGACGTCATACCTGCACCATTCAATGGGATAACCTTTTTACAGGTGAGAATGTGTTGGATTGTGTTTTTATATGTATTGACTCAATGTTACAGGTTATTATACGATGGTAACTTTTTAATATTGTGTTAGCTGAATCCATCTTGTTGAATTGTGTTAGTTTCGCAAGATCATCTGCTGAAGTCTAATATATGCTAGCCTGGGAAAACCCAGACCACTCTCAGTTGTAACTGAGTTAGGGTCTGGCAAAGCTCCATAGACAATTCATTTCCACAGGGGCGTCACCAACGGACGTCGGATAGATCTAAAACCAATCAGAGCGATGAATGACATGACGTTTTCAGAGCGACGGAGAAACATCTCGAGACTCTCAGCAATTCTCTGTTTGTGTTAACGAAAATGACAATTTTAAATCGCTTGAAACAGACGCGATAGCTGATTCGAACGAGTGATGTTGTGATGTTCCACGGCGGCATCCATCTTTGTAATGTACAAAATCTGCGTCACCGTCTCTGCTCTGTCGTCATCGTGTAAAGCCCGCCCCAACGTTTCTGATTGGTGCCGCGATTTCGACGGATTGGAAATGGGTTTCAATGGGCTCTTTGCCAGACCCACTTGCAGAGCAAATCTAAATTTGCCGGAAGTGGTCTGGGTTTTCCCAGGCTAAATATATGCTTGACACTGCAAAATTATATTATATGATTTGAATGTTTTATTGTAATCATAAACATATATATTTTGTGTTCATCATAATGCAAAAGATAGCTCAAATAGTATACCATTTATTGCACTTGTTACAGCATATTCTTCTAATTGTTTACCAATAGCGGCTAACGGTTTTGAAGTCTCACACATCATATAAAACACGTCTTATAATAATATATCAAATAGGCTATATGAAAAGTTTGCTAAACATTTTGCTATTTGCCTGTTCTCAACAAATGTTAAAAGATAATAGATCAAAGATGATACATTAAGGCTATAAGCTGGCAGGCTAACAGGCTAGTGGTAATATGCTGAGCAGTTAAAAGAACAATACATATTTTATTTCACAGTCTATATCTTTTTTTTAAATTTATCATTACATTTAAAAAGCAATTATAATCTTATTTATACACAGTTAAAGTTAGGATGACAGGTAAACTTAGGCAGGGCTGCCAACTCGCAATTTACACTTCTTACACTCTTGCGACACACTCACACAGAGAAAAATCTCGAAGCAAAGAGGACACTGA
The DNA here is from genome assembly GCF_949152265.1 of Phoxinus phoxinus. Lineage (NCBI taxonomy): Eukaryota > Metazoa > Chordata > Actinopteri > Cypriniformes > Leuciscidae > Phoxinus > Phoxinus phoxinus. Next base: position 15,737,866 of record NC_136889.1, on the reverse strand, counting down.
CTACTGACAGACAAGACAGCTTAGGCAAATATTAGGAAATATCACATCGCTGGTTGGCACAATTGACCAATCAGAATAAAGAGAGCCATGTGATAAAATAGCAAATCGACTGGCAGAGAAATTGAGCTGAAGGATATATCCGAGGGGTCTGCTGCTGCATCAGATGGGAGTGTGGATCTGGGGGCGTCCCAGGAGCCCGTGAATGCACAGCTCTGATAAGAACTTAATTAAAAGCCATGGACAAGCTGCAGTCACAGCACACTATAACGCATACCTACTGTGTGACAGAAGTAAAGGTGTGTGTGCGTGTGTGTGTGTTTGCCTAAAGGGGAGAAATATGGTTAAAATGATAAGGGCCTTCTGCCTTTACACAGAATTGAAATCCCAGAATGTTTGTGGTAGATGGTGGCAGTGCCGTCAATTCTCCAAAAGTCAAGTTATGACAAGTTCACACAATATCACGTGACAATATCAGATCAAATGATTGTAAAATGACAAGAGAGAATGACAAAACTGCAGCATTAACCAATATCATCAGTCAATTTAAAATAATAATAATAAATTATCTCATTCACAGAGCTTTGAAAGTAATCTCTGGCGGATAATAGGCAGCTGCTGATATATGAATGAATAAAAAACAAAACAAAATGTCAGCTCTTGCCTTGTATGATTCTACAAAAAAAGCAAGAAATTATTCAATGGTGAAATGGAAATCTCATAAATCGGTGATGTCTGTGGTGAAGTAGCCAATAGAACTATTTAAAAATCTGTAAAATTCACAGTGGCAACCTCTGAGCAGTTGGTTGTAAAAGCATAAAAACACTGCTATGCATCGCAATCTTAGGCAAATGATGGCATCTATCTGCTTGGAGTTTATTTACCCACTCAAATAATTTTCCTGTGACTGCAACAATTCATTGGAAAAATCAAAAAGTGTATTCACTTACCCCTGGATGGTGGGTGCCTGCCATGACCGCTGAATGCTGATGTGCTTTTTTACCCCCCTGAAAACCCTTGCCAGAGAGACACGAGCGTGTCAGTGTTGACTCACAGCGAGGATGTGATTATTATTCTCGGTAGATACATCCAGGCTATTAAGTTAGATTGTAAAAGCAACCTTGAAATGCAAAGACACACTTGACTACAAGGTAATGACCCATATCTTTAATTAATTACAGACAATTATAAAACTGATTGACTTGCATAATCCTGGCTGACTCCACTTCATAACCTGTAGATTGCACTGGGTTTCGAAAAAGACCTTAGATGACTTTGATCTTTTTTCTTGGAGGTTTCTGATGCTTTATCTCATTCATCCCACAATATAAAGAGTAACTAGCGCAGTGTCTCAGTTCTTCGTTATGACCCCTTGACTGAGCATGTCTAAATTCAGTGTGCTATGGCTGATGAACAGTCCGTCGTCGTCTCATTAAGCTCTTAGAAGACTCTAAGGGCTGGTAGAATGTCATGCCCGATGGGACATGAGACATGGAAGTGAAGAGGAAGAGGAAGTGTGTGGTGATCTTGTCATGTCTTGGCATTCAGAGAGCACTACAACAAACAGACAAGAGCCAGTTGATATAAGATAACACTAATGCTCACATTATATCGCTGGCTGCGTCCGAAACCGCATACTTCCCGACTATGTAGGCAAAAAGCAGTATGCGAATGAAAATGTCAAAATCAAAATGTCAGTATTCATAAAAGAGTAGGCAAGACATACCTGGGTGGTGTACTATTTCCTGCGAGATTCAGGCATGCCAATGTTGCGTACGAATATTACCTAGTAGGAGAAAACAGTATTGTGAAAATAGTATGTCCGAAACCGCAGTATTCTTAAAAGAGTAGGCGATAAGTCCCTGGATGACCCAATGCTTCGGCCCAGATTCTGAAGTGTGCATCCGATCAAGGGGGTAATCCATCCGCCGGAAACTGAAGCTTCCCTTGGGGGCCGCCATTGTAGCAGACCATCACCGGCTGTTAGCCTTCCATTGACTCCCATTCATTTTGGCGTCACTTTGACAGCGAATAACTTTACATCTGAGGCGTTTAAAGACTCCATTTGTCCATTATTTATTTCTAAAGAAACACGACAATGTATAAAAGGCTCCATTACCTTGTATCTTACTGTACATTATGGCCCTGTAGAAGCAGTTTTTGTAAAAATAGGCTAACGATTGCGTCATAACCACTCGACTCTCTATCGCACAGGCGGCTCGCAAGCAATCGGGGGGATGTGGAGGCATAAAGTCATGGGAGAAGCCCATAGAGAGTGATAAAGTTGCTCCTGCTGCTAGCACATGGACAGCTAATACTCAGTGCTTCTAATTGGCTTCACTTTTATCCGTTGAAACCTATGGGGTCGCTGTGTCCATCTTACTGTCTATGCATCCGATGGACACTTTTCTATCCCAGGAGGCCACAAGAGAGGATACGTCATAATCAAACATGGAGGAGAACAACGACATGGGTGTTTTCAGATGTGAGTATTAATAACCAAAAGCACGGTTCCTTGTGCATTTGTTGAACTACTGTAGAGTAAACGGTTGAATTGTTAAAGATGTAAAGACGCAAGTATATTTGTGATTTGATTAACATAAGAGCTCCAATAAGCACACGTACGTCTCCAAAGTGGATTTACATAAACCATTTATATCTTAAAGATGCTTACTAAATGTCTATTTAACATCTGACAGGAAAATCTTCGATATGTATTGCAGATGAGCACGTCACAACATGACATAGGCATCTGAGAAATGTATGCTATTATGTAGAATTCACTTTTGTCAACACTGCTTACATTAGATAAATGTAAGTAAGGTAAATAAACCAATCTACATAAAGTAACTAAACATAAGTTATCTATTTTATTTGTCCATTAGTACTGTTGATAAATTGAGGAACATTAATGTTGGATAAAAAGTGAGTTCACACATCAGCAACAACCTCAACATGTAAATGTAATATTGAGGACATAAATCACAGAGGTAACGTGAATCTTGTCTGGATGTTACAGGGACAGATTGTGGAGAATGGCTAAAGAAGCCGAATGCTGTCATCAAAGTCTTAAAAATGATTTTAGAATCTTACTTCTAATACAGTAATCAAATGCCAGTGTGCTGTTAAAATGACTGCTTTTGTATCATGTTTGCGCATTTTTGTAGGATCTGAAATGTCCGCAGACTGGTGTGAGCGCTGATGATGGGGAGCCCATGCATCCTGAAAATGGTAAAGTGCCATGGATGGGACCCTGAATCACTCCACCTGCCTTTATTGCCTCAGATTATGAAGCACAGCGCAGCACACAACAACCTCAGGCATAAAGGTATGGATCACCTCTGGCCATGAAGAAAATAGAGCATCAGTGTTTTTTTAGCAAGCCAAAGCCTCACTCTCTATGCTTCGAAACGAGCCTCACAGGGTTCTGCACAGGCTCTCTGTATGAGGTGATGAGACCCAGGCAAGGATAGCCTCCATGTCACTTTCCCATCCATGATCAGATTCCAATCTGAGCAATGAGGGACATGATGGATGGCAAAGACAGGCGAAGGTGGTCCGCTGCTTCATCAGAACAAAGCCGCAGAATGGGAACAGATGGCAGAAGGATGTGGGGTTCACTGCCTGTAAATACGTGACTGTTAGAACAATAAGTTTGAATAAAGCTTTGTTTCATGTGTTGTTTACTTATATGCATTTATTTATTGTATACTACTAAAGTATACTACTTTCATTCATTATTTTACTCATTTATTCATGTTTATTATTGTTGTCTTTAATTTATGCATTAATCATTGCTTGACTGAAAAATGAGATGGATTAACATTGGCTGCCTTTGTCTAGTGTGTATTCATGCATATCTGTCATATGACAAAAAAATTACATTTTGCTTGTTTTATTAAAATATATAATTTTCAGTAAAAAACAAAACAAAAACATATTGGTAAGCATTTATCATTATTAAGTGTTGGGGTGGGCTAGCAATGCAATTCATGCTGTCTTAATTAAATGGTGATACTTACATTTTTCGCTATTTTCAATTGTACTTTACTTGAGTATTCTTTTTTCTGGATTTTTTTTACTTTAACCTCACTACATTTGAAAGACAAATTTCATACTTTATTTTTTTCAAAACCTGACGTCAGATTGACGTCAACATCCAACATCGGACAGACGTTGAATTTTGGTTGGAAATGAAAGTGGGGTTGACGTCAGATTTACGTCAACTTTTGGTCGGAAATGAAAATGTTAACAGTTAACAACATTTTGGGGAGTGGCTAACAGTCTTCACAAGGAAAACAACTTCACATTAAATGTCCTTATTTTTTTTTTAAAAAGCAACAAAACCCAGAAAATTTACAGTAGGCTATATAAAAACAATAGACGTTGATGTAAAAATATAAAGTAATGTGTGTATTTTAGATTTTAGAGTGGTAGCATAGAATGAGTGTTGGTATAAAGAGAAAAAAAGTTTATAATAATTTGCACTTATACTAATAATACTGATGATGATACTTATTGTAGTTGATTATTGTTCTGATTATTATTGTAACCATACTATCAGTAAACTATCAATAATAATTATTGTAGGGGTTGTTGGTGTTATTATTATTGTAGCCAAATATGAATCATGATCATAATAAACTGTCATTATCCTCATTGTTTGTGTTACAGTATGTTGTGTGTGTTTTTTATTCACCTTACTATTCATTTTATTATTAGTAGTATCTCTGTGCATTTGTTGTGAATTATCCGAGCGGCAGCATTATTGTTTGAAAGAATGCATGCAATCTTCAGTATAAGCAGAGGGATTTCTTTGGCACAGTGATATTTTGTTTGAGTAATGGGGTGTTGTATCTAGCACAGGCTTGGCTCTCCATCACTCCCGCACAGATCCAGATAATAGCCCATCTGCTGCCCCAGCGCCCCACAACTGGCTGTCTGACTCATAATGCATGCTAAGAGTTATGTCCCACAAGTTCCCTCTTACCAAATGTGTCCTCTGAGCGTATGGACTCAAAAAGCCATTGTTTTCATTACAGAGGAAATGCTGCTCTCTAGCGGTGGAATTGTAGAATCACAAAGGTTTCCTTAGTAAAAATGTCCTTACTGAATGACAGCCAGAATTACTGAATTAACCAAGTTATATTGTATCGCAGTATCAGATGGTATGAACTCCAGAGAAGGTTTTTTTGTTTTTTTACAGTCTATGGAAAATACTTGCAGACACCGTCTGAATTCCGATAACGCGCGAAATTCAGGTGGAGGGAAGGAAGTGAAAACCAGAATGGACGAGATGCAGGAAATTTCATAGGCTACTGTGCTGGTTTAGAAAGTTACAAACAGAAAATCACAACATTAGACGTGATCAATTAGCCTATGTTATGAAGAGGAGCGATTTTTCTACTGGAAAGACTTGCCTGCATCGAGGCAAAAGACATAAAGGTTGCTGTGGAACCCGACCGGTGTCGTGAAGTGATGAGTCCCAGGACCCCAGTAAGTTAGTAGGCTATGCCTGATCTAAAGCTGTTCTCGCGATTTGATTATCGTAATCAATCAAACTTTAGGCTAATTCGTGTAATAATCTTTTATTTTTTATCCTGATTATTTATATAGTTTAAGTGAAAGAAATTGCATTAGGCCTACTAGGGCTGCAACGATTAGTCGACATAGTCGACAACGTCGACAATAAAAAATTGTCGACAAATATCTTTGTTGTCGAGTAGTCGTTTGATCTCACGTGACCAATGTATGGGCCTGCAATATCGCATTTTGACCGCTACGACGCTGTAGCGCTAGAGAGTAATGCAGCCGTTAAATGCTTTTGCGGTAGAAGAAAAAACAGCGCGAATTACATAGACCGTAAATAAACGGCGAATTATGGCGGAGTGTAAACGAGTTCGGACCAGTAAGGTGTGGGAAAGTTTCACAAAACTGCCAACTAAAAATGCTGTCATGTGCAATACATGCAACAAGGCTGAGCTTGCGTTTCACGGGAGCACAACACATGTTGGAGCACTTAAGAGAAAGCATCCCGGATCAAAAGGAGCCGGTGAGTGTTCAATCTCCAGGTGAAGCTAACTAAATAGTTGTAAATCTCTTTATTAGAGAATGCAATACTACCATTAATAAAAGTGATAATATTAAAAATTATAATATAAATACAGTAATGTGATTATTTATTTTGCATAGATTAAAGCTTGATCGAGCTTAGGAGTCAGGGCTGTTTTTATTATTGTAACACTATTAGGTAAATACGTTAGCTATTACATTAATATAAACACAATTAACTAACATGAACAAAAATGTTAACAAAAATTAATAATGTTACAAATGTGCTGCTCATATCAGTTAGTTCATGTTAGTAAATACATTAATGTTTACAAATTAAACTGTTACCTTAGTGTGAATTGCTTCTAGATTTCAAACTAAACACCCAGTAAAGGTGATGACTAAACAACAGTTTAATCACTAAGAGAGTTAAAATAAAATGTTTTTTCTTTGCAAAAAATATATTTTCTTTGCATTCCTGCAACATCCACTCCAGCAGAACGGATCTTCTCAGCTGCAGGAAACATTTGCTCACAAAAAAGAGCAAGCTTGTCACGTGAACATGTTGATATGCTGACCTTCCTTCATTTTAATTCAGCACTTATTTGAAAATCCAAAAAAGCCAGTGCAGAAAGGACACAAGTTACTTACTGCTTTTCATTAAACTAACTGAACACTTGGTTTTAGAAATAAAGCTCTTAATACTGCTGCCAAGAGATATTTACATTCAAACATATTTTTTGTCTGCAATGCAGCTGATTTATTTTTGTTGACCTGTTTAGTTGGAGGTTCATTAAAGTTCATTAAAACACCATTTCAAAAGCTGAAGTGATTTTTTTTTTTTTTAGATTATAATATGTATAACTCAATGTTTTAACTTATTGAAAAGGCTGAATAATCATTCCAAACTTACTGATTAGTCGTCAATATAATCGACGATTAGTCGATTAATCGGTCCAATAATCGTTAGATTAATCGATTATCAAAATAATCGTTTGTTGCAGCCCTAAGGCCTACGTATGTTTTGCGACATTGTTAATTGTTATTAAGCAATCGGGCTGTTTAGTTGGCAACACTGGGTTAACTTGTGTCTGAAGCGGATATAATGAGATGGAAGGAAATGACGCTGCATCCGGTAGTGACTCGGAAATGGAAGAAGGCTTGTTTGGTGGGGATTTTGAAGGAGGTAGATGGACATAAGTGGAGATGTAGAATAGGAGGAACAAACTGGAAGTCAGGCATCTGAATTGAATAGCGAAAGGGGACAGTCTTTCAGTGATGATACAGCTTGATGAGGAAAAACATTGAGTGTATCGGGTTTGTTAGTTATATAGTTCATCCATATGTCCCTCCTCCATAGATGTTATAAATGTCAGAGATTTGGGCATGTGCATGCGGTTTGTAAAGGTAAACAATTAGAGGTCGACCGATAGTGGATTTTACCGATAACGATAGCTAGGTTGGGCCATACTTGCCGATAACCGATTAATGAACCGATAGTTTTTAAAATTGATACTGGATAAAAACAAACATAACACTCCAAGTAAAACAGTGCTGAACTTTATTATAAAAATAATAAAACTGTATTGAACCATGAAAACATGCTAAATGAAATGATATAAATGTGAATAAATATTTAAGTCAATAATTCATTCAAACTGAAACAAAAAGTAATACTGAAATAACAAATAAAACCAGTTACATTTAAAATTTAACTATTTAACAGTTATTTTCAAGCCAACTTAATTAATAAAAAAAGTAACAAAATTTGTATTAAAGTGAAGATGAAAAAAATAAATAACCGAAATCGAATGCTTTTCTGATTCGTTTATGTTTCTGTCGGCTGTATGAACATATCAGTTTGCTTACGTCTCTAGCTTTAAATATGAAACTTCTCTGCATATTTAATGCATAAAAGTGACCAGCTGGATATGAACTAATGCAAATATAGAGGTAACAATTGTGACATTAAACATTCGGGTCGGACTTACGTTTATGTTTGTCAGTGTTTTAACCGCTTGAGGTACTACTAATGTTAGCGTCCTCTCAGCCTCGAAGGCAAACAAACATACTGTTGTGCTGTTCTTTCTCTACTAATGCAGCATTTAGTCAACAAATGAATCACTTTATAATGATATGACAAAATGTACTGTATACATACATTTGAGCTGTCGGTGCTTTAAACGCGCATCTGATGTCAGCGCTCTCCACGCAGCATGTGCTCTCAGTGCAGCACGCAGAATCACGTGTCGAAATAAACAACACGAGGCACGAGTTATTATTACACCTCTAGAGGCCGCTCTTGTACTGCTTCATGCCAGCAGACCCTTCTCAGCTCTTACACTGTGTAATGAATGACAGCGCGCTTCTCAGCCGCTCCAGCAATGGACGCAACCAGGAAAAACTATCGGTATATATTTTTGCCGATAACGATAGTTCCACCAGTCAACTATCGGTGCCGATTAATCGGCAAAACCGATGAATCAGTCGACCTCTATAAACAATGCTCCGCAAGATGCGGAGGTGAACATGAATGAATATGGAAAATGTGTATACGGAGTGAACCCTATGTGTTGCAATTGTGGAGGGGCCCATAATGCAGGGTACGGTGGCTGCCAGGTTAGGAAAGAGGCTTGAAAATGTAAATTTGTAAAAGTAACAGAGAGACTGACTTATGTGGAAGCAATCAAAAGTGTGCAGAGAGAAGATCAGCAGAAAGAACAAAAGGATTCTGATAAAACAGTGATAAAGCCGTGTGATAATCACTGTAGAATAAATGACAAAACAATGGTAGTAGAGAAAATTATTCATTGCTTTTATGGTAGAAGTGATTAATTGCTCTGTGCAAACAGATAGCAGATCTGAAAGGATAAGAATAATAATAAGAGCGGCTGGGAAGTAAATGAGATTCTTAATACAGTCAAACAACTCATAGGCACCATGTGGGACTGGTGGATCTTGATGGTTTTTATCCTACTACTATAATGCAAGAAGCTTAATAGGTAACGGGCATATAGATGAATTAGAAAATAAATCACATATAATTTGTGGTCAAAAATCATGGCTCAAGCCTCACCTTAGTTTTGTAGTTCAGGGTTATACGACTTTAGGAAAGTGAAATGGATTGTAGATATGGCATCAGGGAGAAGTTCGGTTTTAGATTAAACTTTTATGTCTCAAAATCTAGCTAGAATTAGTAATAGGAGAGTATTGAATAATACTTTAATGGGTCTTCCCTATAATTTGCAAATTAGGGGTTGAAGTGGATATAGCAAATAGAGAAATAATACAGGTGGAAATTCAAAACAGCAGATTGGAATATTTTTAAGGAAAAAAGTGAAGAAAGATTGCTTGCTTTAAATGATGTAAATGAAGACATTGAGGAATTAAATGATAAAATAGGTGGACTGGAGTTATTAATACTGCAGAAGAGATTATTGGAAAAAATACAGAAAATATAAGAAGAAAGCAGTCCCCTGGTGGACAGAAGAATGTAGAAAATCAATAACGAATAGAAACCGTGCAAAGTAAGGAAAACATTTGTATTTGATGATTTTTCGATGAAGTATACAGTATAGGAGGTTAAGATAATGAAAGTGATAAAAGATGCTAAAAGAAAACTTTGGGGAGAATTCTGTGGTACTATAGGGGAAAAGATAGACATAAGTGATTTATGGGGAATGATCCTTTTAAATAAATAAATTAAATTAAATTAAATCAGCAAGGTGGGTGGAATCCAAAGATGTAATAACCTTCCTGTTTTCATCAGTGATGGTAAGCAAATTGTTTCTAACAGTGAAAAAACAGAAGAATTAGTAAGAACATTTATTAAAGACTAGGCTACATAGTAATGGAAATAGATCAAATGAAATGAGGAGGCACAGGGAGCGATGTTTGACAAGGAACCCAGAAATTTTGAGGAGGAAAGATGTTTTTGGATCTGCTACGGATGTATTATTTTCTCTGTTTGAATAGAACTCTTCATTAGAGAACCGATTAATGTTGTTAAGGAAATCAAGTACTTAGGTCTTCTATTTGACAACAAAATGACCTTCATTCCTCATTTGAAATCACTAAAAAACAAGTGTCTTAAAGCTATGAATATAATGAAAGTATTGGCAAAAACAAAATGGGGAGCAGATTACATTGTTCTTTTGAGACTATAAAACACTCATTCGTTCCCGTCTGGACTATGGAAGCGTAATATATGACTCTGCCAGAAAATCATATAAGCAGATGCTTGACTCAGTACATCATCAGGGCTTACGACTTGCCTTGGGAGCATTTAGAACTTCGCCAGTGCAAAGTTTGTACATTGAAGCCAATGAACCTTCCCTTCAAAATAGACGATTGAAACTCTCACTCCAATATGCTTTCAAAATAAAGGCAAATAAAACCAATCCAGCCTATTCTACAGTCTTCAACCCACAATTCACTCCTTTGTATGAAAGCAAACCTAAAAGCATCAGATCCTTTGGTATTCGTATTAAACCACATTTGGAGAACAAATACAAATTTGAACATTTTAAATACAATACAATTCAATTCTATATCTCCCTGGAAATTAAAGAAGCCTAATATCAATTTGGATTTGGCTCATCAGAGGAAAGGAGTTCCATTAACCATTAAAGAACATCCAAATGTATAGACAGCAATATTTGGACACAAGAAACCAATTCCCTTTTCCCATACCTATATTCACAGATGGTTCGAAGGTGGAAAATAGTGTTACGGCAGCAATGGTGACTGGACATCAACGCTATGGAATCCGTATTCCAAAAAAGTGCTCAGTTTTCTCTGCTGAAGCACGTGCTTTACTTTTAGCTTAGGAGTATATTGAAAATACACATAAAAAAAATAATATAATTTTTACAGGCTCGAAATCTTGCCTTTAAGCAATGGACACTTTAAAAATTGATCATCCTTTAGTGGACTGCATCTTAAACAAAGTGGATTATCTACTAAATAATTGTATCAGTATTATCTTTTGCTGGGTTCCAGGACATGACGGACTTTCAGGAAATGAACGAGCTGATGCAGCTGCTAAGGACGCTCTTAATCAGGAAGTGAATGAATGTCAAATTCCTCCCTCAGATATCAGACCGATTATTAATCAATCTATTTTAAATAAGTGGCAAGAAGAGTGGAAAATGTGGAAGAATAATAAGTTGTATGAAACTCATCCGGAAATTACAAACAGACTTTTTATCTATTTTAAAACTAGACTTGATCAGGTCAAGATGTCGTATGGGTCACACAAGTTTGACCCATGCTTTTTTGCTTAAAGGTGAAGACCCGACTCACCCGGTTTCCAAAAAGGGGAAAAAACAATGGATTTAGTTTTATTATGCCTAGAAACAGATATCAGAAAAGCAATAGTAAATACATTTTAATTGGTGTATTCTTTGACATTGAGAAGGCATATGACATGATGTGGAAGGAGGGCTTTTAAATGAAAATGGAGAAAATGGGAATTAAAGGAAGGATGTGTAACTGGGTAAAAAATTTTTATGATGGATCATGCTATTCAAGTTAGGCTGGGATCATCATATTTGAAAATTTACACAATTGATAACGGTACACATCAAGGTAGTGTTTTTAGCCCTATTTTATTTATTATATATTTTTTATAGTTGGAACAGGAATAGAAAAATCTATTATATGCAGACGATGGGGCATTATGGAAAAGAGGAAGAAATGTTAAGAAAGTTAGAGGAAAAATGCAGTATACTATTAATGAAGTTGAAAAATTGTCTAACAGGTGGGGATTCATATTCTCTATAAACAAAAAAGACAAAAATATCAAAAATAAGTCTATGGTTGTACAAACAGGGTTTAGAACAAGTTTCAGAAATCAAGTTCTTAGGAATATGGATTACATATTCAAAATATAGTAAATAAATGTAAGAAGGGAACTAATATCCTCATATGCTTGGCAGGGACAGATTGGGGAGCTAACTGGACCTCATTAGGAAGAATATATAGTGCAGTAAATAAGATCTACATTCGATTATGGCAACATTGTTTATTCTTCCGCATCAACATTGCAGATAAAAAAAAGATTGAAAGATATCTCAGGTATTTGCTGTGGGGCTTTTAGAACATGGGAAATTGGAGAAACAATTGAGATGGAAAGGTGGCAACAATTGAAAATGGTTTACTTGATATCAGTAAAAGGACACAAGAATAGTCACCTTGTTAAATACATTCTTAAGATCTGCTGGGAATATTACAAGTAGCCAGTTGTGGATGGGGTGCTAATAATGAGGCACAAAGAATTGTAATTTTTGATTATGAAATTAGTCTGACAGTGGCAATATCAGCTATACCTTCCTGGTTATTTTTTAAAGATTTGTTGATGAAACAATAGTTACATCAAGAGTATCAGTATTGTACTCAAATACTGACGGCTCAAAAGATCCTGAATCTTGGCATACAGCTGCAGCAGTAATTCCACAGCTGGACTTTAAAATAGGTGAAAGAACATCTCATTTCTTACCTGTTTACTCCTCAGTATTGATTGCTATTCAATTGGCCCTTCAGCGGGTGGAAAAGGTATTTGCCTCAAGTTGTTATTTGTTCTGATTCTTTATCAAGACTTATAAGTCTGAAAAATTGAAAATCTGACTCAAGACAGAACATTCTTATAGAAACTCTTCAGACCCTGTTTCGAATTCATCTGTCAGGAAAAAGTATTTTTGTGGATTCCTGCTCATGTGAGTATTGTGGGAAAGGAAATAGCAGATGAGTTGGCAAAAAAGGCTTTAAAGTATACAAGAATTAATGTTAATGTCCCTCTGGGGAAAGCTGAAATGAAGGGCTTAATTAAAAAGATAATTAAGAATAGATGGCAAGAGTTGTGGACACAGGAAAGAAAAGGGAAGTCACTTATATAAAATAAATAAAGAAGTAGGATGTGTGAGAGAAGTTTGTGGCAAAAGAAGGGATGACAATAATTTAAGAGTATAATAATTTAATTATAATAAAATAATTTAATACTCATAAAAGAGGTTTAGGCTGTAGAAATAAAAAGGTTACCATTAAAGAGCTTGCTGAACAACAATTCATAAGTGACTACTGCTTTATTCGAATATCTTAAGAAAACACGTTTGATTAGAAGAATAAAAAAAATATTTTCAATCAACGCTTCACACTCCACTCCAGTAGGTGGCGGAAATGCACCAAAGCTGGTTTGCCAACTGCCATTAAATTCAGGAAGGCTGCATCCTACCGAGACTGCGTCTTTCCTAGTTCAGTCCTTCTGAGGCTTGTATGGCTAGTGTACTCCTCAGCAATTAAACGATTGAATGAGACGCTCTAGTAAGATCCCGCCCCCGCGATCACGCCATTTCATGTCAATTCACGTCTTACATTTCATAATAAACTCAGACAAACCGACTTATTTTCCATCGGTTTAATTTAGTTAATTGGAATGTCAATGTGTGCAAGGATTGTGGATGATTTAAGGCCTCGAAGGACACATCCGATGCATCCTTCAAAACAGGCCGAATAAAGGACTCGGAACGAAGGCTGCCTTCGTGGCTGAAAAGTGATTTCGCTATTGTAGATTATTTATGCAGAATCGAGGATTGCCATATGAACACATCATCATTCAGGGAGAAAACTGGACAATGTAATATGCTTTTTCGCCTTTTCAACGTGTAAAAACACCAAGAGGAGCAGGTTGAGGGTGTTACAGGATGATGCCGGAAATCAAATCTAGTAATTATGTCACTGATTAAACCCACTGCCTATTGCTCAGTAAAATAATTATAAAATAATAATTTAAAAAAAGTTTTGTATTTTGTTTGGTTTAATCATTAACATTACATTTGTGAGTATGACTCTTATTTGGCTTGTAAATTAGTAGAACTTTCACGCAACCACTTCAAAACTGTTCACCAGCTTCTATGGATTGGATTTTGGTTGCAGTGTGTCGGTGTCTGTCCGCTGAATTTGACCCTTTCTGGTTCTCCTCCGTGGCCAAATGGGAAAGTGAATATTTACAATGACAACAAGAAACCTTCAGTTACATTTCACCTTTCCAAAAAAAGAAATGGATTGTTGAACACATTTTTATTTGGACATTCACATTTCCATTATATGCTGTTTTCACGGAATTCTACAAAACTTCAGTGAAAACATCAAATGACCATGTAATGTGATAAAATAGCTTATTTTCCCTACAAAGCTATTTTATTTAACCAAGTCAAAAACAAAACAAAAGGTAAGCAGGTGTCCATATTAATTTCAGTATCATCAGCCGCAAAACGCCATTAAGGCAAAAACTTTTACAATTAAAAAAAACATCAAAGTTATGTAAACGATAAAAGCTCCTTGTGGTTTCTCAGTTACAGTAGATCGATTTGAGAAACCATAAACAATGCAAAACATATGCATTTTGAGTTTGTGATAGTCCTTGTAGAAAATCCCTTCCTGCCCTCCATCTGTATTTCCCGCCACAGCAGTGACGTCATGTGCAAACAAGATGGTGTTGATTTATGAATTTGCACATGGTTTGTCTAATAAAAACACCACATTAAACAACATTTTAATAAACAACATTAAAAACTTGATTTTCACCACAGGTCTTTAATATTATTATATAAAGTTGCAATGTTTGTCTAGCTATAGGTCAATTATTGTTACGTTGTTGGACTTTTTCTTAGCAGAAGCTTAAGGATATACAGTATACAGGTGGTTATAAAAAATGTCCTCCGCTTATTATCCTTATACTTATTTCATAACATCACCAGATGTGTCGCCATCATCATATTTTAAAATTATGAATCAACTCGTAATTACTATTGTGTTTATGGCATCATTAAATCTAAATCACTCATTAGACCAAGTAGCCTACTGAGCTTTGTGGTACGAGTTCAAGGGTCCCCAATCCTGACAGCTTCACTCAGGCCTGTAGCTTCTGTCAGGCACAGCATTTGGTGAGGCAGGCAGTCATTGAGCTGCCAACAGCCGTCCGACCCATTTAAATTAGCTTTGGATGTCCACCAAGAGATTTAAGCTCACTTCAGCAGGTCCTACATGCTGACTCAGGAGCATGCATGCTCCTTACGGTTCTATTAACCGATGTGAAGCCTAAGTCATTATTATTTTCGCCTCCTCTTTAAACTTCACCGCCCACCTCTCCTCATTCTGCTTGTTGCTTTGTTGTTTTCCTCTCACATAGCCTGGCACAAATGGCTTTTGTAATGAGAAAACAGCTATAAAATGCACAATGGCTCCCAAAAGTGGCAGGGAAGCAGTTTGCTAAGTATGATTGTCAAATTGCTCAGAAACGCCTCTTGATTTCTTTCCTAACTCAATAGACATCCCTTCAGTGGCTGGGATTGAACAGGTCTAAATGACTATTACGCATGTATTGGCCATCAGGAGCACCAGGACTTTCCCGGTGGGTTTGTCGAATAGTGGGCGAAAGGCGAAACGAACGAGGGAGACCTGCTCGATATTAAGTGTTGTGTTTTTTAATTGCAGCTCATAGAAAAATCAAAAGGCATATACTCCAAAAGTGTGAGGAAACGGGGCTTGCAGTTTGTGTTTTTCAATACACATTCCATATAGTTTATTATTATATTATTATTTAAAAAAAACATAACCATGGTAATGAGAAGCATTATTTTACAGAGTTCAACTCTGTATTCTATGCAGGAACTATATAACTTCTCATTAGGGCAACTAAAGAATAATTGAACAAAAGAGCTTTAAAGCCTGCATTCCATCCAAACTATTAATTTTTCTCAATATGTTTATTGTATTCTATAAAAAATGGCAAAAATGGTATTATCCTGATGAAAGATCAGTATTAGTATCTAAAATAAATCATTATATTGTTGCAGTTAATTTTCACTGCATCATAGCTCAAAATAAATGCTTTAATTACTGGCATTTATTTGACAAAAAAGTTAAAGTCCCCCTGTAATTTTATCCCTTAAAACTAATCTTTGATCACCAAAGCGGCATATTTAAATGTTTTTGTTTTTTTCCAGTGAAAAATGTTTATTCATGCCTTAAAATAGCTTTCTTCCTTTAGTGTATGCGGGTCCACGAATATGCAAATGAGCCCCGCCTACACTCGTCTACAAGTCGATGTATCAGAATGGTAATGCGTTTTATGAATCGCTCTACAATGCCGGACACAAAACAGTAATTATTATGATTAGCCCTTTGCTTGACGTTATCAAACAGCTAATAATGTGTTGCTAATGTTTCCCAAACTATGTTCCCGTCAGCCATTTAAGGCCAATTCACACCGCACAAACAAACACCAACAAACAAGTTGGCAGTTGGATTTAGAATTTGATGAAAAATAACTGTCATGTTGACTGCCCCAACTGACAACAAACACGGTCAGTCAGGTGAAAACCCTGACCAACGCCAGTAGATGAGTGAGTGAATGAATGAGAAAAAGAAAGAGAGAATGTCAGCTTGGTATGTCGACAAGCTTTCAGTAATCTCGAATCCCCTCTTGTACAGGCCTCAGAAACAGTTGCACTGATGGGCCTGTGTCTCCCAGCCCCCAACAGGCAGGAAGCAGCAGAGCATGACTTGTGATGAAGGATAATTACCCCACAGTCACTGGAGAGCCTATCCACTTTGCTAAAGTCACACACACACGATTCATGCTGAAAGGAGAACAGAAGGCAATGAGAGAGATAGAGAGGAAAACTAGATGGAAAGAGACAAGAAGAGGCAAAGTGATAAATTAATGATAAACGCTCTATAGCATGAGCAATAGAGAGAGTGAACTGGGAATCAGTAAGTCCATTATTTAGGATTGTGAGCGACATGAAAAGAGAAAGGAAAAAGATTGAGAGCAAGAGTTGAAAAGAATCAAGATGTAGGTCTGCTGATGATCTTTAGTCAAAATTGTTCTTCCAACCATTTAATGTAAAAAAATAAGTCGTCTAAAGAGGCTTGACTATGATATTCTCCTGCCTCAGTCACTCAAGTCAACAAATGTAAGATACATCAAATCTTGCCTCTTTAGCCATGTTGAGTAAAAGTCTGACTTGAGACTGAAAGGACTGAACTTGCTCCTCACACGTGGTCATGCTTGACGTATTGTCCAAACGACTTGCAGTTGACCTCGTGACACAAGCCTCTGCCCTCATCCTTCTGCAGCTCACTGGCGTGCTTCATCTCAAGCTTTTAACAAATGGTAGTGCCATCTAGTGGCCTTTTAAAAATGCATACATCTTCCTATAAATAAAATGTATGCATCCACATAACATCATGTAATTGATTTAGCCTTTGAAAATGTTTATGCAAGCTCTTATTTTCAAACTTTCAGGTTCATTTTGAATTGCTTACATTGAGTGGGCTGATCCATAGAAATTTTACAAAAGGAATTTCATGCATTGAGAATTCGGTAAATGATTCTGGTTATTTCTATTCGATAAGTTATTATCAAATCAAAAATAGCGAGAGCGAGACACCTGACTGCTCTTGATTTGTTGAGTACAGTGGTTTCAAAGCTTTTTGACTTCAAGGCACTCCCTGTTTGAGAACTGTTCTAATAAAGGTATCGACATATGATCTAATTTAGCCACTTAAAATGTTTGTGCAAGCACTCTGACGAAAGATATAAGGTTATAAAACAGACAGGATTTGTATGATTTTCCCCCTTCTTGACAAATAACTACACTAATGGATTTTGTAGATCCATGTAATTTGTAAACAAGCATGTGAATTATTTGTGTGCATTCACTTGTTCAAAATTAGATTTTTTCAGAGCTCTGACAATATAATGACAAACTTAAAATAATGCATCACTTATTTGAGTAGCTATAGTTTCAATAGATGCTTCTTCATTTGTATTATACCATCTACCGTTAAAAAGGTTTAAGTCAGTAAGCTTTTTTTTAATGAAATTCATCGTTTTATTTAGCAAGGATGCATGGAATTGATTAAAACAGACGATAAAGATGTTTAATGTTATAAAAGATTCCTATTTCAAATGAAGGCTGTTCTTTCTTTTCTTCAAATAATCCTAAAAACTCCACAACTTCAACATTGAAAATAATAAGACATTTTTTTTAGCACCTAATCAGTATATTAGAATGATTTCTGAAGGATCATGTGACACTGAGGAATAATGGCAGCTGAAACATTTTAACAGTAACTATTTGTTACGTCAAGCTCTCAGGGACAAGAGAAGGCAGGATCCAAGTGCAGAGAAAATTTTATAGAATAATAGCAAATAAACAAAACAACCAAATACAAGAAAATCCAGATGAACAGGGAGCAGAACTGAGAGTCAGCAACAACATCCTACAAAGGAAAAGACCAGACAAAGAACAGGAAACACAAGGGCTTATAGGGAAACATTAACAAGATAAGACACCGCTGAATGTTATCACAACACTCAAGAGCACAGGCAAAGGACACTGGGAAATGAAGTTCGCAATACAAAAATCACAAAATCAGTGAAGAGGAGATCAAGAGCACTCATGTAACAATATTACTGTTTTTATCCCTTTCATGCATGAATTAGGATAACCTCAGTCAGGATTTTTTTTCTTATGTGTTTTATTGCTCTTAGGGCATGAAAAACAAGATTTGAAATGGTATTTTATTTTAAACATTTTTCAAAGAGATTTTCAGCATGCGTTTATGGTTTAAACGGAAGAGATACTGTATTAAACAATACAGTAATAACACAGCAATATTGTGTGTATTTAACAAACCAATCAATAAAATTATATAAAATCATCTGATAACTATAAAATATATACAAAAAAATATAATAAGGCAATCGAACTTTATACAAGTTGACCGTCGCATATCTTTGATATCAGAACATGAGGATGTGATTCCATCAGAGATCTCTACAGCCTGTCAAGGGACAACTGTGGAAACCCAACTCAGATGCCAATTTGAGGTTGTCAATTTGCCCTTATTAGCGGATCATTCTGATTATGTTCAAGATGGACACATTTCTAACATAGCTCTCCTCTGAGAAAACCTAGCGATCAGGTGTTTTCAATCTCATCTGAAATGAGCAGTGTTGGGGGTAACGCATTACAAGTAATGTGCATAATGCAATCAGATTACTTTTTTGATGTTACGAGTAAAGTAATGTGTTACAAGTAACGTGCATTACGCAATCAGATTACTTTTTAATGTTACGAGTAAAGTAACGCATTAAAAGTAATGTGCATTACGTAAGCAGATTACTTTTTACTTTCAGAATCACTTTAAAGCACTGCATTACAAGTCACATATATTATGTAATAACACTACTTTTTTGATATTCATGCAAATTACATTCTAATTACATAAATACATTTATTTACAGTAAAAAAAAAAACACACAAAAAACACACACACACACACACACACAGTAGTAGTATGAATTGTAGCTGAAATATAGCCATTTATGCACAAGGTCCACTACTGGACAGTTGATTAATCAGAATTTTCTCCCAATCTATCAATGAGCATCTTACACCGACTTACCCTATGTATCGATTTTTTGACACGTTGCAACGATACATCGTATATCGTTAGTCTTTTGGTCGATGTATCGATCCATATTGATGTATTGTTACAACTTAAACCCCACTGCGAGCACATCATCTTCTTCCTCATCATCATCTCGTGCTGATCTCTGGGCAGAAGGGGGTGTGTTCTCATCAGAGCGCTGGAAATCCCCCCATTAGTCACATAAAAGCGACCCGAACGGCAGCTCTACATCATATTAAAGCTCGATCCTGTGCCGAAAGAGGACTTTTAACTATGTAGGCACGGAGGACAGGGTTTAAATGGGCAATCTGACGGGCAGCTGGAGATATAAGGAGCCGAGCACAGTGGAAGAATGCGACTCGACGTGGGAAACGGATTCGGAGAGCGACGAGCATCAGCCGGGAGGAGAGGAGGAGGACAGCGGCATCTCCGAGTCTGTGAGCCCGGCGGATGCCGTCAGAGGAGCCGAACAGCTGGATCACGGACCACCGCAGGTGCCTCTCATCATTCACGAGCACTAAAATATAACAAAGGGCAACCACGGAAACCGGTCATTAGTCGCATCTGTAGGAATTGCACGCGTATGACAGTGTGGAGTAGCCTGATAATTGGTTTGTCAACCTATTACCATTAACATTATAGTTATTCTAAAATTAGGCATGTGCTGCCGTAAAGAACACAACGCAACGCTACACTGAAAATTGTACATTTAGAGTAAAATATTGGCAAAATTCCGAACAGATGTATATCCAAAATAGTTGGAGTTGTGATGGACATTTGTCGTGTCATTATTGTCCCGGTAGGACAATTAAATCACTAATTTTAGTAGCCTAATCGGACGTTGGCTTTGTAACATTAGTAATTATGGTAATGTTAACACAATAAAACAACATTATATTGTAATAACAACTATTTTAAAAGTGTCCCACAAATTTGACCTATATTTGAAGAACCAGTTATGACCTTTTACTTTTGGCATTTTAGGATTTTGGTCTAGGCTATTTATGCAAAATTTAATACAATTTTGTCAAATGTATTAGGGTAATCAAATTTTACCAAAACAGTTGAACATTTTTTCAGATTTAGTTCCTCATACATACTTTCCTCTATCATGGGGTACAGTGGTGACCCCTTGTAATTTTCTCCTAAAAAAACTTGAAGTCGCCATGAAATCAAAATGGATAATTCTTATTTTATGCAATATTGCAGTATTTGTTATGATTTTTCCATGCACAGCATTAATTTAATCGTTTTTAAAATGAATGTGCCTTCATGATATTTACTCAAAATAACTTCCCCTCTCTCTTGCACCAACAAAGTGGCACAAGGGTGGACAACCTGTCACTCACATGACATCACAGCATTAGCAAACCAAAACGATCCAACGATCCAATCAATTCCTGATGGACTGAAGTCCCTCCCTACATTTTTTCTTGTTCCAGAATTAATTTCTGGGGGGAGTAGTAGTAGATGAAAAATAATGCAGATGTATGGTATATACATGAGATAATATGAAATGCCAAATTGATTGAAATTAACCAGAAAAAGGGAAGAAGTTGTGTCTGTTAACTTTTCTTAGAACGGTTAAAATTGGGAGGGTGGCTAAAATCTTTGCCCTGGTTAGAAGTCATTTGTTTTTAAAATGGCTCATGTGCTCTCAAAATTTCTGGATTTTAAGGCCACTGAGACTGTGACCTGTTCAATGTGACCTATTTCCTCAAGGGAAATTTGCTCTCTTGAATTTCCTGTCAGCAGAAGAAGGAAATTGGATTTTTATTCATTTGAAACTAAGATTTTGATAAGAGCTTTTCACACACACCGTAATAGTTTTTTAAAACCCGGCATCAAAGACCATTATTTAAAGCATTTATGTAAGTGAATATAATGTTATTAATTAATAAGCTTCACAGGCATTTCAGTATGTCATTGGTCCCAACAAGCAAACAGCTTCATGTTGTGTGTAGAGTGCAAGCCTTCTGTGCTGTGCTTTCACTCAACCGTAAAGATGTTCAGTGTTTCAACATTACAAGAGGCTGAGAGCTAAAAATGGTCATGAATTAGTTAGAAAAAAGTACATACAGTAGTCTACAAAATGGAGCTCCTCTCTCCCGTCTAGAAGCATTTGCATCCCAGTGGGGAAGAGCAGTGACAATGTAGCTCAGATGCTGATGAGTGAAGTCATTCATACTCTCTTTCACTGCCTATGTAACCATTCCATTCCTCTCGCTCTCTTCCTCTCACACAGTTTGGTGACATAATGGAGTCTTCCACTAGGATGAAGAGGAGCTTTTATGCTGCAAAGGACTTGTACAAGTATCGCCACAGTTATCCGGTAAAGAGTTACATCTACTCTCTTTAGATTTCTCATGCAGAGCTCGGAGTCCGATCATCTTTTAATATGTTTCCAGTAAATATTACCATATGGTCAGAAGAAAAAATTGTTGAGACTAGATGTAAAATTGTTTTAGTTTTTTTGCTCTCTCACTGTATCTTTTCGTCTTGGTTTTATTTGGGAATTTTGTTGCTCAGAACTACAAGGAGCCTCGTCAGCCGAATGAATATCGCAATCTGAGATTCTATCTGAATAAGATCCCCCTGGTGCCGGATGGTGAGTGTGTGTTTGCTTATATGTTTTAATGAAAGAAGCATAAGACTGTACAATGGGATCTGGACTGAAAAGCAGGCCATCACTTACACTATATTGCCAAAAGTTTTGGGACATCTGCCTTTACATGCACATGAACTTTAATGACATTCCATTCTTAATCTGTAGGGTTTAATATTGAGTTGGCTTTGTAGCTATAACAGCTTCAACTCTTCTGGGAGGGCTTTCCACAAGGTTTAGGAGTGTGTTTATGGGAATTTTTGACCATTCTTCTAGAAGCGCATTTGTGAGGTCAGACACTGATGTTGGACGAGCACGAGCAGGTGTTCTATCGGGTTGAGGTCAGGACTCCGTGCAGGCCAGTCAAGTTCCTCCACACAAAACAACCCCACACCATAATCCCCCCTCCACCAAACTTTGCACTTGACAAATACAGTCAGGCAAGTTCCGTTCTCCTGGCAGCCGACAAACCCAGACTCTCCATTGGATTGCCAGACAGAGAAGCGTGATAAGTCACTTCAGAGAACACGTCTCCACTGCTCTAGAGTCCAGTGACGGCGGGCTTTACACCACTGCATCCGACGCTTTGCATTGCACTTGGTGATGTAAGGCTCAGATGCAGCTGCTCGGCCATGGAAACCCATTCCATGAAGCTCTCTACGCACTGTTCTTGAGCTAATCTGAAGGCTACACAAAGTTTAGAGGTCTGTAGCTATTGACAGAAAGTTTGCGACTTCTGCACACTGTGCGCCTCAGCATGCGCTGACCCCGCTCTGTGATTTTACGTGGCCTACCACTTCGTGGCTGAGTTGCTGTTGTTCCCAATTGCTTCCACTTTGTGATAATACCACTAACAGATGACTGTGGAATATTTTATTTAGTAGTGAGGAAATTTCACAAATGGCCTTATTGCACAGGTGGCAATCTCCTGAGAGCGGCCCCTTCTTTCAGAAATGTTTGTAGCACTCTGCGTGCCTATGTGCTTTTATACAACTGTGGCCATCGAAGTGATTGGAACACCTGAATTCAATGTTTTGGAGGGGTGTCCCAATACTTTTGGCAATAAAGTGGTATGTTTCTTACAATTCCTTCACATGTTTGCATTTTACTTCATCCACTGAATGTGTCCGGAGTGATATGCTCTAAATGTGGACTGCATTGTACCATAGTGGAGGGATTTTCTTTTCACATGAGCAAGTCTCTTTTCTGTATTCTTTAATAATGAACTAATATTATTGCTATTCTGTCCATGACAGCATTGTATGGTGTTCAAAATGTTTGCCAAACAAATTTGCTTTATGGTTTTTAAATCACCATTATATTAAAGGAACTTCCTCTCTGGAAGTCCCTTGATTCTCATAATGAGACTGTGCCTTAATTGTTACTTGGGGAAATTTTTTCGCTGTAATAACAAGCAGCCACTTAAGGAAAAGAAGCATTGGTGCAAATAATGATCTGGGCTGGTAATTCAGCAAGATTCAAACCATGGTTCACACAAACGATCCTTGTTCTAGAAAGGTCTTCTTAAAAAAACATTTTACCCATGATTATTATAACACTTCAAGGAGTAGTTTAGCCAGAAAATGAAAATTAATTCATGTAAGTCATTATTTATTTCTTCCAAATTTGTGTGCTATTATTTTTTCTGTGTAATATTAATGAAAGTTTTAAAAATAAATTTAAGAATGTACATAATCCACTTTTTAGCTGATTATTGATTTTTTTAAAAAATATTTTAATACTGCCATATTGGATCTTCTTAGCCGTGGTAAATATGACCTGGCATTATTTACAGAAAAGCGTATCCTTCTGTTTTCTGTATCCATGGTTTTGAACAACATGAGGTCTGGGTGAGTGAATGACTGAATTAAAAATTTTGGTTGAACTATTGCTTGGTTATATTATTGCAATATGTCCATGTTGCACTGGACATGTTCTGAAAATTGCTGTGGATTAAATGTGGCGGTCTAAAAAGAGATTTTGCTAAAGGCAAAAAGTGTTGTCAGTCCCACGTACAATATCTGCCAACACAAGAATATTACAATACACAAAGACATGAATTACATACTGCAAGAATATTTGTACCTAGACAAACATAAAGCAGTTTTTACGACTGAATACACATGCCAGCTGGTGTGAAGGAAGAACATGGGTTCTGGAGTGCTTCATTAGCTGAATGTTTTCCCTGCGGGCCACTTTAGGCAGGCAGACAGTGAAGACATCTCAGAGGAGCCATTGATTGGTTATTGTGGGCATGTTTGAGAATTAACTGAATCTGTTGTGCAAGCATTTAATGGCAGGCAGCAACTGCTTCACTGCTGTTTATGGAGGACACACACACACACACACACACACACACACACACACACACACACACACACACACACACACACACACACACACACACACACACACACACACACACAGAACATGTCGTTCTCTTTGTCCCCAGAGATTTCAGTGTTTCCATGTCACAGATGACCTACACCTCTATTTACACTCTGAAACAACACACAGTCCTGTGTGTCTTCTTAAAGTGATAGTTCACCCCAAAATGAAAATTCTGTCATCATTTACTCACCCTCATGTCATAAAAACCTAAGCTGATATAAGCTTTGACTTCCTTTATTTCTGTGGAACATTAAAAGAAGATATGTTGATATGTCAAAAGGTTTTTTCTCCATAAAATGGTCACCAACATTCTTCAAAATACCTTCTTTTGTGTTCCACAGAAGAAAGAAAGTCAAGCAGGTTTGGAACAAGTGGTGAGTAAATGATGACAGAATTTTCTCATTAGCATGTTAATGTGTTCATTAGAGAACAAGTGATGTCTGACATGAGAATGAATCCTTTTTCACAACGTTCATAAAATAGATCTGAATGATTTGTTCACATCACTTCTTTGTACAGCTTAAATGATCAAGGTTCCAGTAATTATCAAGTTAAGAGCTTGTTGGAAGAGAAGACAAATCAATAACGACTTAAATTGTGGAATGCTCATTGAAAAACTCTTATGGACTACAGATAAGACACTTTTGCATTCTTTTTGGGACTGTCTGCATGAAAAATAATTACCAGGGCATTATTCACAGTTTGATCTTTGATTTCCCATGGAAGAAATAAAGTCATAGGCATTAGAAAAAATGCCAAATTTTTGGGTGAACAGTCTCTTTATTGGAGTTTTAAGTGACTAATTCTGAGCTTGGCCCGTTGTGATGATTTATTATTTTTCTCTCTGTCCCCCCAGGTATTTATATTGAAGAAATCCTCACTAAATGGAGGGGAGACTATGAAAAACTAGAGCACAATCATACATACATTCAGTGGTAAGACATTTCATCAATATTCAAGCTTCTTGATGAGCAATAAAGTGCATAGTCAGTAGTTGCTTAATAAGGCTTAATGACTTATTATTAGACTTCACAAATTGTTATTGGCCAGACACTTATTATTAAATTATTATTATTGCTTGTTGAAAGAACAGAGAAAGTTACACGCTGATATATGCATGAGGGATTTTTGGAGGGGGATTAGATATGTTTTTCTTTACCATCTATTTATAATGAAGTTCATCTTCTTTAGATGCAAATCCTGTAGATCAAGGCAAAAGCAAACAAAAGCATGAAAGCGGACAAAGGCCGTGATAAAGACAAAATCGGCACAATTGTGGTATCTGCAGGTCAAGGGGTCAGTAACATCCTCTTTGGGGACAAAGGATGGCCTTAGGACTACATTGGATAAAACGTTTCTTTAATGTTTAAAGTTGCTTAAATATTCATGGGCCGCTTTGGCTGACATCATCTCTTTAGTTACTGAAGAAGCTTTGGGGAATGTCTATGACTTGAGGGCATTTTCTGATTAAATGGTCCATTTTCCCAACATTGAAGAGGCAAACGATAAAGGTTTCATATTAATGGCAGAAGAAAAGTGCAACCCACATTATAGAAAGGAATGTATGTAAGCTTATCTAAGAATCTGAGATTAAATCAAGCATGATTAATTAAACATCTTGCAAGCACTTTAGTGAAACAGCATCCAGCTGCTCGGGTGCATCATAGCTTCGGATATATTGAGACATGAAAATGCATGTTTCATATTTGTCTTTTAAAGCTGTTGGTATCAGAGAAATACCCAACATCTCTTTTGGATTTTGATGATGATATATATCATTGAGGAAAAAGAGGAAATTAATCTTATTCAAAGTGCTGTTTGTGCATAAGATAAGGTCTAATGTGGGATTTTTTGAAGGACAATACGTGCCTGCATTCGCCTTATGCTTCTGTTGGCCAAACAACACAAATTGCTTACTTTTGGCCTTATCAGATCTTTAAAGAAAGCTGTTCAGTTTGTAGTCCTAAAACCTGGAAGAGAATTAGCATTTGCGGAGTAAAAGAGACTTTTCAACAATTTTTTAATCAATATGGGCTTAAAAATATATTTTTTTGCTAAATAATGATTTAAGTTACTTACCACAAGCATGTTCTTGATCAACTGCTGATATTAGCAATATTTTCAAAGCACACAACAGATTCAGTATTCACACGAGGTATAAATGTGTGTTATGAATTCATGCATCTCAAGTAAAGTTAACCACAGACCTTATTCTAATCAGTCAAAAATCTGCTAAAATTAGCCTTCAAATTGACGTCATGTCATTTGCTTTTTTGTTTCATGTCATCCTATTAGTCATCTTATTTTTCATCTTCTAATTCATTTTAAAAATAAATATTATACAATACCTATGACAGTAATGAAGAAAGATGTAAACAGTAATGAATTAGAATCTGCCCACAAGGTGATTTTCAGCTAACTTTGAAGGTCGTATGAAGGTTGAACAGTGGTTCTACAGTACATCATGTGCTCTTGTAAAGCTCTCAGCTGGGTGTCGTTACATCTCACACACTCTCATAGCTAAAGCTCCTCTTCGTTCTTGTCTGTGCTGTGAGGGTGAGGAAGAGGGGGAGGACATGATGCCCCGAGCCCGCGTGAAATAACAACACGGTTCTAAAATCAGGCTTCGCGCATATGCTGCCAATCGTACCTCGGCGCTCCCTCCTGCCGAGGAAAAAGTGATTAGCTTCTCTCTTTCCCCCCTACTAATTTTTTCACACTCTGTATGCTTGCAGGGCTATTTGCATAATATCAATTAGCGAATGTAAAAACACATAAACGGTGAGTGATTGTAAGCAGACAGGTTGCTAGCATTTTGCCTCTTTGAGTAAATAAAGATGAGATGACTGAAAGCAGAGTTGCCAATTCTGCTTATTATATGCATATTTGGCCTTGTTTTTTTTTTTTAAGAAGTCGCTTATAGATTTGGGTAATCGTGGGTAGGCTCTTTTTTTGTAAATAATATTACCATAAACCCCCCCAAAATTTTTTTTGACCGACACGTGAAGAGCAACAGAGGGTTAAAGAATAAAAACAATCAATGTTTTTGAGAGAACATAATAGAAAACATGAACTAAATCCCTTAAAAATGGTTCCCTGTGCAGACTGCGTTATGTGTCATCCGTCCTTCGGATGGGACGTTAAACCGAGGTCCTGCCTCTCTGTGGTCATAAAAAATCCCAGGATGTTCTTCTGAAAAAAGAGTAGGGGTTTAACCCCAGCATCCTGGCCAAATCTGCCCACTGGCCTCTGTCCATCATCATGGTCCATCATCCCAATATATACTGATTGTCTTCATTACTCTGTCTCCTCTCCACCAGTAAGCTGGTGTGTGGTGGGCGTTCTGGCGCAATATGTCTGCCATCGCATCATCCAGGTGGATGCTGCACATTGGTGGTGGTTGAGGAGATTCACCTCTAAAGCGATTTGAGTACCCAGAAAAGCGCTATATAAATTTAACAAATTATTATTATTATTATTATGTGCGTAAACCCCACCAGCCTGGCCTGTTTTTTCAGGCCAGGTCACTTTTTCTCTAGAAGATTTGGCAACACTTAGCGAAAGCTTAACTGATATAGCAAACATCCGGCCAGGACTTCATGGCTTCAGAGAGAGAGAAAAGAAACAAGGGAGGCTGAAGAGAAGAAGGGAAAAGCAAGATGTGCCGAGGTTTGCGGGTTGTCCTTCGCTAGTAGCCAGTAAGATGTAGGATCAAACTGCTGACAGAGATAAATTTACCCTTTATGGCATTTTTGTGTCTGTGTGTGTCCTTTTTCTCTTTCTTTTTCCTTGATATGGGTTTGATTTGGTCAGTGCCAATACTGATATCTAGGGAACTTTGTATGGTTGATATAAAGCTAATATATGATGTAGGCTAATACAATGAAATTTTAGTTGACTATATTCAAGTTCAAGATCAAATAACTTGAACTATATTCCTGTAGTTCAAACAGTAGAGCATAGCAGCAACGTCAAGGTCATGGGTTCAATTCCCAGGGTAAAATGTACTGTACACCTTCAATGAAATGTAAGTCTCTATGGATAAATGCCTACAGTTTATATTTAATATATTTCTTTTACTTACTCGAAATTAATCAAAATGTTTCCTATAATACCAAAAATGTTTGCAGATGTTTATCTAAGCTCGAGTTGAAGCTGCTTCCTCGAGCCCCTCGACTGCGAACAGCAAGCCAAATACGCTTAACCTTCTTAGCTTAAAGATTATATGGGCAAAGGAACTCATGAAATGATGATTAATTCTTAGGATCTGAGGTAGATCCTAACCTGTTTCTTGACTGCTGTTACAGGCTCTTCCCACTCAGAGAACAGGGCCTGAATTTTTATGCTCAAGAACTCACTCAGGATGAGATAAAGGTATGTTTCTAAAGTCAAAGAACAAAGACATTTTTTTTTGGATGTTTAAACCAGATAACCATATTGCCAACTCTTAAAAAAAAGTTATTTTAGATATAGTTTAAGATATACAATTTGAAGTACTTTAAAGTTCTGGTACATAGAATAAACAACTAGAGAATAAAATGTTTATTTTTTATTTTTTATATCCTAATATATTAAGCTGTAAAATCCTTTGGTTCTAATTGGAACCTTTATTTTTAATAGTGTGTTATCATCTAGTCAAAGGTGTCAGAACATTTAAAAATAGGTTTCAGGCAGTGGCACGTTGTGTTTTAGTGTCATCCTGCCTCTTTTTTTATTTGCCCTTAAATAACCTGCTGCAGTCATTGTGCAGATCACCTTTTACAGAGTGACTTTTTGATGTCAACAGGAATTCCAAAGCACTCGAGAAGCCAAGAGACGCTTCCTCCTAGCATATACGATCATGTTGGATTTCTTTGGAATCAAACTCCTGGATAAAAATGGGAATGTGGCTCGGGCCCCAAATTGGCAGGATCGCTTCCAGCACCTGAATGAGTGAGTTGTATTTTCGGTTTGCTGTTTTTAAGTCCTTTTTACTCTATAATTCCTTTCCTCTGATCTTTGTTCTACTCCACTTGCACCAGTTCCCTAATCTTAGTCTCCTGTCTCCTGCCATATTTAGCATGCTTCAGTCCAGGGAGTTAGCATCCTTAGTCTCCAATCCCTGAAACACAATTTTGGTCATGACCCTGACTGTACCGTCATGTGACCATCTCATGCATGGGCCCGAGAAATGGGTCAGACGTACAGAGGAGGATAAGAGAAGAACTGAATAGGATACAAAAACTTTTACATTTGAGAGATGGTGAATGTGAGCGGGGAAAGAAATGTAGAGACAGTTGGAAAGGAGAGTTGAAAATGAGTTTGATGAACACATGATAAGCAAGGAGGGAGCGAAAGAAAATCCGCAGTGCAGCGCGCTGAGTGGTAGACATAGATGACTGTGCGTATCTGTCTGTGTGTCATTGCCCCAGGACTGTGCCATAGAGGACACATATTACATTACAGAGAGGCACCGCTTGATGAACTTTGTCTGCAGTGTGAATGGGCCTGTACCAAAAGCTATCATTTTGAGAACGCTGAGTTTATTATCTTACACTGGACAAAAATGACTCCTTAATGAGTTTTTATTTTTTTTAAAGCAATCCATTTCAGATCAATTTACTTAAGCAACACTGCATAATATATTTAGGCCTGTATTCAAGTAATGTCATTTAAATGTAATTGTGTTTGGATATACTGCACTGTCAGATGTTTTAACTTATTTGAATCTTTTTTACTTCAAACAAGTTAAAAAAATCTGCCTGTACTTTGCAACTACATGTCAACTAACTTTCATTAGAGTATTAGTAGACTCCCTGCTTAATATCTGCCAACTCTTTATTGTGATGGTCCTCCAACAGACAATCTACTAACTATAAGTAACTTTGCAAGTGCATGTCAATTGATTCTAACTCAACCCTACCAGTCTACTAATACTCTACTAACTCTGCACCTACTTCTACTACATGAGAAGTATTAATGTTACTTATAGTCAACATAATGTATTAAAGGGACCATCAAAATAAAGTGAAACCAAAGTTTACAGTGTAGTCATAGATTAGCCAAATTTCAGTATTAGTTAATTGGTACTGTGTCCTTTAAATTAATTTGTAAAGTGTATATAATATGGAGGTTTCTTAATACTTAAAACTAGATCACATAAGTAAATATTTTATTATATTGTATTGAGCCTTTTGTTTAATGGTTACTTAAGCACCCAAGACAACCCTCCAACAGACCAGCCTTTGTTTTTAGAAAATATATTTAGTAAATATGGTTTTATTGCAGAAATAGGGACCATTCACACAGAACATGTTTTTGCGGGTTAAAAACTTGAGACGTAGGTCAGTGAAATGGAAAAAAATGCTATCTTTTTCAGCTTGAGGTCCGCATTTTTAGATTTTTTTTGCAAAACACTGCAAAAGAAGCAAGACGTGATAGCAATGGTCTCATTCTGTGTGAACGACCCTCTTAATATGCTTGGACTCTTTTCCACTATTCCTGACTAACTCCAATGACCAAAAATAAAATGTTCTCTTTTGTCAACAACCAACTTTACTTTATAGGAAATGTTGAACATTGTGTTAAACGTATTTTTTGTACTATGATGACCTCTTGTCTTTCCAGGTCACAGCACAACTACTTGCGTATCACTCGCATTCTGAAAAGCCTTGGTGAGCTGGGCTTTGAAAGCTTCAAGCTGCCCCTGGTGCGTCTGCTTTTGGAGGAGGCACTGGTGGAGGGCACATTACCCAACATGCGTCACAGCGCACTGGAATACTTTGTCTACACACTGCGGCACCACGCTCAGAGACGCGCCCTGCTTCGCTTCGCCCAGCGCCACTACCACCCGCCCGAGAACTTCATCTGGGGGCCACCCAGGAAGAAACGCATTCCGGCCTCTGGGTCCACAGGGACAAGAGTGGGAAAAACCGAGGCGGTGGAGAGGAGTGCGGGCAAAGCCAGGTCACCTAGGGAGGGCAGAAATCATTTTGAGAGGGAGGCGGAGGACACGGACAAGAGGAAGAATGGAGAGTGGAAAACAGCAAAAGGGTCCAAGGTCATCCTGCAGGAGTGCAGGGGGAGGGTAGATCTAGAAGAATATATTGAGACCATTCCTCTGTAAGAATACAAAGAGAGGGATTCTGGGAATGCTCAAGTAGCCTAAGCTGAGCTTCAAGTTAGGCAAAGGAATGGCACAGCAATATTATTCCATACTATTGCCTTTTAGAGACTTGTTTTGTGAACAACTTGACTGTTTGACTTTTTTTTTTTTTTTTTTTAATACGAAGTGTTTTTTCTTAACTCTGAATACTTTTCAAAGTGTTAGCGGATGAATTTCTCTGCTGTAATTCTTACTCTCAGCCCTCTGGAGAGTTCTTAGCACATGTACGAGTGTTAGTATATATATAGGCTATATATATATAAGTGCTACCTGAGCACATTGTGTGAAATATTGCACTTTTTGTGTATTCAGTCTTCCCCTGTGAGAGAATATTATCTTAATCTACAGGCTTTGAGAATAGGCTTTATATGCTAATCACAAGGCCGACTCTCAGACAGACGTGTCTTTTCTGTGTTTAGAGCTTGCTGAAGTTTCTTGTTATGGATACTCGTAGCTCCTTGCAACAGATCATAATAATGTGTAGTCAGTGTGAATATACTTGCAGGAATTTTCAGGTAATTGATCTTCCATGTTTTATAGGTACGTGTGATACTTTAATCCAGTTTTCTCAAAAACGTCTTGCAATATAAAGTGCCTCTTCTTCCGTTTGTTACAGCATGTGTCGCGCTCTATCATTTTGAGTCTGAAGTAGTGTGCCGTGTGTGGAAAAACGATAGGCTACGCAAAACGAACTTAAATTTTATGTTTTTTTGATTAAACAAAGTATAATCTATCAAAGTATGTAATTTTTTATGAAACTTGAAAAGATAAATTCTCTTTTGACGGCATTAAATGAGCGTGGTGTGACAGATCGCAGATTGGAGTAATGGGCATTGCAAAAGGTCTGCATGAACACAGTTTAAATATATTCGCGTAAGTTAGTTGTCAAAATTAATATAGGCTACTGTGAGTGTTTTATTCTTTTATTTTAATCCGATATTCTATTCCTACAACTAGTTAAAGCACAAAATAAACATGAATGGACTTCCAAAGGTCTATTTAAAAATAAAGTAGGCCTACAACTTACTAAAATGTATCATTTCTCATGTAATCGGTGAAGAAGAGTTTCAATGGCGGAAAGACGTCAACAAAACAGCTTGCGAACATGGTAACGTTACATTTACCTCAGGAAAGCCATTCAGTGGCCATAGCGTTTGCTGGCTGGAAAAGTAAAATGATAGTTTATATGCACTGCACACTATTATAAATAAACGTTATATTTGAACTTAGCCTGTTATTGTCTAAATTATAAGAATGAACTTACTATTTCTGACAGAAACTGGTATCTTTAGAAGTCATTTTCTCTAAAACAGGTTTTTATGACAGCCACAAATTAAATGATGATAGTAATCTCGACGGCAGTTTGAAAGATAATGGTAGTGTAATATTATACAGCAAAAACGTTGCTTTTTCATTTAGTGCAGCCTAACTCAAAACTACTCAAAGTGATGGAGCATATCACCTACCGTATCCTCTGTGTGAGAGTGTATGCTGCCTTTCTCTCATCACACTTAGTGTTTATGTGTGGACAATCAGGGGCAAGGCTATTGATGGTCACTATCCACATAGAATACAAATAGCCAACATTTTTAAAGCAGATATTAATGGATCAAGTGTGTATGTTACTGTATGTGTGTCACTGCTGTTTCAGAGTGTACCCAGAGGTCTAGCCATACCTCCACAGCACAGGCGTGTGTGTGTGTGTGTGTGTGAGAGTGTGTGTGTGTGTGTGAGAATCTGTTAGGAAGTTCTGCCCGTTTTAGTTTCTACCGGCACACAAAAAAGAAGTGAACCTTTTCAGGAAAGACCCCTTTCTTCCGTAATAGTGGCTGAAGTTCATCTTCCTTTCTTTTTCATTAAACGATGAAGGCTCTCTGTCCTCTTCTTGTTTTTCTCGCAGCCTCTTTCCCTCAGTCAATATTTGGATTGAGCACACTTTTCTGTTTGCCGTCTAACTCAGTTCGTACCCTGGGGTTCATTAAACCCCGTCTCTCTGAATGTGTGAGAGTCTCATTCCAAATGTACAGATAAGGCTTGTGTCTAAAAGATGCCTTCATCTGGTCATTTTTTGAATGCAGAAATGCATGTGGTATGGCAGTTGGTGAAAAGAAAAATAGACATCTAATGGGGAGATTGAAATAATTAAATTTGTTCATAAATGTATTTTTCAACTTCTACTAAGAAATAAGTATTACATATTTGCTTGCTTATCTCTTAAGTTCACTTGAAATTGTTCTTGGTTTTTAGTTGTGAAGTTATAATGCTTTGGAAGCCAGTCTGAAACCATTTTTTTTAAGGAGACAGGCTACTTTTATACAAAAACATTGCCTTTAAGTCAAGCAACGAGACTTCAGTTTCAGACATAGCTAGTGACTGGGAAACAAATAGCCATCTTCTCTTTGTCCATCTCGGTCTAAAAGACTGTTGAATCCACATTTTAGTGTTTCTTGTGCCATAATCGTTGGAAACAGTTTGACTGGCCTAATGTAAGGCACTATGAGTGGTTTAACTGTTGGGAAGAGATAATTTGTTATCAAAGGAAGTGTGACGTTTATATTGTGGCCTACTGTATAATAAAGTGCAGATCTTTGACGAATTGTAAGTGTGTGAGTGTAAATGTGGCTAATGAATTTTGATGTTTTGCAAACTTGGCTGCTATTACTGTACATTTAATTCAATTCAACTCAACTGAATTAAACTATGGGGCCAGTTGTCAGAGGAGAAATGGGTATGTTATTATAATGACTTTTCAAATATATATTTATCAACTTTAAGAAGATAAATGCACATATGAAACAGTTCTTTGTGATAAAAAATGCTGAATAAATAAACAGTACCTTGGAATTCTGATTAGTCAATCACAGCATTATGTGTTAATACCATTTATAATTACATATACTATACAATTAAAACTAGAATAATATAATTTGAAATATTTTTATTTGTTAAGGAGCAGTGTAATTAGCAGAGTAAAATACTTGGCTGGCCATAAAATGAACCTCGGAGTTATACGAGACAGCTTTTGGGTTCCTATTTGGGTTTGTTTTGCAACTGAAGGTCATCGCTTACATATGTCATTTCAAAACAATCTCTCAGCTTAAGATAAAGCAGCCCAGTGTGTTGTGTCTTTGACAGAGGACAAGTTGAATATCACTCTGTCCCCATAATCCATACCGCTCGGTTGAGAGGATTTTTAAGTCAGGGAACACAGTTAAAACTGTGATAAAAGCACAGAAGAGCGGTGGGCCTACCATATGGTCTGTTCAGGCAGCCTGGTCCCGTGTGGGCTTAAGGAGACCATGTTTGCTGTAATCAGCTTGAGCCTTGCTGTTGCTTGTCAAACTGTCAGTGTGTGGGAGCGGTTTTCCTGACGTACACCTGTGAGTGTGACTTTACCTGCCAGCTCTTCAGTCAGAGAGCTGTCAGACACAAACCTGGCCCGCCTCTCCTGGTGCACTCCTGCACATCTTCTCCTGTGGCTTTCTTTGACTACCAGTTGGTAGAACATGCTCATGTTATATCGCAAACAAAATATGACCATGATTATGCCATGTTTTTAGAGACATGTACCATGGTAATATTGTGAAAGTCATATAAATATGATGGTATGTGTATGGTAATCATTCAGCAAACGTATATAGGTGATCTTTTCAACTATAAGGACGGACGTATATAAAAAAAACTATTTAAAGTTTGTTGTCGGTAAGATTTTTTAAATATTTTTAAAATAAACATTTTTCTTTGTTTTTTGCTCACAAAGGCGGCATTTATACAGTAAATTTATACAAAAATACAGTAAAAAACAGCAATATTATTACTATAATATTTATATATATATATTTTGTAATGCAATTTATTCCTGTGATGGCAAAGCTGAATTTTCAGCAGTTACTCGAATCTCACATGAACCTTCAGAAATCATTCTAATATGCTGATTTGCTGCTCCAGAAACATTTCTTATTAGTATCAATATATCAACACCTGTGCTGCTCAATGTTTTGTGGAAACCGTTTTTTTTCTTCTTTTTTTTCAGAATTCTTTGATGAATGAAAAGTTCAGAAGAACAGCATTTATTTAAAATATAACTCTTTTGTATCATTATAATTTACTGTCACTTTTGATCAATTTAGTGCATATTTGCTGGTTACATAATAAAATAAAATATATATACAGTAGGGCTCTGCATCTGCTCTGTAGGGCTCACAAGTGAAATTAACCACATTTTTGTGTTAGAGGATAATTGTAATTTTGGAAATATTTGTTATGCAGTGGCAGGGAAGAGGAGTCAAGGATCTAATTGCAGCAAAATATATTTTTTAAAACACAAACAAAGATGGAAAACAGGGAGCAGGAACAAGGTAATCAAAAAGGATATGAAAACGCAACGTCTTAATAAACACGCAAAGACAACATATTTAAGTAGGCTATACTTTAACAGACACTGTCTTAATTTTGTTTGTTTACTGACTCAATATGCATCAGTTAGCAGTTAGTAAAACACTGTTTTACTCCAGTACTGTGGTTTCTCTGTGTTAAATGTGCTGAGTGGAAGCCAGCGTGGCCGTACTGATCAGGAGTGACAGAATGAGGTGGAGAGGTTGTGTGTTGTTGGAGAGCGGATACTTCCCATGACTCACTGCTCTAGTTTGTGTGTGTGTGTGTGTGTGTGTGTGTGTGTGTGTGTGTGTGTGTATCTCTCTTGCTGTGCTGTATAGTCTCATTCAATTAGAAGCTTTAAAGCTTCATACCATGAACATACAACACAGAAAAACCGGCATCAACCAAATGTCAGGCATGAATGGATCAGTCAGCGTGTTTAGATGAGGCCTACTGAATGATGCAGAGCCCTACTGTTCACATGGCCCAAGCAACTGTGATATCCCAGCAGTCATTGCGCCTTTGGAATTCTAGCTTACTACTTGCTGAATACTATGCATTATTTACTACTGTATTTTTTGTTTAAAATAGAAAGTATTTTTTTTTTTAAAGATATATTTCCTATTGACAATGAACAGTATAGCGCAGAATAATCCGGTGGTATTAAGGGGAGGGAACATTCTAGAGAGAATTTGATTGGATAAAAAATAAATGCTGTTCTTTTGAAGTTTCTATTAATCAAAGACTCCAGAAAATGGTATGATGGTTTCCACAAAAATATTAAGCAGCACAACTGTTTTCAATATTGATAATAATTGGAAATGTTTCTTAAGCAGCAAATCAGCATATTAGAATTAATTCTAAAGGATCATGTGACACTGAAGACTGGAGTAATGATGCTTAAAATTCAGCTTTGCATCACAGGAATAAATTACATTAAAAATAAATATTACCTTTCGATTGTTATAATATTTTACAATATTACTGTTTTTTTTTTTTACTGTATTCCATTGCTCAAATAAAGGCCATCTTGGTGAGCACAATATACTTATTTAAAACGTTTAAATCCACCCCAAACATTTGAGCGGAATAAGATGAGTATAGCCTATTTGTGGTTTATTTTTCAATTTTAAATGTGTATTTGCTCAAAGTAAGTGTCAGATTAATATCCGACTGACATATTACTGTAATACTTTCAAAGTTAACAGACTTCAACCCACAAAATTGTGGTTTCATGGGGTCTTAAAGGAGCGATGTTCATTTAAAGGTATAGCGGAGGATTTTCTTTTTCCGGGTGGGTAGTCTATACTATTGGTCCACCTAAGTGTCAATCATTCTGGTGATATGTTTACGTAAGGCCGTCGTACGTGCTCGTCCCTATGTAGTTTTCGCTTTCTGGTGTATTATGTGTGATGAGTTACGGTTTCAGCCATTCCTTTGAAAATGACTGAGGGTCAAAAGAGAAAAAATGTATACGAAGTGTATGATAAGAAGAGAAAGGCCGCAGAATATAGAAACAAGACCAGAGGGATTTTGGGTGAATATTTCACACGCTGGCGTGCGCTAAAAGCACATGTTGGGCTTCCCACTGATGCCGCAGTCGCGAAGATTCTACTAGACAGGTAAAGTTTGTCATGCTATTTGGAGAAATCCAGAGTGTTGCGCGTGCATTTTAAAAAAAAATTGGAGAGGGCGGGTCTTTTCTAAAATTAGGAAAGATCCTCCGCTATACCTTTAATCCTGCTGACCGCAATGATAAGAGTATAAGCAGCTGTTTACCTCTTCCAGCAACCCCTCTCTCTCTCTCTCCCTAGTGATATCATGTTGAAAATTTGACCTTGAGTCGAGTCTATCTTCTGAGCTCCACTGAACAGCTAGATAAACATGTTTTGCCAACATCTCTTTCAGAAATGATAGTAACTGTTTTCCTCCCTGGTATTTTATTGTGAAATTCTATTCTCAACTAAAGACAAGTACGTTATTAATACCATGATCATTAAAATATGCATTCATGCTTCAGGCTATCAGGGTTTATTTGTCATGCCTACTGGTTTATAAGCCTGTCCAGTCCATTAAGACTGAGGTTGCAGGGGTTTTACACAAGTCTAGGGACTGTCCGTTCCACACTATTTGAATTTTGTCCAGCTGACAAATACGAGTGACTTCTCCTTTTAGAGTGTTTCTATTTCTTTCTGTCAGCTTCACTGAAACTGAACTTCTGACACTAGACCTGTAAATTAAAGTCTTGTGATACAGTTTTTTTTAGCACCCGGGTTCACGACCTTATCTAATTAATTTTTAAATAGAATGTACAGTGTTTTAATTTGACATTTATTCACATTTATATATACAGTATGCACTAATCATGCAATTTAATGAGGAAAGATTCATTTATTAAAAAAATATTTTCAAACTCTCTGATAATCTGTACTGGGTTATGAATGGGTGTGACGCTTATGTATGTTTTATCAAAAGCTCAATTACTTTGCATACTGTCATATGATATAGATCAAACTGTTTGTGTTCTCACTTTGATTCCCCATTGGGATGAGGGTAACTTGAAACCCCAGATGTTCTTTGAGGGAAACTTTTGAACAATGTTTTCTGTAAAGAGGAAGTGCTGATAAAACTCATAGCAGTGCGTGTAATGAAACGGCCAGTTATGTCAACTCAATTCTTCACTGTTAGCAGCCGTGTGGCTTCTGATGACGTTCCTTCAGCCATGAAATGACAAAGAGCATTCATGCCTTTGTCCAGGATATTATCCAGCCATTACACAGCTGTTCCCATGCAAGGTTAATACACAGAGTGTGTAAAAATGAGTCACACTTTGCCAGTACTTACATCTTGGTTATAATTCCCTGTTTACACCAAGGTTTGTGCATTGACCCTTGCCAATACATATAGTTCAAACGTTTGGGTCGATAAAATACTTTTAATGTTGCACTCTAAAAAATGCTGGGTTGTTTCAATCCATGTTTGTGTCAAATATTAAAAAAACCTAACCGTTGGTTTATTTTGTTTATTAAATTTTTCACCCAATGGTTGGGTTCGTCCATATTTGACTCAAATGTGGGTTGAAACAACTCAGCATTTTTTAGATTGTTGAAAGAAATGTCTTCATTTATTTGATCAAACAGTAATATTTTATAAAAAAAAACATTTAAGTAACTTTTCTATTTTAAAATGTAATTTACTGTGATGGCAAAGCTTAATTTTCAGTAGTCATCACTCCAGTCTTCAGTGTCACATGATCCTTCAGAAATCAATAATTTGGTGCTTAAATAATTTTATTTATTTTCAAAGTTGAAAACACTTAATATGAAAACTTGCTGCTTAATATTTATGAGAAAACTGATTTTAATTTTTTTTTTTTAAAACAGCATTTATTTGAAATAGAAATCTTTTGTAATGTTATATTGTAAATGTCTTTACTGTCACACACATTAATGCACCTTTACTGAATACAATTATTCTCTTTTTTCCCCCACAAAAAAACACCAAAACAATTCTCACTGACCCCAAACTTTTTAATGGTAATATTTAAAAAATGTATAGGCCTATATTATTTCTGTTTGTTTGCAGATTTGGAGTTCTCTATTTTTAAAGTTGGACCCCATTTAATTTAATAGCAATTCTAGCATTTGTTAGCATGTTTGCCCATCTTTAATGCAACTTTTAAACTTAAACTCTGTATTCCAGAAAAAAAATAAGGTAGGCCTAAATCATATTTGTGTTATGAAAATTTTGACATCTTACAAGGTAAAATGAGCTGGTTAGTTCCACATTACTGTACAATATATGAATTATATTGAAATGTTTTTTGTTTTTTTTACTTTACACACTCGCTGCTTTTGTCATAGTTGCTAATGTGTAGTGCTAATAAACTCTGAACACACTGAAATGTTTCTGTTCCTTGTGTGGCCGAGAGTGTTAACATCACCCGAAACTAAGTATTACTACATACAAAAACTAAATACGGGGTTTCGACTGACTGTCGTAATGTTACGTTGAGGAAACATTTAGCGGAGTACGAATATGACTGATAAAAAAAGACCACAACAATAACAAAAAAGTCACAGTCAGCTCTTTATTAAACAAGGAACAACAGTCACAATAGATTCCTCATGATGTGTGTTCATTGCTGACAATGTTTTTACATTACAACACATACCAAATAGCTTGCTTCAACTTCCCATTGCTGTGCAACCATGGGGCGAGATTATTGTTTGAAACATTTGAAAGGAACTTGCTGTAAATTCAATAGCTCTATTGCAGTTCGATAAAAAAAAAAGCTCTGGCATTATACGGATCTTAGTGAATTCAGAATGACAGGAAGGGAAAAAGTCAAACTAATAATGAATGATGTCCTTGTTGTCATACTTCACTTGTTTTGACTCCTCCAGTTGACAGGAAGAGCTTGATCAGAGGGTGTCAGTTGGTTTTAACATTTCCTACCGTTTTTACCAGAGCAGGAAAATGCACTGTGGGGTGAATGAGTTCAAAAATGTCACTGAACTCTTTTCACTTTGTACTTGCCATCATTTCCAACATAGCCTTCAAAAGTGATTCCCACGAATACTTGAAAAGATATTGTGAAAATTCAAAAAATGTTAGCACATTTAATATATATATATATATATATATATTAGCTCTGTCAATCATTAAAAAAAGCTAATTTGAAAAAAAGTCAGTATTAATTATTCGATTATCAAATGTCAATTATTATTAATACATTTGTGTGTGAAACTCATTGAAGAAGGTTAATTTGGTTGTTTACAGTAGAGATTGTTTTTAAAAGAGTTTAATAATTTTGATGTTGATGCTAAATTATATTATTATATTATATTATACTATTACATCTCTGGTTTGATGTCGTTGAATTATGTGCATAAGAAAAGAATGTAAAAAAAAAAAAGAACATGCCTACAAGTTTTATAGTGGATAATGTTAACATTTTTCAAAAAAGTGGCGTTTTTGTCTATATCTTTCCAAGCAAGGCATTAGCATTAGCGATTTTCTGGAGTTAGTCTGCCACCTAGTGGCTCTATATGAGAAATGCTTAAGTTATGACATGAAGCAAAAGTGGATAAAGGTCATTGCAGCAGTAGAAGAGAATGGTAACCAAAACATGGTTAGGCGTTTACCATTGAGAGCACTGGATGTTGTGCATATCTTCGTGGAGTTGGGTTCAGCTTTCATGAGAGCAGCCCTAACATTTTTGTCAAAGGAAGCAAGAGAAGAGACGCCCATCGGAAGGGTGCCTCTCTCTGTTCCTTCATGGGTATAAATAGTCACTTCCTCTCAGGCAATTCCATCGGCAGCTCTGTCTGGGTGGAGGCACTTGCAGTCGGACAGAGGGGTCAGAAAGCTTCAAAGAGACCTAAAGTTCAGCCTCGACGTCTTAATGACAGGCTACTCGCCCTCAGAGCCCTTACAATGCTCACAATGGACTTCACTTCCTGTGTGCGTTACAAAGCTCCCATATCCACTTCAAAATCTATCCACAAAGTCCAGGAAGTACATACTTTATGTAAAGTATGCACACAATGTAAATGCGTTTATAATGATCAGGGCC
This sequence comes from Phoxinus phoxinus, assembly GCF_949152265.1. Taxonomy (NCBI): domain Eukaryota; kingdom Metazoa; phylum Chordata; class Actinopteri; order Cypriniformes; family Leuciscidae; genus Phoxinus; species Phoxinus phoxinus. The sequence goes on along the minus strand of NC_136889.1, from coordinate 15,696,241 downwards.
GTGCACCTTTCACAACTGAATTGAGGAGGCGAAAATGTTATGATAGATAGATAGATAGATTTAATAATAATAATAATTATTATTATTTGAACAACTTTCTGAACAAGCTTTTCCCCTCCACAGTGGAGCCGTAGTGAGCTGTGGCGTTCCTGAGCCAGAGAGCGCAAACATCCCACTCCCGGCCACGGGCTGGGCTCCAGCTGAGAGTGTAGGATGTTTACACTCCCTGAAGCTCAGGCTGTGGTGGAGAGATCTGGCCATGACTTCATAGCAAGGAATTCTTGACCCAAGCATACCTGAATATCACGTTTCGATCGACGCGTTATTTACTTGCAAACTTATTATTTATTTTAGTTGAACTTTTAGGGCTGCCAAAGTTACTGTGTGAAATATCTCAGCTCAGCCTGGTGTTATTGCTCATAATGTGCATGCATCAAAAACTGAAATTTGTGGCCCTATTTTTATTTTGTGTTATTTTAATTTCAGTTATTTTGGTTTACTTCACTTTCCTTGCATGTTAATTGCTAATTAATAAAAAAATCAGACAATTTAACAAATGTAAATATTTTTGTTCTCATTAACGATAAAGCTGTGCAAGTTCAACATTTAAAAAAGTGAACCGTCCACGAGTTAAATTCATAGAATATCAGAGGAAATGAGATCATTGCCAATGAATGAGGAGCGGTGGATGAGAGTATGTCACTGCCGTGCCTTTCAGGAATCTGGACATGCCAGTCATTAGTCTTTGAGATAATCTAACCGCTCTATTAATAGAGACACATTCTTCACGCTGCAGCCTACTGGTTCTCTTAGGGGAGAGTTTGTTTGTGCGAGTAAATAGAATGTGAGGGGTCCGGAGTCGATGTCCTAAGGGACAGAGGAGAGGCGGAGACACTGGACGCTCCCACGGACCAGCGTCATCTGAGGAGCCTTTGCATCGCGCCTGGCCCCTGTCCAGTATCCCTAGCCCACCCTCCCGAAAGCAGCAACCCCTCCTCCCTCCTGAGGATGTGGCCGCTCCCAGCCCCTCTGAACTGGCCTGAATGGGAGCTTTTCACATTCTTCAGTCCCCTTTTCTCTTATTGGACAAGAAGGCTCTCTTTCTGCCCCCTCTCTCTATGTCTTCACTGAATCTTCTGGGAAAAGTCATCAGACTTGGTGCCAGCCTATGGGCATAAAGAGGGGTGGAGGACAAGAAACACAGAGAAAGAGTGATTGAGTTTACCAGGAAGGGGAACAAGAGGGGACAGAGCGATTAAACTGGTGGGGCTGGAAAAAGACAAGAATGATTTTATAAAAGGCTTAGTGAATGCAGGCATACAAAACTGCAACATAGATGCTATTGTAATAGGTAAATGTACTGTGTGCTTCCATTTTGTTTTTTATTCACAAAATATTTACACTCTAGTATTCTAGTTAGTGACTGTTGCCATCTGGAATGCATTAGACATGATTTGGAAGCAAAACTTAATGACGTTCTGCCACTTTATCAATTGTAGCCTACGCTTAATCGAAACTTTGCATCATTTTTGATAAATTGTTAAAATATTTAAAACTAAGAATGACTTGAAAATATTTTTAAATATTAATTTGCCAATATCTGTGATCTTACCCAGCATTTTAATGGCAAATTTAAATACAAAATACCAATTTACAGCTTATTCAACAATTCAGCACAGTTTATCATTACCCCATTCTTATTAAAGAACTACTACTTCGTATAATATTCAATTATAGATACTGTTAGACACTATAAAGGAGTTGTTCTCAACTCTGGTCCTGGTGCCCCATGCACCGCTCTGCACATTTTGTACGTCTCTTTTATTTACACACCTGATTCAGATCATCAGCTTTTTAGGAGATCAGATAACAGAGACATATAAAATGTGCAGAGAGGTGGGGCACCAGGAACTAGAATTGAGAACCACTGATATAAAGAAACATTAAGAATAACATAAAGCTTTATTTATTTATTTTTCCATTATTGTACTTTACTGTATCACATTAAAGATGCCCCTGAGGACTGTCTCACCCCTAGGACAGGGTGTCTGCAGGTTCAACATAAGAGAGCTGTCCAGAGTGCTGAAACTGGGTGCTCATTAAATCTGTCATTTTGATTAAGTGATAAATCAAGAAAACCAAAGCAAGAAAACCTAGTTAACATTATAAAGGAAAATGTCATAGGCCAGTGAAATCAAGTCTTTAACCCTTCTCCTGGGGACCCACTTGCTGTATCCTAATTCAGCGACTGCATCCTTCGAAGGATAGAGACTTCAAAGGCCACAACTTCGAAGTCCACAAAGGTCAAACCGAGCGTTGTTAAATGAGACAGTTGCCATTGATACTGGGCTTTTTTACAAGTTATATTTAACTGTCTGAAAACAAAACAGGGTTCACAACTTGTCTAAATATGTTCACCTTGGTCTATTTATGTACATAATAAAGATGATAAACTATATTAAATCACATCTTAGTAAACGTTAAAGTTTTTATTTTTGCATTTGTATCGTTAGATATTCGAGTACGGTAAGTTGAAACTCAATTCTTGCATTTAAAAGTATAATCCAGCAATTTTTCTAAAAAAAAATCCATTAGCTGCGCCAGTGTGCCTTGGTGGTCTTTACATATTAATTAGTGATCGGAAAGGTGATGTAAGGTGACTTACTTAAATCACCTTAAAATTCAGTCAGTTGCTATAAAGAAATATATGAAGTCTATGACCTAGATCAAGGTGACAATCTGTCCAGCGGCTGTCCATCTGTCCTGTTGTCACCGGCACATTGAATTCTGGGGTAGGCTAGGCCGCGAAGGATCCAACTGTATCCTTCATTGCCCGGAAAACGAAGGACGCATTTCAAGGCCGTATTTTTAAAAAAAGCCTTCGAATTTGGACAGCTTTCGTCTTGCCGCTGTGATGCAATTGGCCTTCAAATGCGGCCTTTAAAGGATGCAGCCTCTGAATTGGGAACGCAGCTACTGTCCTGCAGACTTCAGCTCCAGCCTTGATCAAACATACCTGATCCAGCTAATCAAGGTCTTCATGATTGCTTGAAAAAAAATGACATGCAAGTCTGTTGAAACAGGTTGTAAATAAACTTTGCAGGACAGTGGCCCTTCAGGAGCGGAGTTTGACACATGTGGCCTAGGTCCTAAACCCTGCTTCTGGAGACCCACTGTCCTGCAAAGTGTACAGTAGCTCCAAAACACCTGCCTGGAAGTTTATAGTAATCTTAAATACCTTGACTAGCTGTTTCGGGTGTCTTTAATTAGAGTTTGAGCTAAACTCAGCTAGACAGTTTAACACCCTGATCTAGGTCATCAACTTCATACATATATATTTTTAAAGCAACTGACTATTTTTTTAAAGCAACTGACTGAATTTTAAGGTGATGTAAGTAAGTCACCTTACATCACCTTTCAAATTAATATGTAAAGACCACCAAGGCACACTGGCTCAGCTAATGGTGTGGGAGGCGGGACTATTTGTTTGTCCAACCAATTGCAGATGAGGAAGTGTTCAGGAAACTTGTTTGTCAACATCCATTATATTTCCAATTTTCTTTGGTGATGCAGAAATTACACATTTCACTTTTAAAGGTATATTTTCTGTAAAATTGTAAACATCCATGACTATAGACCACAAATGCTCTCAACGGAACATTTATAAACTGTTATTTAACCTAATGTTTTATTTTAAAAAAAATCATTTTCAGCATATAGAGCTTATTGACAACCAATAGCACAATTCTATTTTTACCAGCTCATTGGAAAAACTCGCCTCTAAGTTTCTGAAAAACTGCAGAATATAAAAAACATACAAATTACTGTAGATTCCAGCCGAAATGAACACTAGGGCAATAATCACCAAGAACTTTGTTTCCTTTTCACATGTATTACGATTATAGGGGCAGATTATAGATTGAAAAATACTTATTTTTGGACTGTTTCTTGCACAATATTATGTTATGACCTCAAAACACTCCAAATGTTAATGTTTGCATCACATAGGCAGCTCCAAATGTCCGACTTTTCTGATGTAGTAAACTTAATAAAATGGCATGATTGCTTTAGCAAATGCATTTGTATCTCACTTGCTTTTAACACTAAAATGTCACCACAGGCATGTATGAGCCTGGGCTACTTTTTACATTTACAGTGTTAACAGAAAAGTACATTTACTCATTACATTACATAATAAGTACTAGTCAACTGCTACACTCCAAACGTGGTTCACAATACTAAAAATATAGGTCTTAACTTGAATAATGTATCTGTACTAGTGATATTATTGTTTAAGATAAGCATTCAGCAGTGTTGTCCGATAATTTGCAACGTTTGTAGTCTGAATATAAGAAATGGTCAAACAAATAGCAAAACCATACACATTTTAAAAAGTAGCTTTTACATTTTAGACAATGTTAATGTATCAATTGGTTCAGTGAATGGACTTTGTAGGCTTGAAAGTTTTCACTTTGCTGACCCAAAGCTGTTCTTCAGGATCACATTTCTGTGCTTTTCATTGCGCGCCCTGTGGGAGCCTTCATGCAGGAGGTGGGAAAGCGAGAGTCCTGTGCTCTCTGTATCTGTGTTACAGGCATTTGAAACTCTGAGAAGGAGTGACCCAGAGCAGGGGCAGCTCAGCTAATCTAGGTCTTAGCGCTCCACAGGTGTTGGGGCTGAATGTGTTTTACATGACTGAATGTGTTAATCTGACACAAATGGCAACCCTTGGCTTCTGATGTTGACATTCGGCCTCTGGAGACAGTGTTCGTTCTCGCCAGAGCCCGTGAGGCAGACCCTCGACCTGATTCGCTCTCAAACCGCTGTTTGCCCTTTACATGCCACAGAAGGATTCATTTCAGCCTGTCTCAGTTCACACAGCTACGCTGTTGCAGCTGCTGTGGATCGAAAGCAACATGGCTGAAACACTCAGCTGTTGGTGTAGTTCACTGTAAAAAACACAGGAAGGTGTGAAAACCTTTCATAGTTTACTGTCAGAAGTGGCTTAGGTTGTGTTCACACTTGTACTTCGGTTCGCTTGGTCCGGACCAAAAAACCCCAAAAACATTTAGTCCTGGTGCTCTTAGCGTTCACATTGACATTTTTAACACCGAACCTAAAGGGATACGTTCACAGACTATATTTTGAGACGGAATTTACCAAACATACAAAACAATGTTGTGTGCTGGGCTAAATGCGCTTGTTGTGTGTCTAGCCTAACGGTATTTTGACCAACGGAGAATTTGTGAAGAGCTTATAAAATGTGCAAAGGAGTCAAAACAGCGGAAGGAATCCCTCTGTCACACACACAATGAAAATCTGCAGCGAGGACTGATGGAACTGTGATGGGCAACATCACAACTATGACAAGAAAAAACAGGTATGCGTGAGCATTCTGCCCTTTTAGGGTCTCATCTTCCGTATTTGGTTCGTTTACATGTCTTTAGCCCGTGTTGCATTCATATTTCAATCGAACCGCACCAGAGTTTGTTTGGAAGCGGACCGAGTCCCATGCTTTCAGCGGTCTCAGTCTACTTTTTTGGCACTACTTTCACAGTGCTTTCCAGTTTTGTGTACAATGTGCATCAGACGGCCAGTGAATGGAATATGGGTGGCTCTTCAGAGAGTGGGACTAGAAGTAATTGGACCACCTCAACAATCTGAACATTAAAATCAGAAGCTTTGTTCCAGTGGGTGTGTTCCATGTTCTCCTGATGCAGGTTTCCGGGTGAGAGTAACAGCAGTTGGCTGCTGCAAACATCCGACTGAAAGCTCCATCTTAAGCACCAGCTTCCAGTCAAGGATGTTTACAGTAGCCCGTACTGCCAACTGTTTTGTCCATGCAGTCGATATACCCAAACCTGACACTGACTGTAACCCTAATACACTGAATCAGAGGAAATGAGACAAAACTTGAAAACTTGACAAAAACTGCTAAATACTTTGATTATCTTTATGAGACTGAGGACTTCAGAGGCCTTTCGGCACTCCTACCTCTGTGTCCATGGAGAGACAGTCATTCCGGCAATGTGACAGTATGAGGGCTGGTAACCATGACGGAAGAGAAATGTCATATTTACATTGAAAACACTGGAAACTCAGCGGCTGCCGTTTGTTTTGCCAAGACTCTCCCACAAAGAGCCAATCTGATGAAGCTTCACATGCAACATATCCCTGCTGACTGCAAACATCTCCTAAACACAAACACCAGAGCAGCTTCCTGCCAACCCCCTCCAATCACAAAGAGTCCATCTCTGTTTACTCTTTAAACGAAGCTGTTAGGACCCCTGAGTTGTGAGGGCTGAGATGGCAGATTTCCTCAAGACCGTCTCAACTCCCTTCAGCACTAGACTCAAGCCTGCAACTCTGAGAGAAGTGCCCATTACACATGGAACGCCAACTTAAAACTTAAAATCAATAAACAAGCATCATTTTCTGTCATCAGTTGTACTTTACCGTCAATGTTTCCACTCAACTGGGCTCTAAAACATGAAATCTGTTTAAGTTAGGAAAGCTACGTGTCTATTTTGACAAAGTGACAATGGGAATTTGGAATGTGTCTCATCTCATGTCACAAAAGAAGTATGTCCGAATTCACAGGACTCATAAAAGAGTATGCAAAAGGTACCCAGGTGAAGATTCTGAAGGCAAGATTCTGAAGTGTGCATACGAATGACACTACTTTACTATCCCATGAGGCCACTGGAGAGGATTTGTGAATGGCAGTGACGTGAAGCAACTGATGCTGTAGGTCACGTGATAAGGGCAACATGGTGAATGTAGTACGTCCAGATTATATTCATACTATATAGAATGTACTTTTTTTTTAGCGAAGTAATTAGCCAACTCGAGAGAATGTGTGATTTCGGACGCAGCCAGCATTTTTGAATGAATCTCTTGAATGAATGATTCAATGACAAATACTTTTTTATCAGTCACTTGTCGACACCTTGTGGTGGCAATCACCTTACATTGGTAATCGATACAATTGTTATTTGAAGAGCCAAGTAACTTTCAAAAGGTGATTTTCTCTATTTTGATCGCTACCATAGACGATCATTACTTCTATGATCATTTGAATATTTGTAGCACAGAAATAATGATACTGTGTAGTTGAAAAGACTTTGTGAAGCTGTTTTATACCTACATGGTAACTGCTATCTCTGGGTCAGCAGCAGCACCAACACAGATTTGAATGTTGCGGTTTGATTTTGTCATAGGTTTATAGACAGGAGAATCGTCGTCATTTAGGAATAAGATCACGTGGGTGTTTGAATCGAAATTGCGATCTTTTAGCGATTAATCGTGCAGCTCTACAGTGCACTGACTCTGGTGAAACTCCCAGGGTCCCATATCCCTCCCAGCGTTCAGGTCACGGCGGGAACAAAGCAAACTTTATCAGACCACAGCAATCCCACATTCCGCAGATTCTTAGCACTTGGCAACCGCATAGCATGTAGTAAGGCAGAGACGTAGGGAGAGGGAATTGGGGGAAGGGGTGGAGAGCAAGGAAAGAGAGCGAGACTAAATGAAAAAAGGAAGGGATCTGGCTGACACGGCCTCCACCCAAACAAGGCCTCTGATCACATCAGTAATTGGCTATGGTTCTGTTCACCCTGGTTTTACAGTTACCATTAGCTTTGATCTATTTTTTGATGGTACACAAGCAGCAGTCTTGGTTTATTTGATGCTCACAGAAAGATAAAAAGTCCCCTAAGTTGTCAAATATTTAGAACATATTAAAATGATTTTTAAAAATCCATGTCATGACCCCTTTAAATAGTCAAAATATATGTATTAATAAACTAGGAAAATTGTAGGGCTGCCCCCTAATAGTCAAATAAACATTAGTCAACGAAAGGAGGCTTGGTCGACAAAATTTTAATTAGTCAGTTAGTCACAAAAAAAAAAAAACTCCACAGGAATTGGAAACACAGAAAATTCAAAGTGTGGGAACATTTTGAGAGGACAAAGGTGACATACGACCTCAAACATGATTTATCAGCCACTTCACATGGCCGGCCGCTCACTCTAACGTTAACATTAACCTTGATAAATGTGAGGTAATATTAGGCAGATATTCAAGTGTTCTTGCGATGTGTAGAAGCTAAATTAGTATCGCGTTTACTGGACAACATGTTTAACTTAACTTCTACAGCATGTCCACGTCATCAGAGCGCATCTTCGCTAAGCCCGGCTTCATAGTGAGCAAGACAGAGCTCACTTCTTCCCGACAACGAGAATAAACTCATTGTCATGTTCCTTTCTCATAAGACCGAGATTTGAGGAAACACACTGTGATGTGAGTCAGGTATAGCCTAATTGTCCATATTGTTTTAGTGTTTCAGATGCTGCTATATATTTTATTTATTAGTTGTTATATAGGACTAATGTATATTTATTTTGTTTGTGTTCTGACCTCTAAAAAACTGAGTTTGTGTTCTGATCTCAGAAAGGTTTATGCCATGTTTGCCGGTGTCGCTAAGGCAAGCTTGAACACTTCATTTATATTTTAAATGCTTATTATTATGGTTAAGTATTTTTCTCCTGACTAATAGCTTAAATGAATGACTAACAGTTGACTAGAATTTGTTTTAGTCGGGAGCAGCCCTACAAAATTGTGACTGAATGCATTTTCATCATATGGAAAAGAGCAGCATTGACATTTATGATAATAATTATTTATATACTGCACAGGAAAAACGTTTAAGTGACACGGAGAGGGTGGGTGGAGATGTCATAGATTTTAGTTTAAAGCTAATGATTGAGACATGAGACTTATGCCACAGCATTTTATACTTTTTAACCTAGTCAATTAACTTACTTATCACAGGTACAAATACTTATTTCTTTAGGTTCCAAAACTCAACACCGGGACTCGACTTCTGACTGCTGAGTTTGACTAGTTATGATGCTGTGTTATGCTACTAACACAAACACAATACATTCCCAGACAAGGTAAAGTCACAGTAAGGTCACAAAGATCAGACTTTATATGCACAAAAATGTAGGCCTAACACATTCAGCTACCTCTTTATCTTTTCTCTTTCTGTCTGAGAGCTCAATAAAGCAGAACCTTCTCAAATAAAGCTGAATACATTGGTCCTGATGGCTTTTCTGATCGCCCTGTTCTCCCTGAGACTGTAAAAAATAGCACCCTTGTGAGCGGCACTCTGATTAGATCAAGGGCCTCATCAAAGCATTCCTTCCCTAACACTGACTTAAACTGCATTTCTCATGATGGCAGATGCCCTATGGGACAAACTCGTTGTGGAGCAGATGAGGTTAAGTCAATGTCTAGAGTAACTGCAACTTGTTACCTATCAAACACTTTTGTCAAGTCAAGTTCAGAGGGCATTTGACTGTTTTGTGAAAATGTTCTTCAAATAATTGAATTACTCTTAAGTCTACACTAACAAATTAAAATATAGCTACGGATAAACAAACAGAGACATGGCAAATATGTCAGGCTATTCGCTTGATCTTTTCCTGTTGATTTTCCCTTTTGTGTGTTTCCTATAGTTTAAACGCAACAACAAAAAAAACACTGTTCCATTTCTATTTTAATGGCATGCACTTGAGATGTGAGAAAACATATTGATTTTTTTACCTGTTCCACACAGAATCACTTGTTTCCATTCACTGGCATTGCTTTAACTTTCTCTCTCCTTTATTTTTATTTTTTTCCAGGAACCCAAAACTGCCCGAAGCTGAATCAGATGAGCGAAGGCCTCTCTGACTTTGCTGAAGGTCACACTTCTTTGCACTCTACGGGCAGTTAAACACAACTCGCTGATTCCAGGCACGAAACTCACAGCAAGAGAACAAGTCATCTGTGTCACCAGAACACTGATTAACAGAAAACGCTAAGTTCGCTAACTTTTAGAGGTCAACAGGAAGTCATGCCACCTGACACTTACACTCTACCGGCTGTTTTGCGTCACTGAATTTTATTAGTGATAAAACAAACATGGAACGAAGACGATAACTTACTTAAAGTGTTAAATGCAATAATGAAGGGTTTAATGAATGGGTCTCGACACATTGTCCTCCATTGCCTGCCTCATGCCAACTTACCCAACTACAATGCCAACACAAAATCTGATTTTCAAATCATCTTTGTGCAGTAATGAATGAGCAAGGTTACTTTTGATAGGCCATTTCACTGATGCATAGAAAATAAGTAAAGTGTGGCACTGATGTGACAGTAAGATAAAAAAGGAAATGCTGGCCTAAATATTCTTGCAACTGTTCAAAGAAAAAACATCCATTCACACCAACAATGATAATGATAATACTATTCTAAGAGAATAAAGAAGTCCACATGACAACTCTATGCCTAACAATTAGCGTCACAGTTGGACAATATCACGGCTAGAATCGCTTTCAGAATGTTTTTTCCAGCTGATGTTTTCACAATAAACGGATAAAAACACTGACAGAAAATCAGGATCCATAAGCATTGAAAGCAGCAGACGACTTAACTGCAGTGAGACATAACTGAGTTAATACTACACAATGGAGATTGGTTTAACCAACAGAAACTTAAAATATTTTGTATCTAAACCCCATAAATGATCTAAGTTGATTTGACAAAAGAAAAAATGCTGAAATAACAAATCATGATTTTTTTTTTTCAATCATTAGCCTATAGTTATCGTTCTTGGTGCGAATAGCACACGAAAAAAAAAAAAAAATAAATCGGATAAAATTTAATTAAATTAATTAACTGCTTTGGATAAAGGCGTCTTCGCCGAGCTACATATATATGTAAAATATTTTCATGCACCTATTCAAAAATAATAATGAATACAATTTCACTTATAGGCCTATTATATGTTTAAATAACAAACGATCAAAATAAAAATTGACTGACAAAGCTGCCTTCTAAATGTGCTGAAATCACCTGTGTTCATGGCATATTCCCGAGCAGATTTAGGCTATTTGTATAGGCTATCTTAACATCTTTCAAACGTAACTTTCGGTAGACAAAAAAAAAAAAACTTGCAGCCTACCTTTATACAGTAGGCTACGTACATTATGGTATATCCCTCACACAGTATACAATTCAATATGGCGTCTCCCATGACTAAAGACTATGGAAGCGGAGTTCTGATTTTACCTGAACAGACCATAGGAACAGACAGAGCAGCCGTTATTGAAGTCAGAGCGTCGATGTTTCCTCGCGCGCGCCAGAAAATGGAAAACCCGGACACGGAGTACTCTGACCGACTCCGCTCCACTCATACACACGCTCCAGGCCGGCTTTTAGTGTGCGATTTGCTTGTTAACACAAAAGCTTGCTTGGCAGAGAAAACATATAGAAGCCAGAAAACTATAATATTAATTAATTGGTTTGGTTATGTACCTTAATTATTTAAATATTTACAATCTGCCTGTAGTGTTGGTAATCAGCACAATTGATTACATGCGGCCTTGCGCTTATACAGGCAAATAACCTGTAGTGTTGATATTAATCTCCTGTGTCATATATTGTTTAAATATATTAACTTACATCGATTAAATTAATAGGCTATATTGTCCTTTACCATTTCATAACTTTTTTTTTCATTACTGAGCCATTTCCTGGACACAGCTGTGCAGACTTGCACTGTCTACTCGGTGCTCTGCCATGCAGAATTTCTTTATTGATTAAATACAGACACTTAATGCAGAATATTAACTGAACACTCACCCAAGTTAGAGTCAGAATGAATGTATATTTCTAAGAAAGATCCGTCCGATTAACTTTCTAACACAAACTTCTTCGCAGATGTCCGTGACTTTTCCTCCAGCGGTGACAGCAAAGATGCCTAGTGAGAAAATGCATAATGTCCAGAAAGGATGTCCTCTCTACTTCGACTGATAATCGCCGCATTCGTCGTCTTCATATTGACGTTATCATGTCTTCAACTTCACACAAAAAAACCGTCCTCACGTCATTAAAATGCTTGGTCAAAGCAGACACGTAAAATGTAAGCTGTTGGGAACCGCCACAAGTGCGTAATTACCGCACGCGACGCGACAAAAATAGAAAGCGACCGTTATAATCAACTTAATACTATAGTGGTTTCGTTGAAGTTTTGTAGCGTCGCGTCGCCTTTTTTACAGTGTAGATACGGCGTTAGAGTCAATAATAAAGCTTTGTAAGATGGCAACTGTAAGATAATTCTGTGGCTGCTTGACTCCTTCGTCCGAGCGCACTGTAAAGCTGTCACCCACTCCGGGCAATCTGTCACTCCTGACTTTTTCTACGCGGATTCCTGCGCTTCGGCCCGCCCCATTTCTGTCATCGCTGTCGAGTCCTGACCAATCAACAGGCGAAGCGCTGTCATCCATGATGGTGCCAGCTTTTAAAATCACTGAATGACCTCTTGACCGCAGTACTTTTCAGTTTTCTTATTATATATTTTTTTGTCCATATCTATTTTTGTATTTTTACGTTTAACACAAATCTGCTGTATTATAAATGGATTTACATAGGTTAATTAAAAATTGACACAAACTACTGATTTTGTACCAGACCATGCTTGGATACTTTAATTTCTCTTTTTAAAATCTCTCTGGATATCTGTTTGTTTTTTTCAACAGTGTACTGTATATGCTGATATAATCAAAATCAATAGATTGTATAATTGACAATCAAAATCACTTTTAAAAAATCGACACGCCATCCGAAATGCTTGGATGTTTTTTAAAACTAATTAAAAATACACTTTAACCTGGGTTTTGAGGAAAAAACCCATCCCTTTATTCTGGATGGACAGTAAGTAGACAACATGTCAATGAAAAATATAGAAAATTAGGTCTATGCAACTACTTAGGTTAAGTGAATTGGTATAAAAATTGTGGCATCAACTCACCGTCTTTATTTAAAAGTAACATGGCACCATGCCCCACGAAGGTCACTGACCTTGAGGTAAATGCTGCTCTTTCTTACACTATTTTCATAGGAGATTCAAACTTTAAACCTAAAAATACACTGTATTTTTATGTACAACTCAAAATTGTATTATTTGATATATACTTAATAAATAAAAAAATATAAATTTTTAGTTCCTGCCCATTTAAGAGTTAAATAAGACACAAAAGGACAGAGAGGTCATGACTTGTCGGTCATGTCTTTGAGAGGGCAAAAGTTGATGTTGTTTTGCATGCTCCCATGTGGAATATTTTGAACACAAACTGACCGCCGAGGGCAGAAAAACTGGTTTTTGGGTTTTAGATCATTATGAAGACAATTCACAGTTGGAACTTGCAAGCTGGCCTATGTGTTGACACAATAAGCAGGAGCTTGTGTACTTAAACTGTCATAAGGGCCACGTCACCTCACTATACTGTACATGAAAACAACAGAACTGATGTTATCTGTATCTGGGCTGTCAACTTAAAATAGCACACAAGTGACACACCAACAAGTTTATTTTCTGCATGTTTTCACCTTCCAAAAGAATCAGTATAAATGGTGTGATGATTCCAACACACCATTTAAAACATGTTACAAAGTTTCTTCGGCACACACTTTTCTCACAAAAGATTATGAACTGCTGCATTGTTTATTTACATGTCAAAATTATTTATAGGTTAAAAATATTTTGTGCTGATTTAAAAAGTTGCATTTTCTTTTAGTATTTTGAAGAAAAAGACACACTGAAGTACTAAAGGAATTAATCATGATTTTCATTCTTCAAAAAATAGTCTGGTAATTTATTAATTTAAGATATTCTGACTTTCTTAGGTGCCATTTACAGTACATGTAAAACACTTTTTTTCTCTACAATTTTGTAAATTATTATTAAATGTGAACTGCACCTTAACAAATTTCTCTCATTTGACTCCAAAGAACATAATTTATCTCCACCAAGTGGACAACATGCAGTACTACCACTTGGGACAGTTACACTAAAACTAATAAGGAGTGTTATAATACTGATTTGTATTCTTTTCAATCAATCTGTGTAAGACTTACATTGCTTTACTGTTAAGTGTAAAGATGATCAACTTCAAAATGCTTAAAATATCACTGCCATGAGGAATGTATGTATTTAACACTGATTTACATATTTCCCTTTCTATTCAATACTGATTGTAAAAATATAATCAATACGCACGCACACACACAAGACCCTGGATCACATGTCGCACGGGTATATTTGTGGCAATAGCCAACAATACATTGTATGGGTCAAAATTGTCGATTTTTCTTTTATGCCAAAAGTTATTAGGATATTAAGTAAAGATCATGTTCCATGAAGATATTTAGTAAATTTCCTACCGTAAATATATATAACATTTATTTTTGTGAGTGAATGCAGCACAATCGCGAATCATAAATGGATACCTTTAAAGACGATTTTCTCAATGTTTCGATTTTTTTGCACCCTCAGATTCCAGATTTTCAAATAGTTATATCTCGGTCAAATATTGTCCTATCCTAAAAAAAAACAACATACATCAATGGAAAGCTTATTTATTCAGCTTTCAGATGATGTATAAATCTCAATTTAAAAAATGTTACCCATGTGGCTGGTTTTGTGGTCCAGGGTCACATATACTGTATATATATATATATATATATATATGTGTGTGTGTGTGTGTGTGTGTGTGTGTGTGTGTGCGTGTGTTCATTATGTGTGCTCTTGTACAGGCTCTACAAAGTCTTCACCATGGTACAGCCCAAAGTGGAGTTCACCCTGCTGGGCAGCGGCCCATGACATCTGTAAACTGCTGAAGCGAGCTGCCCAGGTCCCTTTGGGATCTACCACCACCACCCCGCCGAGACCCTCCACCCGCTCCTTCATATACGCAAGAGCCAGGTCACTCGCTTCCTCTGGGGTCTTCCCTAGAGAACAAAGAAGAATACACACTTATATTATCAAGCTAGTGCATTGTATTATCATTTCAGATCTCTCTACCAGATGTAGGTGACCATAAAGTGCACGATAAGGAAGGGGATCATGAAAATGGTTTAAATGCTAAGGAATGGATCTCAGGTGAGACCAAATAAATCTTATCAACAGCCAGCCTATATAAAGACACATTTTTAAAAAAAAGGCGAGATCAGCAAAAACATTTGCTGTTGTGTTTTTCCCACTCACAAGGCAAAAGCATGCACACTCAAATAACCTCAACAGAAAACAAAGGCTAACTCACACTACAAAAGATACTGGCTGGATAAAAAGAGGCCCTGTTATATGAAATGCCCTTTTGAGGATGTACAGACTGGTTAATCTTCACTTTACTGTTCAGACAGCTCTACACCTCTGACTTCCATGTGTCTACTCATTGCAAGTGGTGCTGGAGGAGGTTTTACGGAACACACCATAAAAGACTGGCTCAACCCATGAAGTGAGCAATGTTTACCTGAAAAGACTTGAGGTCAAGCATCTTAATGAGGCCCTCGATCTCAGTTAATGTGTAGCTGAAGTAATTCAAGCTGTTTATTCACTGGCTAAAATGCTGCTAGGAATCATTCTCACAGCTATTCATGAACACATGAGAACAGTCCATTTGAGCTCATGTCAATATACCTGTGTTGCTTCTAAATCGGTATTACAATGCAGATTGACTTATGGTCCGATGTGACATTTATAGATGCCATGCCGTAAAAATACTAAAACTGCTGATTACAAGTGCACAGTGCAGAGGAAGAGAGATATCAGTTGGCCATATGGCTAGTTTAACTTTTCTTTATATATTACGATCATTGTGTCTACAGTAGTTTAATGTCCTATAGGACAGTAATTATCGCAAAATAAACCCCGACATGTTTATTTTTACCCCATCCTTATGCAAAGCTCTTGCACTTGTGCACAGTTATGTATTATTAATCTGTAGTTCAAGTTACTTTTTATAGTATTAAACTATTTTTAACTTAACCTTTTTAATTACAATCTTACGTGCTTTGTCTAATTTTAAGCTCTCTCCAATCCCGCTCTAGCTGTCTCTCACAAGTTCCTAGTAATTCTTCTAAAAAAATTACTTTAGTTTCTTGCTTTAACTGCGGACTCCTGAGCTTCATGCTTACCATGTACTGTATATTAAAATGAATACCAAAGTCCTTCAAGATTATTTTAAAATACATTTCGTAGTCATTAGTTTTGATACTAAGCTTTTATAAGTTGTGTTAATATGAAGAATACACTACCGTTTAAAAGTTGAGGTACGATTTTTTTTATGTTTTTGAAGGAAATCTCTTATCACCAAGGCTGCATTTATTTGATTAAAAAATACAGTAAAAATAGCAATATTGTGAAATATTACAATTCCATTTGACCTTTTTCTATTTTCTTTTACATATTTATCAATGTTGAAAACAGTTGTGTTGCTTAATATCTTTGTGGAATCCATGATACATATATTTTCAGGATTCATTCGCTAATAAATAAAAAAAGATCAGAAGAACAGCATTTATTTGAAATGGATACATTTTAACTTTATAAATGTCTTTACCGTTACTTTCGATCAATTTAATGTGTCCTTGCAGAAAAAAACATTCATTCATTGTTTTAAATAGTACTGATCCCAAACTTTTGAACGGTAGTGTATACAATTTAGCAGTCATTATAAAAAATATTTGGCCGCCTAATACAACTGACCAATCAGAATCAAGTATTACATATAGTGAAAAGTCTAATGTTCATAGTTAAAATAAATACTCTATGGTAAATCTGTTTGTGAAAAATTAGAAAAAGATCCCAAAGCTTTGTTTGTTTATGCTAAATAGGTTGTGCAGATCTTGTAACACATGCCTTGCTCCATGTGAAAGAGAACCAGTCTGGACAGAGTGACCTTCATAATGGCTTCCCCATGGCCTGTGGGTGAGACAGCCCCAATCTTGTTATCTGCATAGCCACCACATCCTGAGAATCAGAGATAGAAACAAAGATCCTGAGAGAGATCTTTCCTACGCACACACACACACACACACACACACACACACACACTCAGCAAACCTGTTGCTCCAGATAACCATCCTCCTATTTGAGGCAAACCCTGATAATAATCACTGCATAACAGAGAATAAAGCATCTGTCTTTTTTAATTTTTGTTTATTTACTTATTAAGCAGACAATAGCAGCTCTTTTATCTATCATTAACTAGTGTGTGTGTGATTCCCACAGGTTAAAGTGTGTCCTGAGAGAATGTATGTGGAGGGTGCTGTGCTGAGCTAGGGATTAAATCGGTGGTTTGAATATTAACTCAGCAGGCAACAAGCTCTCAGAGCAGCTGAAATTTACCCACATTACTGCATGTCCAAAGGTCAAAGTTCAATCCCTGTCACACCAGCTGCTTAGGTTTAGTCAAATTAAAGGTTTAATTTTTCAACAATTTTATTTTATTCTATGTCAGTTCAATAAGTAAGCTGATTCCTCCCAACTTTGTAAACACTAGAGCTCTGTGGTGCAGATCAAATCAACGCCCCTTACATACTGTACACTACAAAACAGCAGGTTCGGATTTACCAACACACGGCGTGTCTCCCACACGACCCTCCATTTTATTAATCATTCCACCAGTGGATGTAGCACAAGCAATGTTTCCGTCTATGTCCACAGCTACTGCACCTACTGTTCCCATCTTGCCCCTGAAACACACGCACAAAAAAAATGGCTTTAAAAACACATACAAACAAAATGGCCAACTTCGTGGTAGCAAAGGAATAGCGGACTAGAAACAAACAAAGAAATTAGATAAAGTCGATAAACAATTATGTAATTTCTAATTCATTTCTATCATGGCAACTTTAGGAGTGTTTGGTAATGGATGTGACAATGTTAATATGTTTTATCTTGGTGGAATAAATCTGCTACTCTGCTGCTGTTTATTATTGTTGCTTCTGCAGAGCAAATACGGGACTTGCTACTGACAATACATACACGACACACTGATGTGAGCAAGTAAGACATGCTGCTGCTGTACAATATAGAATATGTGAATTCCCCATAGCAGATCATGCTATCATGACAAATATCTGCGTCAGTCAGTTATGACTTGCAATATGTGAACGTAAACAAAAAATATTGATTGTGTCAATATAATGGATCCATGCATTAGGTCGTAAAGTGACCGTAGCCTCATATAGCTTGTTTCCTTCTGTTAATAATATTAACCAAACAACAAAAACTTTTTAACTAAATTTCTGTAGCTTTAATAGGTATCCGTGTATATTTACATTATACAGTAATAGTTCTCAAGTACTTTTTATTTTAATTTGCATCTTTGTGCTATTGCCTACAAGTGTTTGTGTTAACTTGGTACCAATTTAAGTTGTAGGCCACTTTTGACTTACTATATAGTAATATAGTGGAGCAATTTACAAAATGGCACCATTTAGGCAATGGTCTCTTGCTACACATTCTCACTGAGGACTAAACGTCACTTTGACGTTTCACGTCAAAACGTTGTATATAATGTACATTTTAAATAAATGCACAAAATACCATGCAAAACCACTGACTTTCCTTTAACATTTTTCTTTTTCAATGGACACATATGTACACTATGTACTGTATGTGTGTGTGTGCTTGTGTTGACATTATATGTATATTAATATGGATATTACAAGCAAGCAAGAAAGTCACAGGTTTGAAGCAACATGAAGTTAAATGATGAAATAATTTTCATTTTAGGGTGAACAATCCCTTTAACTATTGTTGCAACTTTTTTCTTAGTAGAAGTTCTAGACATTAGACATCTTATGCCAAAAACATTATGTCAGCACTTTGTACCCGTTTTCATTACATAAAAGCTTTACATTTGGCATTCCACAGGGTTGGCATCTGGGTCCAGGTTCTTCTTCCAGCGCATCTTGGCATAGTCTGTGATCAATGACTCCTCGGGCACTTCCGGTACACCCATGCTTCTGGCAAACTTAGAGGCCCCTTCAGCAGTCAGACACAAGTGGTTGGTCTCCAGAGAGAGGACAGACGTCATTCACATTATTAATTTGACTATTTGAAATGTAAAGTGTTCTAAAATCATCTAATGGTTGTATTCAATGTATGCAAAAAGCAGTTGATAGCATATAGCGTAGTATTCCTTAATTATTGTGTACCGTGTATCACTTTTCGTTTTTAATCTTGGTAACTGTAGATTACTCAAAACTAATTCTCCCATGGTGGTCATGTACAGTATTTTGGGAATACAGGTATATGATGAATTTTAAAAGAATACCTTCTCCATGACAAGCCTGGCCAGTTGCACAGGGTTAGCCACTCTTCTGACTGCTGACACAGCCCCGCTAGCTAGTGACTTGCCATCCATCACAATTGCATCCATCTCTATCTCCCCCTTCATGTTTAGCACTGACCCCCGACCTATGACATACAGGCATTACCCAAGTTTTCTACTTATTCTGGATGTAGTATTATTAGGTATTAAAATGAATTAAACATGAATATTATGAGTACCTGCATTGAATCTTGGGTTGTTCTCCATGGAGGTCACTGCTTCAACCACAGCATCCATGGCACTTCCACCCTTCTGGAGAATGGCATACCCAGTCCTGGCTGCCTCTTTCACACCGATAGTAGAGAGTTCAGCTCTTTCTTTAGGAATATGACCAGCACCTCCATGCACCACCACTACAGGCAGCATGTCTGTCTACAAATACATAAATAGCAAATATTCTTGGCATTGCACATTCCTTAACGGTCAACTCACCATAAAATCAAAATGAACAATTCTTATTTTTTTTATGTAATGTTGCAGTATTAATAATGATTTATCTATGCACATCATTATTGGTTTTAAATTCATGTGCCTTAGTAATCTTTAATCAAAGTAACTTCCCATTCTTGCAATGACATCTCTTTTCTGATTACGGGTTTACTGCACCGTTTCACTCAGATATACGTCATTCAATTCTGCTGACTTTGTTTAGAACTACTTTCTGCACATGATTCAAGAATTACATTTAAAAATTATTTATAGCATATATTTGGTTATAACTTGTAAAGATGCTTTTATATATTTTGAATCAAAAACAATTTGTGTGGATATTATGATTTTATATGGTAAATTTAATTGACATTAAAGTAAAAGAAGTAACTCTAAACCATGTTTTAAGGTCCTATGTTTGAATTTTTTACTACATTTTGACTATGTATTGATAACAAAAAATCGGGTTATATACAATTATTGTAGCTGAAGAGTGTAAGTTAATTAAAATAAATAAAGCTTTACTGCAGACTGTTTTAGTCAATTATTATATTTTAAATGTATTTTTATTTGTTTAATTTCATTTTTTGTAAACCTTATGTTAGTTATATTTGTTTGGATTGGAATCTATTTCTACTGTATTTTGTTCATTATATAAAAAAACACTTTATGCGGAACAAAAAAAAATGCTACTCTATAAAACTTGTGTTTAACTGTTGTATAAAAGCAATATAACACTCGCAATCATTCTGTTTGTTTGATTTTTTTTTTTTCAGTATGATCGGACCTAACGTAAAACCAGCTTCAAAACATACTATTTAGCTATTCTTTACGTTGCACATGGCTAAACTGTATGACTATTAGACCAGATGTCATACAAATTTACATACAGGAAGTAAGTCAGTGTTTTCTAAATCCTTTACTATCACAATAAATCTGTCCACATAGGCTACATGCAATACAAATAGCCCACTGAACGGCTATAATAGTTAATTTACAATGCCTTTTCAAATTGCGTTAGTAATTTAGTTTACAAGTTGTAATCACCCAAACTGACATCCCATCGTCACATAAAGTGCAAGGAGAATGTTTTTTTTTTTTTTTTACTGTCAACAGATCAACACATCTAATGGAGCGTTTTTGTCATTCTGTGCCACGTGCACGTGCCCACATGCATAATATTAATAATTATATTTACCAAGGGTTCCTCGCCAGATTAACGACAGGAACATACAAATCAGAGATCGCAGAAGTGCATTGAAAGCGATGGAAGCTGCAGATTGTGTCACGAGGAAATGAGCCTACACTGAGTACACTCCATGGCAGCTACATAGAAAACACCAAAATAAAAGTCCTCATGAATGCATCACCTCAGGGGTGCAAAATTCGGTTGCTGAGGGGGCACAGCGCTGCATAATTTAGTTCTGCTTCAACACACATTCCTGTAGTTTTCAAATAAGCCTAAAGGACTTGATTAGCTGGATCAGGAGCATTTAATTAGGGTTGAAGCTAAACTCTGCAGGGCTATGCCCTTCAAGGAACCGAGGAAGTCATTACATATGTGATTAAATAAATGATTAAATGCATCTTTAGCTTTAATACAGACAATATGAAAGGTCTGTTTTTAAAATATATAAGCTAGGTCCTATATATTTTTACTCACACAGCAACTTTGGAGATTTTTTAACAGTAGCCTACTAGATATTAATAATGGGCAGCCTATAAGTTGTTTAAAATATGTTCACATAGTGTCAAAGTTGGACACCGCACTGTAAAAATATGTTCATGCAAGTTTAGTCAACTTGAAATTTAAAATTATATTAACTGGAAACCTGGATATTGAAGTTCAACCCAAATAATTATAAATGTTAAGTTGTGATAGCTGATTGCAACAATCGTATTTTAAAGTGCACAATCTTTTTTAATAGGCCTACAACAACAACATTTTAAACTCAATACAGTTGCTTGGGTTATGAACTGTGGTTTTATGATGGTAAAAAAATGTTCCATTTAATGACTGAATTGTCCTACATATTGTAGGACAATGTTGTACGAAAATGATTTGATTTTTTAAAAATTCATTGTTATTTTCCATATAAAAAAACTAAATCACAGACACAAATTACCCTCACATTTGGTTACAGTGACTGTTGCGCTAATGTGTTATGAAACACTCCCTGAAATAATGCCAGAACTAAACCCATTGCCTTCCCATAGGGTAGTGTGAACTAAAAAGGTTTTAAAGAATATAAATTAATGATAAAAATATTTAGCTTAAGTATCCCTGTTGTCCCAATTTACTATGTGTTTCTAAGTGTACATTATTAGCAACATTTTAGACACTCGTCTGTTGCGTCCTGCTGCATTTACACGACTTGTAGCCTACTTGCAACGGGCTGTTCTTAATCTCATGGTGAATCTCAAAGCGTCTGCTGCTGGTGGATGATGCGCGTCATCAACGCGCTGTGATTGGAGAGCGAAAATAGGATGCTGTGCGCGCGTGCAGTGAGCCCCCATTCTCAAATGAGATGCGCGCGGCCGTCTCGAGGAGGCGTGCGCGCGCTTGAGGGGCTGCGGTCCCATTGACTATTCCGTCTCCCTGACAGCGGCAGCATCAGCAGCAGCGCGAGCTCGGTAAACAGAGCGAGCGCCGCGCGGACTCCGCCTTTGCTCCCATCATCCCACCCGAGAGCCCGAGCTCCGAGGCGGCTTCATCAACAAGCGCAAGACCCCCCTCGTCGACTCGCACTTATCCCGCGGATCAGATATGGACTACCCTTAACTGGACCTGGAGGGGAGAGGCAGGCGGGCGGGCGGGGGGTGGGGGGGAGAGAAACAGAAGAAAAAGCCGTATAGGAAGAGAAGCACAACCGTGGGTGCCTGCCGCAACGATGAACGGTTCGCCACGCTCGCGACAACCGCAGATAAGCCATCGGACTATGGCCTGAATAGCGGTTTACATAGCTGGGATTGTGCACCGATCATACAGGGGTAAAATATGTCCGCCTCGGTGGGGCCCCGCGGTGGCCCTCGCCCACCCACAACGCAGAGCTCCATCTCCGATCTACCGGACCTCAGTCACCTCACCGAGGAGGAGAGGAAAATTATCATGGCTGTGATGCTTCGGCAGAAGGAGGAAGAGGAGAAGGATGAGGCCATGCTCAAGTAAGACATCACGCTTTATAGGGAGCCTAGTATTCGTGCTGCTTCTGGAGACCAAAAGGAAAACAGCTTGTGATGGTTTCTGTAGGTGCATCTGTTTGCCATAGCCTACTAATAAAGCCATCAGGCTGTACGCCTGCACCTGAGCTCCAGTGTGTACGTGTGTGTGTGTGTGTTAAGAGTGGGTGGGTGAGTCTGCATGTCCACTTTTTCCAACCTTATGGACACTTGTCATGGATGAGCACTGCTATGTGTGTATTATACACATCACTACGAAACAAGCTTGTTAGATGTCTGATGAATTGCAATGAACAGGTGAATGGTCGCAGGTGTAGCTGTTAAAGAGAGAGGGGTGTGTTGACATGCAAGAACTAAATATCTACAAATCGATACACCCTGTTGTTTTACACCTCACTGTGTGATGGATTACTTTCAGGCAGCACACGTGTCATGCCACATTATTAGTATATTTATTAGACTCATCATACATTTAAAAAATATATTTTTTAATAGGTTAGTGAACGTTTTTTTCTGCTCTATTCGCCACCAGTGTCAGGATTCCTGCCTGGTCACGACAATATTTCCGTGCCTCGTCATCATGACCGTCAGGATCCTTAACCCATTCATTGAAATCTTCACTGATTGTAGTGTGAGCACCACTTACAGCTTGGGTAAAGGCAGTAGTCATAGCTTTGTGTTTTCCTTGTCTTTTCTTATTAGATCCTCATAATAATAATAATCTCTTAATAATAACTATTGTATAGCATCTTTCATACAAAGAGTTCAGCTCAAAGTGTGTTCAAATAAAAATAACTTATTATCATATGCTTCATGTGAAAACTAGAAAAAATACCATCTGAAGAGATCTGATTTCTGACTGCCACTTGCCAGGAATTTACATGTAGGATAGATTATAAAGATTTATTCTGAATTGTGGTTCACGAGTGTTGTTATGATGAGTGTGAAGATGTTTCTTGGCTTCCTGTCCACCTGCCATTTAAAGGCCATCATTGCTCATATTACATTAGTTGTTGGCCACCTTGAGATTTGAAATCAGATTTATGCATCTCAAATTGGTTTACTGAGTAGCTACAATCAATAACTTAACCACTTCTTGTCCTATATTTCTCATAGGAAATGATTATGCAATTATTTAATTTCTCAGCCCTTGTGTATCTTTGTCACTAAATCGTCAAAATGATAAATGCATTGTTTTCAAATGGTTAGTACAGGTCAAATGATATACAGTTTCAGTCACACAGTATTTCTTATAGAGATGAGAAATAGACCAACATAATCGTATATCTTATATAATCTTATCTCTTATAGCGTACTGATAAACAACCTCTCATTTTCATTTGCGGTGTGTGTTATGAGACAGTTTGAATGGTGAACAGTTCCTCAATCTCAAAGAAACTTCTGTCCTGAAGCAGAAGCTAGAGGTCGACCTCACAACGCTTTTGAGGCATTCAGAAGTACAACAATACTTTGTGTGCTAGCTTAAAGGGACAGTTCACCCAAAAATGAGAACTATGTCATCATTTACCCATTAACAAACCTGAATTACAAAACTTTCTTCTGTGGAATATAAAAGAAGATAAGTTTGTAAAAATCTTCTTTTGTGTCCCGCTGACAGAATGTTCATTTTTGGGTGTTCATGTGTTTTGATGTATGAGAGATTTACTGTCACTGTCTAAAATGTGTTTGTACAGAGAGGAGAAGCCCATACAAGCAAAAACAGTGAACCTGGTCGGGAACAAGAAACCACCTCAGCAGAACGACATCAGGTAAACATCTCAACAAAGTTTACCTGCAGAAAGTTAATAAACGGTCTAATGTTAGTAAGTGATAAACATCGTAGTGGCCATTGCCATGTTATGCAAGTCATTTTATGTTCTGACTGATAGTTTCTATCTGGTTTCTATGAATGTCAGACAATGGGGCCTTGACAACTCTGCCACAAAATGTAGGACTTATACATAATAATGCCTGAAAGGTCAAGGTGTTCGATGCTGGTACTTTCTTGCAGTTGTAGTGTTTGTAAAGAATGATGTTGGAGAGCAGTGTCTAAAAATGAGACTACAGTATTGTGCATGCTGTTGTGACATTGTTTAATACTTTAAATGACTGCGTTATATGTTTTCAATCTTTTCTTTTAACTTGCTCGTTGGGGTCACACTGAAGTTGCTGAGAGTGGCACTGCGTTGTAAATCAAAGCCTTTCTCACAGTCGCATTATTTTTTCCCTGTAAAAACAAGAAAACAAATCCTGGCACCTTTGGTGGTGCTTTAGAGTGCTGACAGAGTAATATTTATGCTATGTTAAAATATTTATGCGCACCAGTATTGCCCTGGTTCTCTCAGCCGAAGAATAAGAGAACTGCGGTGTGGTTCATATCAACAGAAAGAGTATTTCTCTCACAATCACTCTCTGTGGTCTCTGGAGGGGTCAGAGGATCAGAAAGGGGCCAGTTGGCCAAGGCACATCTGTTTCTGTGTGGACTTCCTGGATGTGGTCACTTGTGGTGTCATCAGCCTGACCAATAACTTGCTTCAATAGAGCTCTGCAGTGATTATGTATTTTTGTAGGCCGTCCCGGAAGTTAGCATCACCCTAGATCACTTGACAAATTATTATAGAAAATCAGCTGCGACCAACAAAAGTTAATGATTCTTACGTCTTCACAAAATGAACACAGATTTTATGAATATGGAAGCCTATACAGTGGTCAGTCAACATTTGAACGTTGACTATAAACGAACTACACCATTGGCCACATGACTTCATCGGCACCACCATTAAGCTTCCAACAACTCTTTCGGTCTTTATTTAAAATGCTGAAAGTTTGAGTCAGAATAGTTTGCAACAGTTTGATTATAAACACACTGAGGCTGTAAAAAACGGACCAGTGAATAGATTAATTTTCCTGTTAGGTGTTATAACGGATACAGGCGGCCGAAATGAGCTTTCTCCGCAGAGTGGCTGGGCGATCCCTTAGAGATAGGGTGAGGAGCTCGGTCACTCGGGAGGAGCTCAGAGTAGAGCCGCTGCTCCTCCACATCGAGAGGGGTCAGCTGAGGTGGCTCGGGCTGGAGAGACTATGTCTCCCGGCTGGCCTGGGAACGCCTCGGTGTCCCCCCGGAAGAGCTGAAGGAAGTGTCTAGGGAGAGGGAAGTCTGGGTGTCTCTGCTTAGACTGCTGCCCCCGCGACCCGGCCCCGGATAAGCGGAAGAAGATGGATGGATGGATGGATGGATGGTGTTATAACGTGTCTCCAACAACCTCTGTAGCCCCATTTAGCCAATTATAAGAAAAGTAAAAACTTAAAATTACTGATCTATTTTATGTTGTAGAATAAAACATGAACATATCTTGAGCTTGTGTTAACCACAGACCTTCAGGCATTTAATAATACTAATAATTACAAAACATTGACTTCAAGACAATGGAACAAATGCAAAATCGTTCGTCCCACGTTTTAACATACACAAATATGTAATCCTTGCAGCATTCTATTGACTTGAGCCAAAATGCAGTTGTCCTGTTTATCATTATCATTGCACCCTACCAATAGGCAGAATGTATTCGATCAGTTGCACCTACCAGAGACTTCTGGCCTAGAAATGTTGTAGTTGAACAAGGGATTTAGAAGATGGGTTGTATTTGAGTCAGGTCTATTCTACTAAAGATCAAACAGAGAGTTGCTCTTATTGTAATCTTATTCTCTTGAGCCCCACTCCTCCTCTAGCCTTTGCTTCTGGCTTAGACACAAGAACTGACAAAAAGACTTTAAAAAGAGGAGGAATACATGAATAGATAAATAATTAAATGCACAGGCATATCACACAGTAGTGGCTTTTAATAGCGCCCTAGTCCATACATTAGCACCCACTGGAGAACAAGCCTTCCGAATCCATTTGCTCTCACCCACCAGCAGGCCTCAGAAGGATGAGCTTGAGCTCACGGGTTGGCATGTGCTAAAGTCATGCTCCTAATTCTCCCGCTCCCACTCAATTACTCTCTCACTTGTTTAGTCAGTGGCCCGACTGCATTACACGGCGTGTCTTTCGCAGACCTCTGCATACAGATGCTGGAGTGGTCGTGGGTTTGATTGCTGTGCGTTTTATGTGACCTACTCAAACTGAGCTGCTTAAACTGAGTGATGCAGCTTAACTCTGAACTGCATTGGCATGATGTTAGCTGGGTTAGCAAGCAAGTAACAGTAACTTTCAATACTGTAATAAAAACTTGAGAAGTTAATTTTTATGTGATGTTGCAATTTCTGCTGATACCACCAAGGTAACGTTATCTACAGCTTACTAACATTGATGAGGTTTTAGTGAATCATATGTTTTTTTATCTGATAATGTTTTTAATGTGTCATATTTTGATACATTTGACATATAGAAAGATATATATATATATAGATAGATAGATAGATAGATAGATAGATAGATAGATAGATAGATAGATAGATAGATAGATAGAATCTCTTTGAGACAAAAACTTTATTTTCCCCTGTAAATAAAAAATTATTTACAGTGCATCAGATAATGAGCTCTGAAACAAATGTTGTTTGAGTATTCTAATTAAATGTATGAATAGGCAAACCGTAAACATGTCAGCATATCCTGTTTAGAGTTGAATGAGGTGTGTGTGTGTGTGTGTGTGTGTGTGTGTGTGTGTGTGTGTGTGTGTGTGTGTGTGTGTGTGTGTGTGTGTGTGTGTGTGTGTGTGTGTGTGTGTGTGTGTGTGTGTGTGTAAAAGCTGTGTTTTTTCACAACAAGGAGAGTGGGGAGTCCATCTGTTCCTCCAGTTGGTTAACTGTGCTAGGACACACACAAACACACACACACACACACACACACACACACACACACACACACACACGCTCGCACACACACACGCTCACACATACGCTCACACACACACACACACGCTCACGCTCATGCTCACGCTCATTTCCTCACCAACTCACAGAAATATGCAGTCAAGTCGACAGGGACCCTTCACCATGCACTGCAATATTACACCCATCCTTGCATCCTTGTGTCAGCGACTCTGTTTAGAGCACAAATGTTTTGGTGGATAATCAGCCTGCGAGGGAAGTTAGACCTTTTAACATATAGAAACACAGAAAAGTAAGGGAAATTACAGCCGGCATCTGTCTCCGTTTGTTGGGGAATACTTTGCGAGCCAACTACACACACACATAGAACTTTCCCATAGCAGGGTCAGAGGGCACTTTTCTGCGGTTTAGGTTATGTGATACCAACAAATACTCTCTTGACATAATGGATCTGCTCCTGGCATTGGGTGGGACGAACTGGAACTGTTACTGTTATATTGTTTAGCACTTAATGTAGGCTATGTATTCTGGAAATTATTTAATATGTCAGTAAAGCAATAATTCAATTTTAAGGATGATGATTATTTGATCCTAAAATGACTGGAGGGATGCAGGCAGCGGTGAAGAGTGAAGCATCGTTTGCTGTCTGGCTGATATTTCCAGATCAGCAATGTGTCATGATCATTACTGCCAACCCTCCTGTGAGAACTTGTCCCATGGAGATGCCAACATATAGCATGTGTAGGCATGCTGGGACACTTTCTTTGCCCAACACCTCCACTCATCTCAATTTCATCTCATTTTTTTGTGTGCTAAAATGATCTATCCTCTATCCAATGTCTGTACTCTAAATGAGAGCTTTTGAGAAATTGAGATTTGATGGCAATGTCTCTAGATAGCATTCCATAATTGTTGGATCCAAAACCAAGTACCTATTTAGACCACAATAATTGTATAATACATTTATAATATATATATACACACACTGTGGATACAATACACAATGGATACATTTTTTGAACGAATAGGTTGAGTGGATGATTCATTGACTTACTCATGAAGAGAAGTCACTTATTTAATTTCTGAGTGATTCAGTGTTTTAAACAAATCAGTTTAATTAAACATCTCATTATTAAAGGTAGTCACTTGTAGCCTAACAATGTACAGAATGATTTCCCAAAAAATCATTACCACATATTATCTGGAAGCATGTGAAACATCCTTGTGCTGTTGAACTGTATATCATCACTCTTGAAATGCCACTTCGCCAATTACATCTAAGTACTGTAATTAACCTGTCTATAAATATATTTAATTCAGTATATTTGTGTGTGCTTTGTATTTATTTACAACTTTGTGGTTTCCAGAACGTTATGCAGTCGGTAAAATGTTCTGGTTATCTGAAGTTTTAGCATGTTGATGGTTGCTAGGTGGTCGACAGATTGTTCTGGTTGGTTTCTAGGTTGGTTGTTTCTTTACTGGGCCAATTTAAAAGAAACCACACCCAAGTATCTGTGATATTCTGACCTATAAATATTTTTGGATTTCCATCTTGGAAGTCATTGTATCTGCCACAAGATGTACAGTACATTCTATTGCTTAATATGATGTAACATCAGATGTTTGATTGTTATGATACTGGCAGAGAGCTAACATCTCCATTACCTCAGAAGTTTCTGAAGAATGAGTCATGTATAAAGTAGATTTCATTTGCAAATAAAAACAGACACTAAGCTCCACAACTGTGGTGAACTGTAAGCTTCAAGTCGTCTTTTTACTGCGTCTGCTTCTTCTGTCAGTCGTATGTTTTTTTGAATTAGTCTTCAGTTAGTCATTCAGTCAGACAGTCAGTCAGTGAAGTGTGGCACCAACACCTGGAGCTTCAGTTACACCGCACTCCCGTGGAGGAATGTGCATTTCGGGCTGTTCTGTAGGCACTGTTCTCTCTGTTTTCCTCGGTGGAGTGTCACTTTCCTCAAGCATCATCAGTTTTATTCCTGAGCTGGCCAAAAAGCTGTGGCTCTGTGTTCCTTTTGCATCAATGATTTTTGTAATCGCCCAGAGAGTTTATGCATCCATGCATTTGTGTAAAAACAGCACAAGCAGTTAATGCATGGCCTGATTAGAAAGTAACGTCATTGACGTGTTTAGCCGACTGTGTCCACAGCCATTTTTTTGTTGTTGCAGAGGGTTGTGTATTTAAGAGGGTTTTAGAAGGACCAGGATGTCTTGGATGAAGAGAGTGGGTTGTCTATTTATGGATGTGTTTTGTTTTGAATGACATTGGCTGCCGCGCGTGCGGATAGGCATATGGACGTTTTTCCTTCTTTTCTCTCTATTTGCTTGTTTTCACCAACCCACATGGGACTGCTCCATCTGAGAGTGGATTCTGTCAGAGATTTACAGTCAACCTGAGCTGCTTTGCTATTGAAGAGTGTCCATTCTACCTTTCACACATCAATCGTGCGCTACTGCCCAGTCACTTTCACGCAGGTTGCCGGTTACTGCGATCAAAAACTTTAGATATACACAGACGGTGCACTGATATCACTTATGAATGGGAGAAAGTGGATGGCTCAATAAATCCAGCCATTTAAATACTGTAAAAGAGCCAATCGCCAATTGGCAAAGTAACTGCAGCTGCTATTAGAACTGTATAGAGAGCAGTTTTTAATATTTCCACATTCAAATACATAGGACTTGGTCTTGGATGCCTGAAAAAGCGACCTGAATGCGTCAAAAAAATATGGCTGCCGAGTGAACTGACTTTTCTTGAAAGAGACTTTGATAGTAGTTACTTCTGGTCCTGTAATTTGATTGGGCGAGAATGCTGATATTTAGACAGTAAGATGTTTCGCTGTATCACTCAACATGTTTCAGAAAGCAGAATTGCTCTTTGGTTTAACACTGATTGATACCCTTATATCCAGACTCAAATTTATCATTTTGTGATTTGTCTATCGTCTAAATGTATTGAACAGAAGGTTGGTGAACAGAAAGCTGCTGGACATCAGCACTCAAATAGGTGACACATGTTCGAAACTGGGTCATGACATTTCCTGATCCATCCTGATCAATAAATAGTGACAAGAAGACACACATGTATTAAATGTTTTAAATGTTTTAAGTTGCTTTGTATAGAAATGTATAACAAATATGTAAATAAATGTAGGCCTAAATGTACATTAACATTCAAACATTTGGGGTTTGTGAATGTTTTACCACAATGCATTAGATGATAATAAGAAACGTTTCTTAAATTATTGTCTGAATCAGAAATAATTATAATATGCTCAAGATGGTGCTCAAGAAATTCAGAAATTCTGAAGGATCATATGACACATGGAGTAATGATGCTGAAATCTAAGCTTTGCGACGACAGGAATAAATTACATTTTAAAATATTAAAAGAGAAAACAGTATTTTACTGTATTTTTTATCAAATAAATCACATTTTTATCACATGATCCTTTAGAAATCATTCTAATATGCTGCTTTGGTGCTCAATAAACATGTTGAAAACAGCCGTGCTGCTTCTTTGATGAAAAGAAAGTAACATAAAAATGTCTTTATTTCATAATATTCAAAAATATTAATAAACTTTTGAATGATATGGCTTGGTTCTTTCCAAAAGTTGCACAATTTTCAAGAAGTTTCATTCAATTTGATGTGTCATTCAAGTCTGTAGCATAGAAGATATGCATGGAAATGTAAGGTTTATTCAGATCTCTAACGGTAAGATTAGTAATAGTGATGCTTGCCTTAGCACCCCGAAAAATACAAACGCAATGGCAGTGCCTAAAATCATATCAATTGAGTGCTTAGGTATCAAGCAAAGGACATAGAAAGAACATTGAGAACTCATAGACGTATAAGGCTGATCTGTACTAACTAAAAGAGCCCAAATATTGCTCTACTTGAACTTTAGATGCTTACTAGTGTGTCTTGAGGCATACAGTATTTGAGTGTCAGACTGGAGCAGCGGTGACGTCCCTCCCGTCTCTTCCTTCATGTGTCTCTCAGCAGAAAAGAGAAAATGTCATTAGCGAGGCCTGGAGGCTCCTCTTGTCTGCTCTCTCCGTAATGTCCTCTTCCTGCTCCACAGGGTTAGGGCTCAGACTCATGGGATGGCTTGGGTGACAACCAGACTCAGGGTGGAGACATTAGGAAGCGCGTTGGGGCTGTAACCATGGTGTCTGTCAAGTACCCAGGGAGCGCTGACAAGCTCTGTAGACTTTATATAGATGTACCCTAGTGTTTCTTCTGTCATTCTCAAACACTCTTATGTTTTTTTGAGTCTGCATAATGGAAATTGTAGCCTCAGGCCTATGTTACTGTGTTAAAATATAATTTGATATCATCGCCAAGCTTATTAAAAAAGCCTGCATAGACCTTTTATTGAAATGACTGGCCAGGTATGAAGTCAGCAAAGCAATTGCAAAACTGACAGAACAGGAAAATGCAAATGACACAATGAGTGATGCGATAAATAATAAAGAACAACAAAGATAAAGTGAGATTATAAATGCACATTTGCAAAGTATGAGGTAGAGTGGAGCCTATAACTAACTTATGGAACTATAAAGCCCATGGTAATACATAATCAGGGCTTAACAATTAGGATTTCAAATGTACTGTATACAAATATATTGACTATATATGACTATTTATCATATTTGTGGAAAGGCAAATAAAAATCTGAACTACATAAATAATTATGTATTAAAAATATATTCTTGATTATTTGATTTAATAGTTAGTTCCTTTTCTCATATTTGATTGCCCGAGAGGCATTTCACATCAAAGACCAACTCATGAATTTGGAAAGATTTAGAAACTTAAATTAAAGCTACACTGTGTGATTTTTACCCCCATCTAGCGGTGAAAAGGTATATGACCATCCAGTGAATATTAGTTTCTGTTCCTCTCGATTCCAATCTCGTTTTAACTCCTACGGTGGCCAATGTAGTCCAAGATTAACATGGCTTCCAGTTCAACCTCGTCCATGAGTATTCCTTCAAATGATGAGGTTACTTTAGAAAACTATTATAATTTGCAGTAATTTAATTTGTCAGTTAACATATAGGTTATGACATCTATGTAAAATTAATAATAGTTTTATGTTTTCGTTATTTTTTTACCATTTCATTGCTAACATCAGCTATCAGTCCCAGACGAATGCAAGCTAATCTTAGTAAAGTAACTTTTATCAGTGCTATCGTTATTCTGTATATTGTACGACATCACTAGCGCAAGGCAACGTTTACATTGTAGGCTATATCATTTTCTCTGTGAGCAGAGATCAGTTGATGTGACGGAGGTGCGAGGGAAAGGAAAAAATAAAAACAGGGCCGGTGCCAGTGAATTGCGGAGATGCGAAAGGCGAAGCTTGAATTAACGGGTATGTCCCTCTTTGGCTAATGTACTTTCAAGATGGAGGGGCAACATGGCGACTGACATTCAAACCCCTCACCCGTATGTATTTTCAATGGCATATTATACACTCACGAGAATACTTTATTACTTGAACGAAGTAAATATACATTAATGAGCACATATATTTTTGAAAGAACTAAGTGTTTTTAGCTAAGAATAAACTAAAAAAGTTACACAGTGTAGCTTTAACAGAAAACTGGGGTGTATGACCAATGTGTGTATTCACCATGACATGTTTGAATGTAAAAAACAATACATGATGCGATTATTTATTTTAGTAGGAAAATACCATACAGTATAAGAAGTGTGCTCTTCGCAAACCAATTTACTTACATTTTATGAATGACTTTAAATTACTCATAAACATTTTGAGCCCTGCAAAAATATTGTGGCCTCGAATTAAGAATTGCTTCTCTTATTTACTTTGTTAGCCCATATTACTAGTCTTGTGGTGAACAATTAATCTGTGCAAGTTAATACAAAGAAAAAAATAGTTTGCCGTGGTAATCTTTAATCAAAGTCTGAAAAGTTACTTCCGGTCTGGAATGGTTCCTTTTCTGATGACTTCAGTTTGACGGCTTGGGTTGAAAACGCTTAACCACTCCCCTCGAACCGTTACTCTGCTGTGAGCAGAGATGGAGAGGAGGAACGCTGAAGTAAAACCCTGCCCTCTGTTCAATATTCCGTTTCACTCGGAAATACGTCACAACACTGCAGAAAAGTCGTTAGCAACTTCCGGTTACATCGTTACGCCATTAGATGGTGACATGTGACTGTCATTTGAATCATTCAGTCAAACGATTCGTTAACAGAACTAATTTAGTCAGTAACGAATCAAGTGTCTTTTTTATGAGCGAGTCATTGCGTCATTCACTCAACCGATTTGTTCAAAAACATTGATTCATTCAGCAATGCCTCTGCTGTGTGTTGCTCAGAGATGCGGCACAACCTGAAACATTAGTTTAAATTTGACTTATTTGCAACTATTTTCATCAGAGGAACAAAGTAGTAAATTACATTATAGTGTTAAAATGTAAGTAACTCTATTTGAAGTTTTTGTTTATTGAACTGTTGTATATTTGCGCTCTGGCGCATGTGAAAATTTGTACCAGTGTATTTGCCGTTGTTGGTTTTGTATAAGTGCGTGCGTGTGTGTGTGTTTGTGTGCTGGCATGGGTTCTGCTCAAACTGGCTGCTGCCTGATATTACTATAATGCCAACTGGTGCTGCATGTGCATTTGTGAGTATTTGCACAGCTTGTGTTTACATGTGTATGTATATGTGTGTGTTTAGCTTTATCATGCTATAGCCTGGTGTGTGTTTAATGCTGAACCTCCGCTGGGCTGTGTTTGATCCTGTAGATGCACAGCTAGGCCATATGGATACCTTTATCAGGAGATCCCAGCATCCACCACATTGCTACAGCTACTGCACATATTCTCCATCTGTTTCTTTCTTCCCACTTCTCTCCCCGCATCCCTCCATCTCACACCTCCCTTTTCCCACCCACTCTAATCTGTTTGTAAATGGGTAATTCACAGCAGGGTAAAAATAGACATCATCATCATATCATGTACCACCCTAATTAACGACGGGTCTCTATTTTGCCAGGGGCTTTAAAAGCCGACAGGTTTATTAAGTGTTTTCATGAGGTTAGTTAACTGAAACACTAGCCGGTCAAAGCTAATGCGAGTGTCACAGAGGCTGTTTAAGGGGAAAAAGTAATGAGTTGGATTATTGACAGAAGAGAGTGGCCACTTGAGTATATGCCTCAGTAAACCCTACTAAGCTCACACATTTGTTTCTATATCCCATTCCCACTTATTATTTTCTGTCTTTGTTGTGTACAAGCTCTCAAGTTCACGTTCATTATTGCATTACTGTAACCCTTGGAAAAATATGACCATATCTTTATTCCTTTCAGTTCACTTTCTTGTGCAATGTCTCTTGCTTGTGAATTTGAAGCTCGGCTCCATTCATTATTAAAAGGATGCTGTCTAATTGGCACAGAGTTGCTGCCGTCACCAGGGGGTTCTGGGAAATGCTATTGTCCTGGTGGCACTGTACAACTCCTCCACTTGGCGCGGCCGTGGATGAAAGGCCTGCTGCTGATCAGGCCAGTTACGCTGTTCTTTTTGGAAACGAAGCTTTCTGAAAAAGAACAAGTTATTTAGCAAAAATAAAATATACATTTGAACTGTGAGCTTTTTGTAAAGTTCATACAAAAATGTTCTGTTGTCATTTATCTGCCCTCATGTCATTCCAAACCTGTCTCTTTCTTTAACTAAAAGGATACGTTTGAGTTGAGCTAATTTTTTTAACAATTGTTCCTGTTGAATGTGAATGTGCATAAAATTAGAATAAATGGGTCTGGTGCTTTTAAACCTTAAAATTATGCAAAGACATAAAAAAAATCACATTAGTGGTCCACTATAAGAACTTTCAGGTTTTCTGAAGCCATATTTTAGCTTTGTGGGTATCTTTATTTATTGTCCTTGCTCACCTTAATTAGAGAAGTATGTACGATTTGCCGCTGAATTGTTCTTTTGAGTCAGATATTTTCAATGAATCATTTATACAACCCAACATATGGTTAAAAAAATATCTGAATGATTGATTTGTCAATCATCAACGAATAGCCATTTTTTTATTATAAGGACAATTAAAAAACCTTTTATAGAGTTAGGCTACAAAATGTGATTGTATTTTATTAAATTATAGGTATTTAATGAATGTAAAATCTGTATCTGCCTTATTGAGCTTATGAAGCTGATATGGCAATACAACAACAAAAACAACAACATGAGTGAATAATTGTATGACTTTTTATGTAACACAGAGTGCATGGACCATGGTGCTTTTGTCTCTTTCTTTTTTTTGTTAGATTGAAAGCTCTTGCCGCCTTTATTCATTGTAATTGCATGGAAAAAGAGTGGCCTTCAAAATTTCTCTTTTTTGTGCAAGAAAATAATTCTTATGAGTGTGGATTGAATGACATGAGGATGAGTAAACAATGACAGAATTTTCATTGTGAACGTATCCCTTTAAATATGTAAATCACAGTGATGGATTCATGTAACAGCTGCAGATTTCCACTCACTCGCTCACAGTAAAGGCTCTTGACAGCAAAAAGCTCTTAGTTACAAAGGGCTAGAATGAAACCCCAATAGGGAATCTGTGAAGGGGATTGGAAACTTCCTTTGGAAACAAAAAAAGAAAGTGAAATAATAAACGGGCAAAAAACAAGAGTGTAAAGGAAAGAACATTGAAGTTAGCTGGGACTGGCTTACTGGACTTTAGTGTTACTGTAGCCTTAAGAGCGCAGAGAGGACGTAACATCTCTCCCCTGACTCTCTGCTGCATCTCCAGTTTGGCATAATGAGGACACCGCTGTACACTTGCTTCCCTCTACCTGTCCTATGGGAGGCAGCGGCTGGTCATGTGACGGGCACAACACTCCTCTGTGTGCTCATCATTTTTGTCATGTGACCTTCTCTGTGTTCTGTGACATCTAGTATCTCCACTGGGCATGTGATTGAGAGCACTGATATTTCATAATGCTCTAGAGCTGTGATTTGGCTTTCATATCAATGAGGTGTCTTTGTGATGCGTATCATGGCTTTAGCGGATTTGCATAACTCTTGTATTTAATTTAATTTGCAGGTCTTGTCATATAATGTATTGAAATGTATGTGTCTATTTATATATGGGAGGCTGAACTATTTATATTCATAAACCCGTGGACAAAATTTTTAATTTGTTTAAATAGCCTAGTGCTTAAATTTATTAGTACACTATTAATGTCCAACAATATGTGTATGACAGGATAATTGTTGTTATTTTTGCTTAACATAACATTTCAACCACAGTGTCTTATAATCATTTATAATCTCTTATTATTTATTGTATTTAATATTGTTCCGTGGTGGAAATTACATTTAAAACACTTTCATAAAGTGGCAGAATCTTTTGTATTGTTAAGGTTAATTTCATAGCAAGCATTTTAGTTATTTAAAAATATATATATATTCTAATTTTTTGCATATTTTAACTAAATAACAGCTTGCTTGGAAATTACATATTTCATGTCTCATATTTTTGCTTCCTGGACCTATGTAACCGAGTAAACTAACTTTTGAGGTAGTAGGAAATTAGTTTGAAGAACAGTTATAATTTGTGTTAAAAATGTTGGATAAGTAGGACATTAGTGTGAAGAACATTTCTTAAAAAATTGAATAATAGATATTGATCATAGTTAATAAATAATAATTCATTCATTTGTGATAGATTTTCAGATTGTAAGAAGAAATCTGGGTCTAGGACAAAGGCAACACAATAAAATCTATAGATAAAAGACATTTGAAGAGTAGCAACAACATTTAAAGTAGGTCCAGGACAGCTGTAATTTGACCAACACAAAGAAAAAGAAAAAATCTGTTAGTTTTACTAAAAATCAACTCATGGTTCATACAGTAAGTCACCATAGTTGAATGGACTAGAATAGATAATTTTCTATTTAAGAGGAAACATGCTATATACATCTAAATCTAAACATGAAAGAGTGAGATATGAAAGGTCTCACAGCACAGCCAGGTACTCAAAGCTAGTGTGAGCGATTACAGGAGAGCTCTTACTCTTGAATGCTTGTGTGTGTTTTAGCTGGAGACAAAATCTAGTTAAAATCAGGTCATTTTCACCATTACAAGCATATGAAACGAAAAAAGAACAATACACAATGCTGTAGAAAGTGCTGAAAGAGGAGGATATCGGAGGGAAACGGCACCGTAGCCTTGCCACATGGCTGGTCTGTGGGGTTAGCAGGGGGCAGCGCTGTCAACACTCTCCTCAGTGGGGAAGTTCCGGTGGAGGCAGGACTCAGCCATGGCACTGCTCATCGTACCATATGGTGCCACTCAGAGGATGGCAACCCCCATCCTCAGCCTCAGTGCCTGACTGAGTAGAAATAATGGCAAACTGAACTGCAGCCAGTCCTGGAGAGCCAGACCTTGAGCATTCATGGCATTATCTGGAAAACTGTCAGAACCGGATATTTAAGCAGTATCAGACAGAGAGGTAGGAAACTGTGAAGAGGAAGTCAGTGCTATATAATCTCAAAATAAATATCCATTTTTCATTCTGTACTTTATAATGTTGTGATGCATACTTCACTTGTAGCTTTTGAAATGCTTGATTTTAGTTTTTAGTGTTTTATTTTTAAGCGAAGTGAAGTGACATGAAGGCCAAGTATGGTAACCCATCCAAGTTAGTGCACAGTACACACATTAGGGGCATTGAGCCACACACTGCATGCCGTGGACACATACACCCGGAGCAGTGGGAAGACATTTTTGCTGTGGAACCAAGGGAGCGATTGGGGGTTAGGTGCCAGTCGTTTCAACAAAGACAAAAGATTAATTTAGACAAAATATTATATACTATTATACTGGTCGTTTATCGTTTAACAGCCGTAACATAAACAAAGGTTGAAAAAAGTCACTCAAGAAATGTAGCAACATTTTGTTTTAGTCTTCTCTCTCAATGGATATTTCCCTTTTTAAACCCTCACTGGGCCAAACAGATGCATTTCCATTTTGGTGACTGGTTTTCAAAGTGAGAACAGCAAAATCAAAACACCAAATAATTCAGTTAATTTGAACCCCATTTATTTTAAGGTGTTTGTCTGCCGAAATCAATCATGCATGGATCTGGAAGGGGGGCTTCATTTCTAAATTGGAAGGGAGTGATTTTCTCACTATGCTCCTGATGCTTTCATACGGGATACTTTGATGGATTTCCGCTCACTTTCAAACATTGATCTCCAGGTGATGAGATAAATGATTTGGCCTCAGTGACTTTGGTCCCCTTGTGAGAAGTGGAAGTCAGCCATTGCTGGATTTATAAGCAAAAGCCTTTAAAAAAAAATGCAGTTAAACAGCTGTTAAATGAAAAACATGAGCGGCTCCCATATCGTAAGAAGCCTTTAAATTCATTGAACCAATAAAGTGAAAGTGCTTCGTTCATTTAAGAGGCTAAATTTAGCCCATTTTTATCAAGACTTGAGACCGTTTCTTTCTCATAGGTACTTACGATAGGTACTTATGTCTGCCAGCATAAAGTGCTGGCCTGTTCGTCATTCAAGAAAATGTTAAGAGAAGGAAGAGCTGTTTTTTTACTTTGGGGTTTCCTTCTCTTTCTTGCTATACAGTATATAATATGTTTGTCCACAGCTATCCATGTTCTCAAAATATTTATATACAAACATATACGTATGTAGGCTATACAGTAGTGCATGTACCTGCTTATTGAGAGACAACATTTTTTATATTTTATGTATAATTAATACTTTTATTCAGCAAGGATGCATTAAAAAGGTAAAGACAGAAATAATATTACAAACAATCTTATTAAAGTTAAGCTTGCACAAAAATATGAAACAGCTCAAGTGTTTTCAACAATGTTAATTCTTGAGCACCACATTAGTATATTATGATTTATGGAGGACCCTGTGACACTGGAATAAATTACATATTAAAATATGGTGAATTTAAATTGCAATAATACTCGATTTACTGTACTTTTAAATCAAATAAATGTAGCCTTGGTGAGGATAAGAGACCCTTCAAAAACATGAATGGAGCTGCTTGTAAACTGCATTTATGGCTCCATCACAGGCTGCCAACGTGCGCTGTTCCCTCATAAATGCACGTTTGTCCCGGTGTTCGCCGTGAATGATGTTGAATTTACACTGACTCAACCTCAGCAGTACTTTCACTACATCTCTGTCCCTCGTCTTTCCTTTCATACAACATCCTGGCACAGATAGGGTGGATTTATGCCCATGTAGGGAGCCGTGGGGCCTAGCGGACATGATAAATGGGCCAGCGTGTATAGGCCCGACCAAAGCCTCCGCAGGAACGCTGCGCACAGCCAATGAGTTACAGTTGTGGCTCCTGTCATGGTGTGCGTTAGTACGAGCGACTGCTGACAGCTGTTTAATCACGGACGTTTCCATGTGCTCGCCCGACGACATCAGCAGCCTCTGAGACCAGCTGTCATGAAGTAGGGGAGAACTCTGCAAAACTGCGCCCCACCTCGCGCATCTCCAAGCCAGCTCTCCTCCGTGTCCCCACACTTTAGCACATTAATTAGAGCTTCCTCATACCTTAATTACTCCAAGTTCTATGCTAATGCCGGAGTCCTGTGTGAATTGCCCGTCGTTTCTTGCAGACTCTCTGCCTGATTTGCATTTCACAAAAGGTTTACTTCTATTCCTGGATGAAAGGGAGAGAGAGAGAGAAGCAAATGATTTGTGATGGGGAAGAGGGG
Source organism: Phoxinus phoxinus (assembly GCF_949152265.1). Lineage (NCBI taxonomy): Eukaryota > Metazoa > Chordata > Actinopteri > Cypriniformes > Leuciscidae > Phoxinus > Phoxinus phoxinus. The sequence goes on along the minus strand of NC_136889.1, from coordinate 15,655,807 downwards.
TTTGTGCTAGTAAAGTAAAGCTGTGGTTCACTTTCGTATAACCTTGTGCTTCACTTATGGGTCTTTGTTTTATGTGCTGTCTCAATTATGGCAAGGCTGGGCTGCTTTCCTGAATATCATTTCCTGTTCAGAATACAAAGCACTTTCATATGTTCTTTTACAGTGCCAAGCTCAATGTTTGTCTCGGTTTCTCATTAAAAGTATTGAAAGATTATTATTTTTTAGATAGTGCTGCTCAATTTCATCTCAACGTTGACTTTGTGCTACATTGTTCATCGGAGCTACTGTAAAAGAAAACTTTAGCACAAGTTCTGCCTGGAAGACTCAATTGTTACATCACTTCTACCTTCTCATCTAACCAATCGTGATCTAATACTCGTAGTATAAAAGATCGGAACTTACACATGTCTGCGTTTGCAGATGCTGACGCCAACATTCTCCTCCATCCTCCCCACCACCACCAGGATGGTCCCTTCCTTTACCTCCCAGGGGGTCGGCTGCGCCCCTGCCTTCGTCTCAGGCAGGATATGCAGATTCCGTTACCCTCGGATTGCGAGCTACGGGCGGGGCCTACGCCAAATAACTTTATAACTCAATATTTGCTTGCTAGGCTGTTAATAAATGTAGGCTTTGCTACGTTATTTTACCTCCCGAGTCTTTCTGGTAGAACTAAAGGTCATTGTGGTCTGAAAGTTTGAAAGGTGAATTCTACATCTTAATACTGAACAGAGAAGAGCACTTTTTTGTTAGGTTGCAACCCATTTCAAGCCATTGGGAATTATAGCTTTTTAACAATTAAACCTTTAGCGAAGAAAATCTCATGTTTGTTTGTTTCTCCTAAACAGTAATGATAATGAACTGACGTCGCAGGGAGGCTCTTTTGGTTCACAGCTTTTCACTTCAGTAGTGTGACATGTGTCTTCAATAGTTTAAGAAAAGGTCTCAACAGTGTATCAAACTGTGCTTAGTTTTGCCCTGAGTCCAATAAAAAATCAGAAGTTTCAAAATGAATTCAACTGTTTCTTGTCAAATTTCTTCAACGTATCTGAGCGGTGCTATTCACCTTTCATTTTTTTACTCTATACTCTGTCACTGGTTGTCTCGTTTGTGTCTCTCTTTATTTCATCTTTTAAAAAAAGATTTCACCAGGAAGGAATTTAGTTTTTTTTTGTGGCACATATCTGTAATATGGTTGATATTGTTAATATTGATGCCTAATTGTCTATTATTTTTGTCTTCTGTTTTAATTTTCCTGTCATCATTCCATTAAAGAAATAGCGATATAGATAGATAGATAGATAGATAGATAGATAGATAGATAGATAGATACAATAAGAAGATAAAATTAAGTATAAAAATGCCCTATATATTTCTAATATAATAATATTATTATTTTATAGATATTTAGAAATGCTTCTTTTGTTTTTGCACACTACTGTATATCTTCTTTCAATACAAACAGTTACGCACAACTTTTTCATTTGTTTGTCTGTTGCATTCTGTTTTCCCAAATTAAAATGGCACCTTTGCTAAAGTAATGAAACCTTTGAGACACTTGCAAAGAAACATCAACTGATTTGGTTTTCTAATTGGAACATCTTGCGTGCACCTTGTTGCTTGTGTGTTGTAGCTTGTCCTTCATGTTTATCTTTGACCCATAGGACGTGTTCGCTGGTGCCGGTGTTGAGGAACAGGAGAGCAGTAGGGGTGCACAGGGGGAGGGAGACCGAGGTTAGGGCTGGGGGCAGGTGTTGAAATCATCTCGTCTTTCTCTGGGGCACGTTCTGCATGGCTGGTCGCGCATTCATCACCTTCCGTAGGTAGCATATTCTTTTAACTCTCTATGTAGGTTGCTTATTTTTATACACGTCATATCGTCATGGCGGAGGAGTCTGTGAGGAAGACCCCTTTAGCGTAAGTAAAGCTATGGATAGATTCCTGCTTGAGACGTCTGTGCTGTTTAGAGGGGGAATTGCTGGATATTTGTTGTATGTTTCATGTCGTTAAAGAAACGTCTTATTTTGTATATTACTCACTGTTTTGTTTGGATTGTCTTTTTTGGAAGGCGTTCATGTAGTCTGCAAGCATTCTGTGAGTGAATGCTTGAGATGATGACCCTACATGGTGGAAAGAACATTAGACTGAAAGAAAGATTGAGAGAGCTGGAGTGTGAAGGAAATATGAGTTTTTAGTCAGTTCATTAGCTTCAGAATAAAACTGCCTACTAACAACATACTCTCCCAACATACCTTAAATTTGGATTTGGGATTTCGTCTGAGCTATATTGATGTTTATTTGGTTCTGTCCTGTGAGATAAAAAAGTAGATCAAACATTGAACTTGCTGACACATTGGTCAGTTTTAACATACAACAAATGTTGCCTTATGGGAGAAATATAAAAGTTTAAGAATTAATCATTGAAAAACCCATATCGACCATTAATCTGAATAAATAATATTGGAATTATTTTAGGAAAAACTAAAATTAAATAAAATAAAATTATGGGTTATTGTTTTCTTTTTTTTAATTTAAATTTTTTTTTTTCTGGGGAAATGTTACAATGGGGTTATTAGGTTAAGTAAAATTTGCACACAAAAAAATTAGACAGTTTTCTGGTGAAATGTAAAAAAATGGGTTTTATAAGATAAAAAATAAAACATTTGCTGGTAAAATGTTAAAAACAGGTAGGTGGTTAGTTAAAATATAAAATGTGCCAATTCAATTTCAGGGTTATGAGGTAATTAAAAAAAAAAATCTGGTTAAAATGTTAAAAGTGGGGGGTATTAAATAATAAAAAAAATTATTTGCTGGTAAAATTCAGGGAGATGGGGGTAAACATGTTAGTTTTTTGGGGTTAAAATGTTAAAATTGAGTGTTATTGGGTTGTTAAATGTTAAATTTGCTGGTAAAATTAGGAAGCTATTAGGTAATTTTTAAAAAATCGGCTACTATTGATTTTGAAACTAAATTATACTCACAGTCGATCATGTCCTCTTTCTTTTTCTTCATCTCCCCTCCCCTCCCAGTTTGCACCAGCAAGTTGCCAACTACAAGGAGCAGGTGAGGCGGATTGGGCCGGAGCCCCCCCAACAGAGGCAGCAGGGCCAACACAAGGATGACGCCCCCACCTGTGGCATCTGCCACAAGACCAAGTTTGCTGATGGCTGCGGAAACCTGTGCTCATACTGCCAGACTAAGTTCTGTGCCCGGTGCGGGGGAAGGGTCTCTCTGCGTTCCAATAACGTAAGTAACTTCTACATCGTGTGAGTGGCCAGACTGTTTGCCGTGCTTCTTCGACCTGCATCTGCAAAAGTTAGGAAGAGACAGGGAGAGAAGAGCGCTGGGTGGATGAGAGAAAGGTTAATTGGGCATTAGTCAGAGGAGATGACGCTGCTGGTCACCAGGGGGTCGCCGCACACCCATGCTGGGATGCCCAAGTCGGCACTGAGTCTCCACGGGGGCAGCCTTACCACGCAAAGGGAAGCACCTGAAATGGTGGGCCACCTCCTGGAGTGTGATATTTACCTTCGCTTTATATTCCTTCCACTGCATCCAGAGTGCTAATTAGTGTTCACTCATAATGAATAGTGTTGGGAGTCAACAGAAGGAGAGTAGGGAGTGAGGTCAGTGAGGTGAAGATGGGGGTACATTTAATTATTAATAACACACTGATTTAGTTATGGATGTATCCACTTGGGCATTTGTAGTAAATATGTACTATACACAATGAAGCCAGGCCATTTCTACTGGAACCATTGTCCAAAAGTAACTTTTTGCCACACCCATTTTTTTGTATACTTTTTTGTTGTTGTTGTATAATTTAATGAGAAGTATTTGTTATTGTGCCTATGAAAAATGAATAATCTGTATTTTTGTCATGAGTCGTTCGAAAATGGATATTTAGTTGTATATGCTTATTTCCCCTACTTTTACTTTTAACTGACCTAATTGCCGCCATCCAAACACTCACTGCAAGTTATTTTTAAAATCGCCAATAATTTCATAACACTGTTAAATGTAATCTTTAGCAAATCTCAAAATGAATATACATTTTTAATTCTGCATAATGTTGTGATACCTAAATTCAGTTGGAACAATAATATTTTATTATAGTTTGTGTTTTTAATTTTAATTTAAATAATATAGTATAGAATTTGGTAATCGTCTTAAATATCTGCTTATTGGAATCAGCCAAATTTTAATGTCATCTCTATTTTTAAGTAAATTTTCCACTGGGAAAATAATTTGATGTTAGTTATGGTCTGACTGTCGCCTTGTATTGAGATGTAACTCCTGTATCATTGCATTGCAATTCTTAAAGTATACTTGCGAAGGGTAATTTTTGCTTACATTTGGCACTTGATGAAATTAATTTCTTAACCCTGTCATTTAGATTTGAGAATGGATGTGAGAAAGCTCAAATAGGGCCAGTGTTGTTTTTGGAAAGGTGTCTAGGTGCTCTTGTCTGTGTCCGAGAAGGAGGCAGAAATCACATATGTTCTGCAATGAAAGTGAAGTCTCCGTTGGTATCAGATGGGTGCTGCCCTTAGGTTAGTTTTGCTGAAATGAGCGCATGTTGTTTCTCGGATTCCTTTGGCGCGTGCTATTAATAAGAGTGGCAGGCTTGATAATGGAGTCGCTAGATGCCTGTAGGTTAAACATGGAGAGCTACACCTACTCAATCTGGTGGATTGGAAAGAGTAGCTAAAAGCGATGAAGTACACTTAATAATTCTGTTGCTATGAGTATAGCATGAGTTGGTCCGAGTGAACAGACTTGAAAAAGTTCAATGCACCTTTTACGAAAATTCCTACCATTTAAAGTCTAACGCTTAGTTTCAAACCGCTTTGTATTGTTACAATATTGCTAGTATGTGTAAATGAACAATGCTTAGAATGCTTATTATCAGAGAATGATCGTTCTCCATGCTACTTGGACCGAGAAATTCATGCTTATTTGTCGACAAAATGCGTCATCCGGCGGACTTTTGACAGCTCTGGAGCTTTCAGAGATGATTTTTACATCCAGAACTACAGATTTCATTTTTACAGAACTACAGATTTTTACATCCATTTGATTTTACATTTTTGTATCCCCACTCACGGACAGTGGGATCGACAGAGTAATTAACAACAGTTATTGTAAGATATAGGTTATCAGCAGAGGTGTAAAGAGTACCTAATACCATACTTGAGTAAAAGTACAGATACCTTACAACAAAAATGACTCACCAAATCCAATATGACTTGAGTAAAAGTCTTAGATTATCTGATTTTAACAGTACTTACGTATTTTACTTGTACTGAATGTAGGCTTAAAGAGACATGCCAGTGAAAAACAAGAAACAGTTGAATTGAGAGGAGAGCAATAACGTTTTTTTTTCTTTTCTAAATAAAACACCTCAATATTGCAATAAATCAAGGTCGACACAACACAACAGCCTCTTAAACGTCTACAGAAAATCAAGACTATGTTTAGCTCAAGTGCTCAAACAGGAAACCAATATCCTTCAAAAAGGTCTCTTCAGTATAACGGATAAATAAAATCATGGTAAGTAAAGTTAAAGAGTCAAAGCCTCCTCGCACTGGATGTGCTTTTTGTTTGGCTGCAGGCATGTCCTCATCTCATTTGTGACCCTGGATGGCAAAACCAGTCACATGGGTTAATTTTTTTAAATTGGGATTCATACATCATCTGAAAGCTGAATGAATAAGCTTTCCATTTTTGTTAGGATAGGGCAATATTTGTCCGAGATACAACTATTGACAATCTGGAATCTGAGAGTGCAAAAAAATCGAAACGGTAGGAAATTTACAAAATATCTCCATGGAACATGATCTTTACTTAATATCCTAATGATTTTTGGCATAAAAGAAAAATAGATTATTTTGACTTATACAATGTATTGTTGGCTATTGCCACAAATATACCCGTGCGACTGACTGGTTTTGATCCAGGGTCCCATATATGAAACACCTGCGATTCAGCAACTACCTAATGCTCTGTAAAACTACAAAGTAGCCAAAAAGATACTGAAGTACAGTAACTAACTACTGTACATTTATTATTTTTTTTACACAACTGGTTATCAGTGAAAATTGTATCATACTACAGTAGGTCTACTCTTCAAACAGCATTATGGTAAATGGCTCCAGCTTTCTTACCTGTACTCTGCGATGTTTTGTTCACTATGAACAATGAGCAATCTACAAATTCTGTAAAGGAATGAAAAAAATCATACAGTGTGTACACCTGCCTTGATTGTGCATTTGTTTATCAGTGTACAGGTGTATTAGGCTATAATACAGTAGTAGCATTGTGTGTGTTTTTTAGTATGGTGGCTCTGAAGCAGTAGGACCTACTTAGCAGAATGTCATGTTCTCGTTTTCAGTGACCCATGAACTACCTTTATTCTCACTGGGAATTATTCATGGGAAAATTTAGAGTAAATATCAGTGCAAAAGGCTGCACCTCCAAGGTTTGCCCTGTGGGTGGCAACATACCTGCAAATTTACATCATCATAAAGTGCACACTTGCATGATCTTTTCTTAAAGATTAGTAAGGAAAAAGTGAATAAATACAAAACATTTCCTGTTCAACTTTCCAAGACATTTTTTTTTTGTAACTGGAGTGGTATTTTGACGGCTTTGATGCTGCTGATGCCAATGTCGATCTGTTATTTGCTTATTATTCCACTATGCATCTAAATGGTTTGTTTTCATATCTGATTGTCATTTCATACTTTTCTCTCTTGTTCTTTCCCACCATCGACTGACCATCCTGTTTCTCTCTCACTGTGATGCCCTGTGATGCTGGAGAAGAAGGACAAAGTGGTTAGCATTTTCTATTCTCTTTGTCACTGTGCAGTTTGAACTCTTATCTTTTCTTTCCCTCGCTCCCCTCATTCACACACAAGCTCCTCAATGCATCTATGTTCTCTTGAGTTTTACTATTGTAATTAGTAAAAGCGTAGTTATGGCTTATTTTCATGCTACCTGCACAACACCCAGATTTGCAAAAGTTTGATGTGTTTGGAAGCACGTGCAACTTGATTCAAAAAATGTTGGAGCTAATCTGCTTTCTTACTCTCATGAGGATTGGGTTTAAATTTTTAGATGTGTGTTTTGTCAGATTATAAATGTTTCCTTTAATAATTATGTAATTTGGGTGATGCATCTGTACACACCCAAAATACAGGGTGATGTCAATAGATTAATTAGCAATTGATTTATCGAACCCGAAAGTCATTTTAGAAATAGCATGGGTGGTGTAATTGAGGCAAGATGGAGACTATGAGAACGGGTAAAATGGGGATGTACTACATAATGTGGTGGAGAATTAATTTATTTTGGCAAGACACTGGTAAGGTGTGTGTGTGTGTGTGCGTGTGCGTGTGTGTGTGTGTGTGCGTGCGTGTGTTTCAGGTATACCCTACGTTATGGGTTTCTCCTCACAAAGATGGAAATATCTGAAATCATTGTCTTTGTGGGGAAATTTTTTGGTCCCCATGATAAAAACAGCTTATAAATCCGTGATGGTTTTTGAAAATGTAAAAATGCAGAAAGTTTTATGTGATGGGTATAGGTTTAGGGGATAGAACATACAGTTTGTGCAGTATAAAAACCATTATGTCTATGGAATGTCCCCATAAAACTTGAAAGCACAACGGTGCAAGATGGGTGTAATATTCCAGTGCATGGTGAAAGGTCCCTGTCAACTTGACTGCATATAGTTGGTGAGGAAATGTGTGCGTGCGTGCGTGCGTGTGTGTGTGTGTGTGTGTGTGTTGTCTGTATTTAACAATATGATTAAAATCATTTTTATTATTATTTAAAGTTTATGGCCATTAAGATTTTTTTGAAAGACTCTTGTATTACTTTTTTTACTTGAAATACTTTTATTCAGCAAGGACACAAGGAGACATTCATAATGTTACAAAATATTCAAAAGCACCAAATCAGCATATTAGAATGATTTCTGAAGGATCGTGTGACACTCAAGACTGGAGTAATGATGCTGAAAATTCAGCTTTGGCATCACAGGAATAAATTGCATTTTAAAACGTATGAAAACAGAAAACAGCTTATTTTAAATTGTAATCATATTTCACAATGTTACCGTTTTTTTAAATCAAATAAATGCAGCCTTTGTGACGTCGTCATACTCAAGATTCTAGTCAGATCTTCCCGACCTAAACAATTTGTGGACGGGGCTAAGTTCGGCTGGCATCCAGGCTAGCCTTTGTGAGCTTGGTGACGTCTTTCAAAAACATAAAAAATCTTACGGATCAAAAATGCTAGTGTATATTATTTATTTAATTATATATTTTTGTCATATAGGCCTACATATTTTATAGGTTTTATTTTATACTGTAGATATGGAGTAAATGTCATACCTGAATCCCCCAGGTATTTTGTGAAAGCTTCATGGCTAAAATTGGCTCACAATTACCACATGCACCTATGTACTGTATAGAATTATTGTTTATTAATCACCCACAATACACATTTTATGCAGTTTGTTACATTTCACAAGCAAACTAGCACCCTTTATTTGTGATCTCAGGGCCTGAGAAAGTGTAAAAAGAATGCATGTCCTGCCTGGCCTGCTATACTAAAATGTCCATGCACTGTGCCTTCTCTCATAGAGCTGCATTTGTTAATCAGAACAGTGCCATACACTTCAGTGCTGCAAAAAGATCCCTGTAAATTCAATCCAGAGCTCATTATCCCAATGATTATCAGGCCTCTTGGTAATATCAGTATTTTCTTCTTTAGCCAAGCGTTTCTTTCTGAGTGCTGCTGTTTTTGAAGTCAGATTCTTTTCCCTAGGCGGTACACTCGCCTCTTTGTCTCTTGTTCTCTCATTCTTTCTTTCTTTTCCAAGGATCCATTTTAAACTATGGTCAGCCAAGCTGGGCTTTAGTGCTGGGTTTTTTAACACTATAACTTCAGTGCTACTGGAAAACACCAGCAATGTGTCATTCCACTGCCCACCACCTCAAAGCGACAACATGAAATGATTAGTATTGATCTTTCTGCTCTTCCTTTGCATCTGGTTTGTGGATGCTTCATTGACAGGGACATTTTACCAAAGTCTTTCAGTGAGAACCATTGCTGTTTTAGTGTATCACTGAGATCCTATTTAGGTCTTTATTAATATTTTGAAAATGTTTTTAAAATATTTTGTTTTCATTTTTAAAGTTTTAGTCATTTTGTTGGGTAGTTTTGTAAATTTTTGTTGTGTAGTTTTGTACATTTTTGTTTTTATAAACTTTTTTTACTTTTACTCTTAAATAAGTTTTTAACTTTTAACATTTTTCAACTTTTTTGTTATTTATAAAAAAAAAAAAAAAAAACATTTTTACTGTGTAGTTTGATTACGAAACTAAATTTTGTAAATATCACCGGTCAAGATTATAATATATCGCTCATGTTTCTTTAACATTCCGATACAATTTTTGTGAATAAAGAACAAATTTATACTCACGTGCGTTAGTGTTACTATTGCGTTATCGTGCATCATCTCTGACAGTAGACAGCGTGTGTATAGCCTATGTCGTTGAAGCCGCTCAGGCCGCCATGTTCACCTTCTTCTTGGAAAGCGATGTAGTCAAAACATCCGGCATTGTGGTTTTTCCAGAAAATGCCTTCACTCACTGGACCGCTGCTTACTACCGGGTATTGTGCGCGTTATTTTTTGACATACATCGATGTTGTGATATTCAAATGATGTGGATTTGAAAACAGATGGAATTGTAAGGTAATAATTATTTATTTCTTAGCCGGCAATTCAGTGAAGTGATTGATGCATATGAGTGTGTTAGTTAGAGTATATCAATGTTTTTAGTTCTAATATTCCAGCCGACGTACAGGTAGCCCAAGTTTTTGACGGACGTGATAACATGCGTAAGAAAGGGGTGAAGTTCACGGATTGAAGTTTATTTTGTGGCTTAAATAAATTATATACTGTCTATGTAAATTACATGTTACTCAGAGACTGTCAAAAATGTTACATTCAGCTGTCGCAAATTCGTGGACTTTTGAAAATCAAGTTCGGTGAAAAAAATCAGGAAAGGTGAGGTTTTGATGCACAGTTTTTTTTATGGCTCTTATACCAAACATCTTGTATTTTTAAACCCATGAAAATGCAGATCCTTTTGTAAATAATAGTGGAAAATCACTTTTTAAACCTGGCGTCATATTCTCTCTGTGTGTGTGTGTGTGTATTTTAATTATTTTAGTACATCAAGCTAAACTAAATTAAAATGAGAAATGTTGTCTTGGAAAGCTAAAATAAAAAAATAAAAAAATATTTTTATTTTTACTTCAGTTAATGATTACTTTATTTCAAGTAAATATTTTTTTGAGTGTTTGTAGTTAACTACAATAACCATGTTGAGAACGACTGTCTTTTTAAACTACCTTTTGTCAGGCCTCCAGCAGGACTTTATGTAGTGAAAATACGAGACAGATCCAGCTAGTGGGGATTTGAGTTTGAGGTCTACAGGGACGAGTAATGTGACAATGAAATGCACATACGCACAAATGGCTGTCGGTACCATGGGAGGCGTTGTATTCATAGACCTCATCAATCTGCTTAATTCAGAGAAGGTCCAATGTTTGAAGAGGAAGTAGAACTAAACTTATCACTGCATCGATCCGCAGATGGCTTGTCAAGCACGAGATGTATGTCTCGGTGACGAAAGAGTGAAAGTTGGTTTTGTAACATCAGCAGGGAGATGAAATAGATTATTTACACTATTGATCCCGTATTTAACAATCAGAATAGTCTTTGTATGAGGGACGCGTGAAGAAGTGTTTTGCGAGAGGGCCGGTGGGTGAGCGTCTCCAGGCGCTGATGTACTGGCTCATTAGATGGAATGGACAGTAATGTCTTTTGTGGCAGTCTTTCATCCTTATCCGGGATTTATAACATGCTGAATTATGGGTCTAGCTCAGCCTGTTGCCGCCCCAATTCATCAAGCTGTCGGAGGTGGAAGCGTGCACTGCGTTCTCCCTTTTTCTCCACTCACAGAACTCAAGCACTCACATTTATTCATCCCGTTTGCGTGGACCTGACACCGACGGATGACCCTGCCTGTCCGCATCTCACCGAGTGATGGAAATGAAATGATATTAACAAGGAGGAAGTGGCGGAGTCTGGTGACTGGCAGGCCTTCAGTTGCTAGTCAAACACAGCCAGCCGGAGTGAGATGATGGCTCAGTGGAAAATTAAGATGCTCAGCAGTTGTTTAGCATTTACAGGATGTAAAGAAATTCAGACCTGGTTAAGGTAAATCTTCTCAGGTGGTTCCCAACAGAGTACCAAAATTGTTTACAGAAGAAAAACAATGCTGTTTTTACATTTAATTGGATCTCTATTGACAACCTTTGATATTAATAGAGACGTTGCATCGAGATGGCGCTGTGGGAACGCTCTGCGTGATTGGATCGTGAAGCACTTGTGAAATCAGTCCAATAGGCGTATAGGCGGTGGTGACGGCATGGCATCATGTAACCAAGGCGTTCCCTTTCAAGGGATTTCGAGATGACGCTGTGGGAACATCTCTCCCAACACCACCATAGTGACCAGTGTCTGTCTTGTGTGAAATCAGGCAAGCACAACATAGACAGAATCACCTGGGAAGCCCAAAACTAGTTTGGAAACCCGACGAGTGTGTGGAAAGGAACAGCCCGTCGCATCCCACACCTCTTGTAGGGATACCCCTAATACAAAGCTACAAAGCTGCCATACACCTCTTGCTCCAACGCATCACGTAGAAAACCGGTTTGTTTCCTGTGCAGGGAGCTCTAGAGTGATCGTGGCCTCAACAACCTCAGTTGAGAGACCTCAGTCTATGAGTTGGGGGCCAAACCACACTTCTCAGAGGCCAAACCCACACTTCCATAACTCTGTTCTCCAGAACTCCCGGAAGTAGAGCAATCAGGGAAACCATGCACAGATGCTGTACAGCCACATCTGCAACTCCATATGAGCTACACCACCTCAGGGTGGAGTCTTCCTTCCCTGGGCCTCAGCCCCTGGCTCAAAAGGATGTCTGCTCCCAGAATCTGGTGCCCAGGGATGTAGAGCCTTGATATTTGATATTTGTCTGCTTTGCCCCTGAAAGCAAACCTCAGATACTTCCTGTGATATGGAAGGATAGATATATGGAAGTATGCGTCCTGGAGATCTATCGTGATTAACCAGTCCTCGGATCTGATCTGTGGTATGAGTTGTCTCAAGGTTAACATTTAGAATTTTAGCTACATGACTGACTCGTTCAGAACTCGCAGATCCAAAATGGGACGCAACCCCCCATCCTTCTTTGGAACTATGAAATATAGACTGTACATGTTCTATGGCCCCTTTCTCCAGCAATGTTTTCACTTCTTGTTCCATTACCAGAATCTGCTCTGGGCCCACCATGGTGGATAGGACCCCCATAAACCTGGGCGGGCAAGACCCGAACTGTTTTTGATAACCTATGGTCTGCAGGACCCAACGAGAAACATTTGGCAGTAGCTTCCTCGCTGCCAAAATACTACAGGTACCAGCCTCTCGAGACTTGCTTCTGGTATTTTGTTGCACAATCAGCACGATGAGCTGTAACGGCGAACAGACAGGGAACGACCGAATTGACCGCTCTGGGACCCTCCTTGGAGGGGGCAGGCATTCCAGGACCACTACGTTTCCGGGTGGACCCTGAGATATGTGCTAGCCGGATACCGCTGCGCCCAGAAACAGAGGTGGCGGGGTTAGCATAACGGTCCCCTGAGGGCACTGAAGGGCAGCGGGCACCGTATAATGAGGCGTTAACTGCTTCACTTCGGGGGAGACTGCCCTCGTTGGCCTGACCCCTTGGGCGTCAGGACCTTTTCTCCACAGCATTCTTGGAAATAATAACGGTCCTCAGATCTGTCTTACCCTTTAAAGGCTGCGGTTGAGAGTGCAAGCCCGAACCCCAGTCCTTCAGTGGGGGCTCGGTAGCAGACACTCTGCTACTGTTGAGATATAAGAGACTAAGAGAACCAGTTTCTCAAGACTGGTCTAGGTGTTACTTGAGCAACCAATTCGGTGCACTGTACTGTATAGCGAACCGGCAGGGAACGACGGAACGGACTGCTCTGGGACCCTCCTTGAGGGGACAGGCATCCTAGGACTACTATGTTTCCGGGTGGACCCTGAGATATGTGCTCGCCGGAGACCGCTGCGCCCCGAAACACACGAGGTGGCAGAGTTTGCAGAACAGCCCCCCAAAGGCATCGAAGGGAAATGGGCACCGTATAGTGAGGTGTTAACCACTTCCCCCCGGAATTTAAGAGAGCCAGCCTCTCGAGACTGGTCTCTGGTATTAGCGGCGCACCGGCAGGGCACAGCTGAACTGATTGCTCTGAGACCCTCCTCGGATGGGGAGATAATCCCAGCGCTGCTATGTTTCCGGGCGGACACTGAGATAAGGGCTCGTCTGAGACTAGAACTCTCTGGAGACCATTGCGTCCCGAAGCATACAAGATGATGGGGTTGGCAGAATGGCCCCTGAGGGCACCAAAGGGAGATGGGCACCATATAATAAGGTATTATTGATTTCCCCCCAGGAATTTCACCATTTATTTCCTCAGAATTAAATGCAGTCAAAGATGAAACAGACAAGTAAACACGATCTGGATGAAAGCTGCCTCGGCACACGCGAGAACCAAGATTGAGTCACATAATCTTTATTGCAGACCCATAATCTACGCGCTGCCTCTGCAAACGTGAGATCTGGGCCAAATAATCTTTATTGACTTTCTTCGCTCGAGAAGAAAGCCTACAGGAGCAGAACTAAAACTCTCGATATGTTACACGAATTTATGAGTGAACACTGTCAGCCCCCTTTTACTAGAGCTGAACGAGCATGCTCTACTCCCAAACAAACAACACATAAATCGCGTGTATCCCCACTCGTAATGAAGCAAGGGCAGGGAGAATATAAATTTGCTCGCCATTATATTCCTGTCTAGATATATAATATGCTTGTGGACAAACAGAAATAAATAGACAGAGATAGTTTCACACATTGTGGTCTGGGTGCGCTTTATAGCTTCCTGCCATGACGTCACCCGCCTATACGCCATTGGACTGATTTCACAAGTGCTTTACGACGCAATCACGCAGAGCGTTCCCACAGTGTTACCTCGACGCAACGCGAGTTCCATTGAAAGGGAACAGTAATAATAGAATATATTAAAAGTAATTTTTTGTAACAATGTAAAAGTCTTTAATGTTACCTTTGACCATTTGAATGCATCCTTGCTGAATAAAAATATTTATCTAAAACAATTATTTAAAAAAAAACATACTGGCCCCAAACTTTTGTATAGTAGTGTACAGTTTCTCCTACCTTTTAAAAGTGTATTTATTTTGCTATCCCAACTATGCATTATATATATAGTTGCTTGCATTTTATTACTTACTTTTAGCTCAGGTTTTACCTTGACTCCAACAGAACAGACCTGTAAAACACCTTTTGTTGCAACCCACCAGATATGAACCACAGCTGTTGCGTGTGCTCAGTGATTTAGACAGAGAAACCATACAAACAACTGGAGATATCCATGTGATTTTGATGATCAATCGATTTGTCAATTTCAGCTTATACACGTTTGGTAATCTCCTTTTAACAAGAGGTTCTGGATCCGTTCACAACAAACATCTTTTGCATGCACACTCAAGTACTTACTTTTCATGCATATTTAAACACGTAGGCTATACTTCCACAAGAACTGAGACAAATTTTTCTTGCATCCCAAAAGCATGGACAGAGTTCGGTTTTACACAAACAAAAATATACCATCTTTTGCACACACATATATATTAAGCACACATGCATGCAGATGGGAGAAATAAATCATATAATATTTTAGTAATGTAATATTTAATATATATATATATATATACAGCATATAAAAAGTCAATAAGTGAAAAGTCTCGGTGCTCCCTATGGCTGTTCCATGGTTACAAATAGACAGAATTTGCTTCACCTAAAAGCATGGATATTTCAAATCCACTGTCCCACTCAAACAGCAACACAGAGCTTTAACACCTTTGGAAAAAGACGTGTTTCTCTGCTGTTTTCACACTGATCCTTGGAGAATGAAAAGGGAGGTGGTGAGATAGACGATGCATAGCAGGTTTTCCTATTTAAACTGAATTTTGCACCTATCCTGTAATCCTAATACTTACACCTCCTGTAGCCTAATTGTACTTTTTCTTTTCTTTTTTATAGGTGATTAATCTTAAATTGATCTAAACAGGATATCTAGAGTTTTAATTTATTTTGTGTCTGGTGAGATTTGTTCATGTGATGGTTGTCGTGAGATTTGGGTGAAGCTAGCCTGTTATTGTTTGATCTGAAGTTGAAATCAGCTGAGAGGAAGAGAGATTAGGCTTGTTTGAGATGCGCCTTGCCTAGCCTGAAATGTAGTCGAGAGTTGGCGGCTGCAGTGAGGGGAGGAGTGAAAAAAGTGCAGGCAAGACGTACAGCTCTTTCTTCTCGCAGTGGATCCTACCTGCGAGATCAAAGGCGAATATCACGTGATTCACGCCCGGTGTTGCTAATAAACTGGATGTAATTTAAGTTCTGTTGCTTTTATATGAAAATAAATATAATGAACAAGACACCCAAATTACTTATTTAATTCCATTCCAAATACGTTTATCAATAGGTTTTGCTTTAATACAGACATATGTTTATATATGTATATTTTTTTAAAATAAAAGGACATCACACATACACACACACTTTTATATAGATTAGGAATGGGTTATATCAGAAATTGACCAGAGAGTGGTGCCTTTATAATCAATGAAGCTAAGCTTGACAGTGAAAACTCTGTAGTATGTAGAGCTCACGCTGAACAAACTCGTAAACAAAATGCCATATTGAGCAGATTCTGACTAACTTGAACACGTCTGATTGGCCTTTGCATTCACACTCTTCAAACATGTTTTTGATTGGCTTCAATGCTCAACGCTACAAAAACACGTAAATAGAAGCCTTTGATGCTCTTCACAGAGGCCTTACACAAATACATACGGGAGATTTGAAAGCAGCGCCTATCAGCGGGTACTGGATTGACCTAGTACTCTATACTACCGGTACTGCAGCAATACTGGTAATGTTACGTTTTTAAAATTTAAATATAGACTTAGTACCGGTACTTTTGACAACCCTATATCTTTCATCTTAAAAGATTCAGAAAAAATGTATTCCTTTTTGACCCATTTAATATCTAACTTTAATTTGAAAGGTTCACCCCTCCCAGGGATTGAACCTACCACTGTATGTCTTGCAGCAAAGACTGTCACAACTGTCTTGTGCTTTTACAGTTCTTGCGAGGAACATTTCTTGGGAAAACTCAGTTTGTTGATTTACAAAGCAATTGCTAAATTAACACATTCTATAAAATTGTAAAGCTGTGCATTATTAATACAGTATTAGACTTTTATTGTCTGCACACAGGGACACATAATCTGAACGCAGTTTGTCTTGATTAAAACGGCTGCCTCCTCCTGTCTTGTTGTTTATAAGTGATCTATGATCTGAGAGCAAGTGTCTCTTTCTCACACTCTGTACAGTGTTGTTGGAGGAGAGGTGGCTGGTATTTGAGTGCTGTAATCCGTGTGGGGAGGGTCGGGTCTCTGCCTGACAGCTGGGGATTCTGCTGCTGATTTACTTTAGATTAGTTTGGAGCTCAGCCAGCACTGTTCAATCACAGGATAATGCTTTTTCATTGTTAGAGCGCTGCCCCTTTTGCCCCTCTCTGCCCTGTACGCACCATGCCATCTCTTTACCTACACCACTCCCACCATGCCTACATTGTGTCATGCGTGTGCGTTTTTTGTTTGTTTGTTTTCAAATTAAAATTGTATATAATTAGCCAGGTGCATAGAGTCAGACATTAGGGCTCTGGGTCAAATTTGCTACCAGCAGAGACAAACATTCCCCAGATACCGGTAGTGCAAATGTGGGGTATAAATGCCCTGCTGCAAATTCCTGTTCTGTCTAATGTTGGATTCATAATCATAATTTTGGAGGTGGAATGTTATAACAAAATTAACCAAACTCTAAATTAATTAAAAATATGAATAAATACTGTATAGTATACAAATAATATAAGTTTCAGTGGGGGAAAAATAAATAAAATTAAGCTTTGGAAACACAATGTGAAGTAAACTATCAAAACCAAAATGTGCCGTGATGATAGACCATAGGACTGAGGAAGGTTAAATAATTTCATATAATTACAGCTTTTGAGTTTGATGCTGATTCCATTTTATACAGTAGGTAACACGGCTGTAATTGTTATTTTACTTAGGCTAATCGATTCATTTAAAGTATGTGTTATTAATGGGTGTACACTTTTTATGGATATAGGCGGAAAAACACTTGAAGGTAAAAATGGACTGAAAAGTCAATTCCAGGGGACAAATATTGCCCTTTTTTATGAAAAGGTTAATGTCTGACTTAGACAGAGTGATGATAGATCTCAATAAAAGATGATTGAGTGTTTGAATTACATGGGATGAGGGTTTTATCACCCCGTCCTGTCATAGATGTGAAGATGTGAATATTACTTTCCACTTTTTTACATTTTTGTATGCTATTAAAATGTTAGAAAAATAATGTTGATTTGTTTAGTTTATGTTTCAGTAAAATCATGTGCATTTTGAGTTTAGATTTATCAAATAAGTTAGTTGAGTGACAAAGTAAAAGAAGAAAGAACTAGGACAGGAGTTCTGGTAGCAGGTGGCACATTTGAACATTTCGTTTTCCGACTATAACCAGAGCGTGTTTGTCTGGCAAGGACATTAACAGCAGAAGGCTGTGTGTGTGCGTAAGCTTGTGCGTGTATATGTTTGCGTCTCTCTGTGTGTGTGTTTGAGCTGTGTAAGATCACTTGTTTGGCCTTGCATCCGCGGGATCAATGGTAGTCTTCACTGAGTAAAGTTATGCAGTGAGCTGGGGAATTTTTTAACATATCCCCAATGGTGCTGGGCGGCTGCCTGGATAAATATAGATGTGTTGATGCGTGTCTCTCCCTCGCTTACTCTCTCGCTCAACCTCCCAAGCTTTTAATCAAAAGCAATCTGGAGGAGGGAAGTGGAAAAAGGGAGAAAAAATGTGGAATGTGCCAAGATCTTTTGTGTTCCTCGCTCCTGATCCTCCTGCTAAAGGAATCGGCAGGCTGGTTTTCTGTGTGTGGAGGAGGGTGATGGATAGCGCTGCTAATGTTTGCGTGTAGCACGGCCCGACCCTCCATGCTTTTCCCCACAGTTCCTGCGAATCTTCCCACAGTGACCACGGTCAATGCCTTTGCTCTGGCATGTGATTACATCCCACGGTCCACGCAATTTCAGGTTTCAACCTCTTGTTTCAACAACACCCACCTTCTGTCAGCTAACATTAGTACCTTGTATGCATTGTTTGTCTTTACATTTATCACTGCTAGCACAACAGTTTCCTTTCTGTCTCATTTTTTTCAGTTCACACCTCCTCCTGCCTACATTATTCCTTATAGCGAGCTGCCGTTTTGTCTGTCAGACCTGAGTCACGTATCGCAAGGTTTCAGTCTCTGCCAGATTAGCTCTTTTTTAACGCCTCAGCTTTTATTTTTGGTCTTTACATGATTAAGAACAGTTTACTGACAACCTTAGCAACGTACAGGCTTTCATCTGTAGCTCTGTCAGTGAATACATGTTTTATGGCTTACGGTTACATGTACAGTAATTTATTTGGTTATTATCGTTTATTAAAAAACGGGGGCCCATTTGTTAACATTATTTAACTACATAGTTACATGAGCTAACAATTAAACTGATTTATATGTATTACAACAGGTTATAATTAATTATAAATATAGATCAGCTTTCAGAATTAACTGAATTTACTGATCTGTTCGTTCACTGAACTGACAATCAGAGCTGTCCGACATTCTTCTGTCAACTATTAAGAAAGATTATTCTCCTGGCCAAGAAGAATAACTTTCTTCTATTAATACTAAACAGTACAAAAGCATGTAGCAAGATCAAATGTTTAAGTGACTTTGATTTGTGGCCTCAAATACAGAGACAATCAAGCATGTGTATAATGGGTTTAATAAATGAATCTACGGTACATACAATTAAACTAAGTGAAGTATATATTCAGAATAAAGAAAAGTAAAGAAAAAGAGAGAAGAAGAGCAAAGAATGGCAAGATTTACAATCAGTTAAGCCATAAGATAATCAAAATCACCTTCTTAAAAGGGATTAAAGCTTAGAGACGCATCTAAAGATTGATTAAATTATTGGCTTTGGTGCTGAACAACAAGGGTCCTTATTCTTGTAAAATACGGATATTCTTCATTTGTTCATTAGGAGTGAGCTGAAGCGTTCTTTGAATTATTCCAGAGATCGGTTTTGTCCTTTTTGAGCGGGAGAAAGTTACTTTGTTCTCCCCTCACACTTTATTTGCATGTTTATGTTGGTCTGGAGAATTTGTGCAGTTTTACACCAAAGTATGGTGAAAATAGTATGATGCAATTTATGGAAACATACTATACACTATTAATTAAGGCATGAGGAGAGGGGATCATTTTCATACCTGCCTGGTTTGGGACAACATTAAAGCTGTGATACAGTACATTCACAAATCTGAAAACAAGCATTTGAAGTTACCCTAACATAACTGAAGAATCCTAATTAGGCTAATATAGTATGATTATGGGTTAAATGTAGCAATGTCTATTCCTATGTGTATTGTGCATTCGAAGTGTCCTCTGCACCACATGGCATTTGGTGTCTGGTGATGGGAGAATGCTTTTGGAGAAGCTTGAGGAAAAAGTTGGGAACTGTTCTGTTTAATGTCATCAGTGCCAAAAAAAGGTGAAAACGGCTTTCAATGGATTTGAAGTGTTGTTTTTTAGAAACCATATGAAGTAACCTGATTTTTTTTTTAAATATGGAAATAACTAATGTCATTGACCCAGAATCATGAATTGCATGAATGTGCCATCCTTATTTCGTCTGTCTTTTCCCCCCTAGTATTATATTTTACACACAGGTGAAGTGTGCAATTGTTTTCCATGTCAAAACACTTTCTCGTATTCCAGAATAAAATGTATAAATTAATGAATTAATAAGCCACTTGTACAGTAGGTTGATTAATTTGTTGGCAACCACCCTCACACAGCGTTTGAAATGTGATCTTTCTTCTACCCTAGGTAATGTGGGTATGTAACCAGTGCCGAAAGCAACAGGATATACTCACTAAATCAGGGGAATGGTTTCCCAGCCATGGGCCCAAACCTGGAGAGCTGGGGTCTGCAGTGAGTGAACCAGCCATGTGTGGAGACCCCGTTGGAGAGAAGAAGTTGCGCTCTAGGTCTCAGAACCCTCTTGACTCCTCCGTTTCTACTGCCCAGTCACCTACCCCAAACGACCCCAGAAAAGGCCCCTCTACAGGGTCAGCCGACACGCCGTCATCGCGCTCACGCAGTGAGCCTCCACAAGATAGGTACACTTCAACCTCTCTCTCATATACAACATCTAATATCCCAGTTAATATATATATATATATATATATATATATATATATATATATATATATATTAGGGCCGGGACTCGATTAAAAAAAATAATCTAATTAATTAGAGGCTTTGTAATTAATTAATCGAAATTAATCGCATTTTAATCGCATACAAATATTTGACCTGAGAACAGTGAGAAGTAATTTTTTTCACATGGATTTTTAGTATACCATTGAATAATGACTGAATACATAAGCTTAAGCAACAAAATATTGTTTATTTTTGTTTAACCAAGTCCAGCAGACCAGTGCTATTTTTGCCATTAAGTGTAACGTTAGCAATAGCCGTTCCGAATTCCTTGTTGCACAGCTTGCACACAACCATGCTCTTATAGGTTGTAAATAGTTTTTTCTTTGACACTGGTAGCTCATCCGATTTTGTTGTGTTATCCTCCTCGTCCGTCTCTCCCCCAATTTCACACAATATATGTAAATAGAAAGTTTTTTTAAAGCTAGCTAGCAACTGCTCACGCTGTTTAGTCCTGGATGTGTGTTGATGCCCACGCGCCCGCGACCGACCGACAGCGCAGGCAGTTGCTAGGCGATAAGTTGAGCTTCCAATCAAATAAAAGTAAACGCCTGGCATTGGCCAATCCACTGTTTTACCCGTTTACGGACACAGGATTGGATGTACACAACCATGAAGTAAACAAAGTAACAGTAGACGGAAACGGTTTAATTTGAAACCAGGAAATTCTACTTTAGAAGTACATTTTCACAAAAAAACGCCACAATTCGTGTCCCGGGAAAGAATATACATTTTCCGGGACTGTCGCTCAAAAAAGAGAACAATCCCTGGAAAACCGGGACGGGTGGCAACTTTAGAAGTTATCGTTTAAATACTGTCTATGGAAGTTGTGAACGCTAGTTGGTGCTCCAGTATAATCGGTCCGCCTAAACTCATCCAGTGCGAAACGTTCCGCGGTGCAAAAATAAGTGCGATTAAAATGCGTAAAAAATGTTTAACGCGTTATTTTTTGTGTAATTAATTAATCTTAATTAACGCGTTAAAGTCCCGGCCCTAATATATATATATATATATATATATATATATATATAAACAAAAATTTTATTAAAACGTGACATTGTACTATCATATTGTTCCTTCTTAATATAAGGTGTGCAACTGTCTGAATCTCTGATACTGTGTGATTATTTGACCTCTAGAAAAAAGCCACCAGCAGCCTCTGATCAGAATGGCAAGTCAGGGCCAAGAGGAGAGAGGCGGCGAGGGCTAGCCAAAATCCACTCCCAGGGTTCCGAAGAGCAAGAGTCCGGAGAAAATCGGAGAGAAAGTCGAAGACTGATGAAGACTCGCTCTCAGGAGCACGACAGTCCTGAATCTAGGAGGACTGAGGGGGAGCAGAAACCACCCAGGGAACAGTGCAGGACTGACCCAAATGCTCCACATCATCCTGCCAAATTCCGGCCTGCGGAGCCTGATGGACGTATACATCCTAAGGTGAGGGAAGCGGGGGAGATGGTGCAGGACAACAGAGGTGCACGGAGATGGGCAGATGGGCGGCAGACCTCGCTGGAGGGCCAGCAACAGGCCTACGTTCCAGAGAGGACCGCGGGGGGTACAGGTTTGCAGGGTGCACCGGCTGTGCAGGGTCCTCCTGCTAAAACGAACCACACCCCACAGCCACCAGCTCCGGGGTTCAGGGTGGGTCCTGCCATGCCTGCAGGTCCCCCTGAACTTAGGGAGCCTCAGGAATGGGACCGGAAGCTGCAGCCGAGCCACCTGGACCCTGGCTCGGCTGCATTACTGCGCAAATCGAAACGTCAAAAAGAGAGCATGCTGCGCAACGATTCGCTCAGCTCTGACCAATCGGAGTCTCTACGACCGCCCCCGCCCCGGCCGTACAAGAGCAAACGGGGTGGCAACAAGAGACAGATGTCCGTCAGCAGCTCTGAGGAAGAGGGCGGTTCAACACCGGAGTACACCAGCTGTGAAGATGTGGAGATCGAGAGCGTCAGCGAGAGAGCTTGGTCAGGTGGATACCTGCTTTTCTATCATTGTATAAATTTTATGAGTTTGCATAAACACGCTTCTCCATAAATCAGAAAAGGAAACCAGCATCAATATGAATGTAATATTTGATTTAATTTATAAATTTGGTAGTTTTTGCAATGCGCACAAATGCATGCAAATAGATTAGCGATGGTTATCAAGTGGTTGTATAACTTATTTTGAAAGCTGCGAGGCTCTTCACTTCCTCTGTGTGCTAACACCAGGGTTTTCAACCAAGGGTCTGTTGACCCATTATTATCCGTAAAGATACAGCAGGAGGTCCGTTGAGAAAGTATACTTTATAGATCACACACATTTCTTTAAAAAGAATTGTATTTGACATTAAATATATACAGTACTGTTCAAAAGTTTGGGGTTGGTAAGATTTTTAAATGCTTCAGAAATCATTATAATATGCTGATTTGGTCATCTTAATATGCTCAAGAAATATTTCTTATTATAATTTTTGAAAACAGTTGTGTTGCTTAATAGTTTTCTGGAATATTTTTTGTTTCAGAATTGAATAGAACGTTCAAAAGACCAGCAGTTATTTGAAATGGATATCTTTCTAAACATTGTAATTATTATAATTAAGTCTTTAATTATAAATCAAAAGTCTTTACTGTCACTTTGTGCAATTAAATGCATCCTTGCATAAAAGTATAATAATTTTATTAAATAAAATAAAAAGGGTTCAAAACCCTTTATGAAGAAAAATACATCGAGGACCGTGACGTCGCCCGGTATGGCGCAGCCGGGGTCCCACCCTGGAGCCAGGCCCGGGGTTGGGGCTCGTATGCGAGCGCCTGGTGGCCGGGCCTCCCCCCACGGGGTCCGGCCGGGCTCAGCCCGAAGGAGCGACGTGGGGCCGCCTTCCCGTGGGCTCACCACCTGCAGGAGGG
This sequence comes from Phoxinus phoxinus, assembly GCF_949152265.1. NCBI lineage: Eukaryota > Metazoa > Chordata > Actinopteri > Cypriniformes > Leuciscidae > Phoxinus > Phoxinus phoxinus. The sequence goes on along the minus strand of NC_136889.1, from coordinate 15,632,276 downwards.
GCTGTAAGGGGCCGGTGCTTAGAGGACCGGGCGGCAGTCGAAGGCGGGGGCCTCGACAACCCGATCCCTGGACACGGAAACTAGCTCTAGGGACGTGGAACGTCACCTCGCTGGTGGGGAAGGAGCCTGAGATTGTGCGTGAGGTTGAAAGGTTCCAACTAGAGATAGTTGGAATCACCTCTACGCACGGCTTAGGCTCTGGAACCACACTCCTTGAGAGAGGATGGACTCTTCACCACACTGGAGTTGCCCATGGTGAGAGGCGGCGGGCTGGTGTGGGTTTGCTCATAGCCCCCCAACTCAGCCGCCATGTGTTGGAGTTTCCCCCGGTGAACGAGAGGGTCGTTTCCCTGCGCCTACGGGTTGGGGATAGGTCTCTCACTGTCGTGTGTGCCTACGGGCCAAACGGCAGTGCAGAGTACCCGGCCTTCTTGGAGTCTCTGGGAGGGGTGCTGGAAAGTGCTCCGACTGGGGACTCCGTCGTTCTACTGGGGGACTTCAACGCCCACGTGGGCAACGACAGTGTTACCTGGAGGGGCGTGATTGGGATGAACGGCCCCCCTGATCTGAACCCGAGCGGTGTTCAGTTATTGGACTTCTGTGCTAGTTACAGTTTGTCCATAACAAACACCATGTTCAAGCATAAGGGTGTCCATCAGTACACGTGGCACCAGGACACCCTAGGCCGTAGGTCGATGATCGACTTTGTGGGCGTTTCATCTGACCTGCGGCCGTATGTCTTGGACACTCGGGTAAAGAGAGGGGCGGAGCTGTCAACTGATCACCACCTGGTGGTGAGTTGGATCCGATGGCGGAAGAGGAAGCTGGACAGACTCGGCAGACCCAAGCGTACTGTAAGGGTCTGCTGGGAACGTTTGGCCGAGTCTCCTGTCAGAGAGATCTTCAACTCCCACCTCCGGCGGAGCTTCGACCGGATCCCGAGGGAGGCTGGAGATATTGAGTCCGAGTGGACCATGTTCTCCACCTCCATTGTCGAAGCGGTCGCTCGGAGCTGTGGAGCTGAAGAAGGAGTCCTATCTGGCCTGGTTGGCTTGTGGGACTCCTGAGGCAGCTGACGGGTACCGGCAGGCCAAGCGAACTGCAGCCCGGGTGGTTGTGGAGGCAAAAACTCGGGCCTGGGAGGAGTTCGGTGAGGCCATGGAAAAGGACTATCGGCTGGCCTCGAAGAGATTCTGGCAAACCGTCCGGCGACTCAGGAGAGGGAAGCAGTGCCCCACCAACGCTGTTTACAGTGGAGGTGGGCAGCTGTTGACCTCAACTGGGGATGTTGTCGGACGGTGGAAGGAATACTTCGAGGATCTCCTCAATCCCGCTGTCACGTCTTCCATGGAGGAAGCAGAGGCTGAGGTCTCAGAGGTGGACTCGTCCATCACCCAAGCTGAAGTCACCGGGGTAGTCAAAAAACTCCTCGGTGGCAAGGCACCGGGGGTGGATGAGATCCGCCCTGAGTACCTCAAGTCTCTGGATGTTGCGGGGCTGTCTTGGCTGACACGCCTCTGCAGCATCGCGTGGCAGTCAAGGACAGTGCCTCTGGGATGGCAGACCGGGGTGGTGGTCCCTCTTTTTAAGAAGGGGGACCGGAGGGTGTGTTCCAACTACAGGGGGATCACACTTCTCAGCCTCCCCGGGAAAGTCTATGCCAGGGCACTGGAGAGGAGAATACGGCCGATAGTAGAACCTCGGATTCAGGAGGAACAGTGCGGTTTTCGTCCGGGCTGTGGAACACTGGACCAGCTCTATACCCTCTACAGGGTGCTGGAGGGTTCATGGGAGTTTGCCCAACAAATCCACATGTGCTTTGTGGATTTGGAGAAGGCATTCGACTGTGTCCCTCGTGGCGGCCTGTGGAGGGTGCTCCGGGAGTATGGGGTCCGGGGTCCTTTGCTAAGGGCTGTCCGGTCCCTGTACGATCGAAGCAGGAGCTTGGTTCGCATTGCCGGCAGTAAGTCAGACTTCTTCCCGGTGCATGTTGGATTCCGGCAGGGCTGCCCTTTGTCGCCGGTTCTGTTCATAATTTTTATGGACAGAATTCCTAGGCGCAGCCAGGGGCCGGAGGGTGTCTGGTTTGGGAACAACACGATTTCGTCTCTGCTCTTTGCAGATGATGTTGTCGTGTTGGCCCCATCAGACCAGGAACTTCAGCATGCACTGGGACGGTTTGCAGCCGAGTGTGAAGCGGCTGGGATGAGAATCAGCACCTCCAAATCCGAGGCCATGGTCCTCAGTCGGAAAAAGGTGGCTTGACTACTTCAGTTCAAGTATCTTGGGGTCTTGTTCACGAGTGAGGGAAGGATGGAACTGGAGATTGACAGACGGATTGGTGCAGCTTCAGCAGTAATGCGGTCGATGTACTGGTCTGTCGTGGTGAAGAAAGAGCTGAGCCGCAAGGCGAAGCTCTCGATTTACCGGTCAATCTACGTTCCTACTCTCACCTATGGTCATGAGCTTTGGGTCATGACCGAAAGGACAAGATCCCGGATACAGGCGGCCGAAATGAGCTTTCTCCGCAGAGTGGCTGAGCGATCCCTTAGAGATAGGGTGAGGAGCTCGGTCACTCGGGAGGAGCTCAGAGTAGAGCCGCTGCTCCTCCACATCGAGAGGGGTCAGCTGAGGTGGCTCGGGCATCTGTTCCGGATGCCTCCTGGACGCCTTCCCGGGAAGGTGTTCCAGGCACGTCCCACCGGGAGGAGACCCCGGAGAAGACCTAGGACACGCTGGAGAGACTATGTCTCTCGGCTGGCCTGGGAACGCCTCGGTGTCCCCCCGGAAGAGCTAGAGGAAGTGGCTAGGGAAAGGGAAGTCTGGGCATCTCTGCTTAGACTGCTGCCCCCGCGACCCGGCCCCGGATAAGCGGAAGAAGATGGATGGATGGATGGAAAATATTACTGACAGACCCCAAACTTTGAAATGGTAGTGTATTGTAACATAATCATATAATAAAGTAATTAATAAAATAATATATTATATAAAAACAGTTAATTTTTATTTCTTTATTTTATTTTTTATGTATTGGGGTGCATACAAACCTCATGAATGTACTAATAAATTACATATCCAAGTTTCAAAAACCGTATTATCCAGTGTATTTACAGTGTAAATGTAAAGGTTGAAGCTTATTCGCATGGCACTGTGTTGTTAGCCTGGCAAACTGACTAAACACAGACTTAAAAGGTCAGTGTAAAATGCAAGCCAGGGGTGAAATGTAAACATTGTGGGGTGAATAGGAAAGACAGACTATGTTAGAAGGAATGAGAGACTAAAAATAGGAGAACAGGAGATTGAGAGGAGGTTGAGCAGAACATAAGCTCGCTCTTATCAGTGGAACAACATTTCATCAGGTTCAACAATCTCACAAAAACAACAGGTAAGAGAATCGACTCTTTCTCCTAAAGAATATGAATAGAACAATTCAAGTTGACACCTCATACTTTTGTTATGTTGAACTTTATTAAATTTTTATATATTGGTTGTTAAAGGCCAAAGAATGGATTTATAATTTCAATTTTAAACTTAAAATGTATTTTTTCTGTTGTACAAAACTGGGTGATTATTCAACTGTGGGCATATTTATCTACCAGAGGTCTATTTTTATTAAAACTAACATTAACAGATTTCCTTATCGTTGTCTTCGACATCCATATATTTTATCTTTTACACTTGTGCCAGGCCTTCAGTAGACTTTCAGTCTTAATATACAAAAATATGAATTGCATTTTATAAAGATCCAATCAAGATTCAAAATATATATTTTTACAATATTATTTCTGCATTTCTGCAACATAAATGTTAAGTATTAAATGACAAAGGTAAAGCTGGTGGCCAATTTAATTCCAAAATGTTTTTTCCATCACAGTCATAATCATCATCATATAATGCTATTAAACACAATACATTTTTGAGATGTGGTGGAAATGACACTGTGGAGAAAATGTTCATGATTTCCAGATTTTTTTTTTTTCTGTGATGTGTGTATGTCTACTGTTGGGCATTGTTTGAGGACAAATTAAATGAAATACACCAGAAGTGCCTATAGGTGAGGAAACGCACATCTATCATCTAGAGTAGCATAGTTGTGTTACAATGCATACAGTATGTTTCAATGTGGAAGTATTTACTTATGAAATATTTATTTGCTAAGTAGGTCATGTGAATGAGAAGTAATGAGAAGTGGAGACACTTCAGTACAAGGCTTAGATAAAAGCCCACACAGGGGACCAATCCACCATACAACAAGCAATATTAAACATTTATACCTCGAGACATCTACTTAATATTACTGCATGCAGACCTGTGGCATTTGGTTTTGATTTATACATCAATGCTTTTGTAAGTTGTTCATTGCTTTTTGCTGAAAATGTGTGTTATGTTTTAGTTACTAATACTTTTTCAGGAGAGATAGTTACATTTTGCTGCTTTCCAGAGCTTAACATTTTTATTTAGAGTAACTTTTATAGGACAACCCTGCTCAGAACTGGGTTAGACAGTGAAGAAGCAGCCTTCTTTAAAAAAAGTATCCGATTCCCTGACATATTGATCCAGGTCTAAAATTTTTTTTTTTTTCTGATCGGATTAACCATGTTCAAAGTAGTTGTAAAATAATGATATCTGTATATGTAAATCTATATAAATGTGCGTGTGTGTGTTGCTAAGGTGTGAGTAGTTGCTTGGTGATTTTTTTTTTCTGCACCAAGTCAGAAGAGCCCATCATCAGTAATATTTCTAAGAAAAGCAAAAGCATACCTCGCGATTAACCGCATGGTTTTGAGGCATCAATCATGTAAATTGAGTTTAGTTATGTGCCAAAGTTTAATACTTAATTTAGTTCAAAGTTCTGTTCAAAATCCTAACATTGTTCAATTATGATAAAGTATAAGCAATAATAAAAGTGATGCTTCCCTTAGCAAATACCACACATTATTTACTGACTATTGGTTTATATAAAAGCAATAAGCCACCCAAGAGTACATTACACTTTTATTTAACTTAAAACTACATTTTAAGATATTTTAAATATTTAAAACACTAAAACATTTTAACAGCAGACTAAAAGTAATTACAAGTTTTCACAATCTATTTTTGTTTTTTGGAAGAAAATTTCAGCACTCCAACACCCTCTGTGCGTCATGTTCAAGATGCCCCAGGTGCTAAAAAATAACCGGAAAACCGCCCAGAAACCCATATGTATATGGCATCGCACTCCATATAACATGCCAACAGTAAATAGAAGGCCAACATCACGGAAAGCGCTGAGACTGTCCCTTGGTGCCTGTGTGTTTGTTTGTGTCCATGTGGCAGAGTGTATTCAGCTTTGCGTGTCATCCTCTGTCTGGGGACTAAATGTAGCTCTTAAACACAAATTTACGAACACAGCGGCCACTTTAATCCCAGTTCTCAGTCTTTCTCTGCTGGTGGGTCAAAGCAAAACATATTTTAACGTGAGATCTTGGCTGCAAGTGCCCCTCTGGGGCTCAAATATTCAATAAGCGTAAACAGAGCGGGTTTAGAGATGGACTCTGGCTAGTGTAAGGTGGCAGCTCACATAGTCAACATGTGTATAAACTTGATGAACTTTTGTGTGTGTGTGTGTGTGTGTGTTTTAGGGGACTGGGAGTGCTGTCCACTGGACCCCACCGCATGGCATGTACGTTTATTTTCCCACCTTGTGCTATAATCAGTATATTTCAACGTGAATTGATGTTCACAGAACATTTTACCTACAGAATGTGATATTTATCAAGAAGCTTGATTTTATCCATTGCAAATTAATTGGATGGGTTTTGTTGCATTTGTTACATACGTTACAGTAGCTCAAATTAAAGCATTGCGCTAGCAATACAGGTTATGGGTTAGATTCCTAGGAAATGCATGAACTAAAATGCATAGCTTAAATGCAATGTAAGTCGCTTTGGATCAAAGCATCTGCTAAATGCATAAATGTAAATGTAACACCAGAATTGAGCAATACGGATACAATTTTGCAAGACAATTTCTAAATAGATATTTAAAATGATTTAGCCTGTAGTGTCTTAAGTGATATAAGCAAAATTATGTTCTGAATAAACATTTAGAAAAACATTTTCTTTTGCAATAATTTCCAATTAAATAAGGAAGGTGCATTAAAAAGTCAATTGGGGCAATTTTTCTATTTTATGTTCACTGGTAACACTCAAGCGTTGTCCAGTGTTGCTGAGATTCTGTTTAGTTTTTATTAATTTTTATATTTCCCATTTCATTTTAATTTTAGGAAAAGTTTTAGTAATTTTATTGTGTCAATGTCATCTTTTTAAAAACATGTCTATATAGTTATATAAACATTTGTATTCATTATTTTAGTACACCAAGTTAAACTTAAAGTTCAATGTTATTTTAGTTCATATTTAATTTAAAGTAACAAAAATGTTTCCTTTGGTTTTAGTTTTAGTTAACTATAATAACCCTGCTTGTGTCTGTGTGTGAATGCGATTGGGTGTGAAGGTGAGATTTACATGTAATGGGATGGTCCTTTCTCTGATGGGATTAATCTTTGCCTTGTTCTCTTTAGCATCCGGTTACATGGCAGCCCTCCAAGGAAGGTGATCATTTAATTGGCCGAATCACTTTGAGTAAGCGAACAGCCATGCCAAAAGAGGCTGGGGCTCTGCTTGGGCTAAAGGTGAGGCGAGAGTTAAACATACTGTATAAACACAAGTGTTCCTCTCCTCACTGTAATGAAGTCAACAACTACATGTCATGAACCATGTACAAAAAAGGAAAGAAAAAAAAAACTCAAAATACAGGATTTCTGCAATACATGCATTTATTAATTCTCTGTAGACTTTACCCATCTTTAATTGATTTGTATCGGTACAGGTGGTCGGGGGGAAGATTACAGAAACTGGGAGACTTGGGGCCTTCATCACCAAAGTCAAGAAAGGAAGTCTAGCTGATGTGGTGGGTCATCTTAGGGCCGGTGAGTCCAGCTCTTCTCTCAGTTTGAAGCTTAAAGAACTATAGTCATCAATTGAGTAAACAATGCGATTCAACTACCGGTACATCATTAAGCATATGAATCACACATAAATGCGTATATCAGTGGTTCTCAAAACTTCTAAGAGGGCCTTAAGATGACTAAAAATGATTTAAAATAAGTTAAAATGTAATTTTAAAACTGTTACTTCTGTTTGATAAATGTAATACAATCTTAAAAAATCATTGACATTTTTTATTTAAAAAAAATACATTTTGTAGATATGCCATGCTCTAAAATATTTGATCTGGTTGAAATTGTGAGTGCAAATATAAAATAAAATAAAAGGTACTTATCCAGTGAATCACAAATGACTGAAGAATCATGTAAATTCATCGGTTAAAAAGAGTGGGAAACCTGAAGAACATTCAGCTCCTACTGTAAAACTTCTAGAATCCTGAAATTTAACTTTGAATTATAATTATTTTAGTTACTTTATGTACATAAGCTATATGGCTGCCCATAGATAAAACAAGTTTTTAAAACAAAACTAAGGCTGGTGGTCCTTGGGGTCAAAAAGGTTGAGAACCACTGGTATATATCAATATTTGCAAAGAAAAGCCCCCAAATGAAGAGGATTCAAAGAAATTCAATTATTGTTGTAGATGAGTACACATAGACAAAGTTTCTTTAGAAGTCAGTATATTATTTCCATATTGTCTGCATTCTTTTCTCAAAAAAATGAGGTTGTACTACAAGCTTAAATTGCTCTTAATGTTCTCAGATGTATGCAGGGATTTAATGTGACAACACACATTTTGGCTGTTTGCAGGTGATGAAGTACTTCAGTGGAATGGTAAATCATTACCAGGATTAACCAAGAAAGAAGTTTACAATATCATCTTGAATTCTCAAACAGAACCAAAAGTTGAATTAATAGTATCAAGGCCAATTGGGTAAGTCGTCCATGTGTGTGACTCTAGGGTAACAAACGGCAAAGCACACAATTTTATTATAGTCCGGACAAAGTCAAATCACTAAATAAGAGTGTTTGAATAGTCTGTATTGTGTTTAGTTTTCACTTTGAACCATTATATTCTCCTCTGCTCTGTCCTCCTACCTCTTTAAAAAGATGTACAGTATTCATTGATTTCTCTCCAAACTCTTGCAATGAGTGTATAAATCTAAGCAGCCAGTAAAACAAAGTCTAAGAGGTGATTTTAGGAGCATATCTCTGAATTCCCTACTCATTTCCTTCTGTCAGCTTTTTACATTTTTTTTAAACTCCTTAAGAATGAACTTGTGATGTATCGTACACACTCCCTTCTGTCCTCTGTACATAACCTCAGGCTGATGATGTTTGACTAGAAACCAGATGTCACCGTGTACAGAGTATTTGGACACTTATGTCACACTTAAAAATGCCTTCTAAAAATTATGCTAGAGCTTTTCTGAAAATTAACTTGTCAATAATATGTTTTGAACAGTTAATGGTTTATAATTTGAAACTTAACAAACCTTAAATGCGTGTTTGTACTATATTGCTTTAAAATAAATGCCATGCTGTAGGGTCAGTAAGATTCAATTTTTTGAAAGAAATTAATACTTTTATTTAAAGTAGCAAGGATTCATTAAATTGATCAAAAGTGGCATTAAGTACATTTGTAATGTTACAAATGATTTCTGTAAAAAAAATTGTCCTTTTGAACTTTCAATTAATCATAAAGAAAATTATAACATAAAAATGATTTAGCAGCTCAATTGTTTTCAACATTGGTAACAAATGATTTGGTGCTTAAGAAAAGTTTCTTAAGCACCAAATCATGTGACACTGAAGACTGGAGTAATTACAATGATCACCAAAATAAATGACATTTTATTTAAGTTGAAAAAAAGTTTTTTAAATTGTATTATTTATTTCTCTTTTTACTGTATTTTAATCAAATAAATGCAGCCTTGGTGAAACCAATCTTACTGACCCAAACATTTAAACGGTAGTGTGTCTTGTTTTAATGTTGACAACTAATGTATGGATGTGTGATCTCTTTCTTTCAGTGATATACCACGAATACCAGAAACATCACATCCTCCATTAGAATCTAGTACGTACTGAATCAATGAATCAATAATTTGATAAAATGTGAACTCTTAAATATTTATATTTTATATACATATAAACATTATTGTGATGTTATCAGCACTTGTTTTTCCCTTGTCCCTCTGCAGCAGGTTCAAGTTCCTTCGAATCACAGAAGATGGAAAGACCCTCTATATCTGTCCTGTCCCCATCCAGCCCAAGTGGTCTTAGAGATGCCCCTCAGCTACTGCCTGGACAGCTGTCGGTCAGTAAATACTGAAGAAAACAAGGGCAATTCACCATGTTGTGCTTCGAGTTTTAGCTTATTAGCTGTGTATGTATTTGTCTTGCAGGTGAAAATGTGGTATGACAAGGTCGGCCATCAGCTGATAGTGAACGTATTGCAGGCTATAGACCTGGCGCCTAGATCGGATGGACGACCCAGAAACCCCTATGTCAAAATGTACTTCCTGCCCGATAGAAGGTATTCATAATCGTACATTAGCATATTAGATTTTCTAAGATTTGGTATCAAGAAATTTGTTATTGTATCAACTACAGGGACTATTCACTACCGTTCAAATGTTTGTGATCAGTAAGATTGTTTTAAATACGTATATATTTAGCAAAGTTGCATTACATTTAATTTTCAATTCATCTAGTATCATGGTTTCTGCAAAAATATTAAGCAGCAGAACTGTTTATATTAATAATATAATAAGAAATATTTCTTGAGCAGCAAATCAGCATATTTAGGCTAGACATCAATAGAATAAATCACATTTTAAAATATATTCAAATAGAATTTTAAATTGCAATAATATTTCACAATATTACTGTATTACTGTTTTTCAAAAAGGTGTATTATATCAAATAAATGCAGCCTTGGTGAGCATAAGAGAAACGTTACAAAGTTTTACAGACCCCAAACTTTTGAATGGTAGTGTAGATCAAGCACTAAATAACCAATTTCCCCAAAAATGTATGAATTTATGATTTTGATTTGTGTTAATATGTGCTGCAGTTGATATGTGATAGCAGTTGAGACTCAAGTAGTTAATTTTTAATGTTCTCATTTTATTTTTTAATCTGTATATTTGTTTTACTTTAGTGATAAGAGCAAGAGAAGAACGAAAACGGTAAAGAAAAGTCTGGAACCCAAGTGGAACCAGACGTTTGTGTACTCTCATGTCCATCGCCGGGATTTCAGGGAGCACATGCTGGAGATTACAGTATGGGACCAACCCAGAATACAAGAGGAGGAGAGTGACTTTCTGGGAGAGGTACGAAGCATATGTTGTCATTGTCCATTTATTCACAACATGAATTCACAACACAGTATGTCACCTGACTGTCTGTGAACCTAGATCCTGATCGAGCTGGAGACTGCCCTGCTGGATGACAAGCCTCACTGGTACAAGCTGCAGGCACATGACGTCTCTTCCATCCCACTGCCGCACCCGTCGCCATACCTGCCCCGCAGACACGGCCAGACAGAAACACCCACCAAAAAGCTGCAGCGTAAGTAGAAGGCCACGCTGGTGGGGGTGTGATCTGAAAGTGTTTACATAGTAAATCACATTGTGTTTAAGTGCTTTTTCTCTAACAGGGAGGAATTTGCTAAGAATAAATTCAGTTACTTGCAGTGATGCCACTGTTTATTTGCCAGCACCTTCTGTGCAGTTTTAGGACCCGCTAACTGGATATGTACCCTATTATAACACACTTCTCCATCATGTGAATAAATTTGATCAATTATAGTGAGCACAAACAGTTGTACCACAAGTTTTCCATGAATGGTAATTGTTCAACTGTGACTGGCCCTTATAATTAGCATCATTTGCATAGAAAGCATTGTGTGTTTGCCCAAAAACGAACAACATTAACTACATCAGTTTGTATACAGTATTATACAAAGGTTTGGGGTCAATGAGATTTTTGTGTTGTCAATGAAGTTTTGGTCTTATGCTCATTTATTTGACCAAAAATACAGTAAAAAGTCATTTTGTGAAAAATTGATCCTTTTTAAAATAACTATTTTCTATTTTAATATATTTTCAAATGTAATTTATTCTTGTGATGGCAAAGCTGAATTTTCAGCAGCCATTGCTGCAATCTTCAGTGTCACATGATCCTTCAACATCTATCATGATTTGATTTTGCTCAAGAAACATTTATTAATATTATCATGTTGAAAACGGTTAGAATTTTTGTGGGAACGGTAGTACATTGTTCAGGACTGAACGGTAGTGTACATTCTCCTTAATTGTGAGTGGTATACAGTATACTGAAATACTAAAATACTGCTCAATTGAGTGCCACGATCGTTTAGTGATTTCGCCCCCTCAGTGTTTCACAGAATTACAGAAAGCTGAAGAGTATGTGGGCAGTTCGATTAAAATAGATGAAGTTTGCCTTTACTTTCCAAGATGATATGTCAATCCAGAGAAATTATCATAATTTCAAAATGTACAAAACAAAATACTGTATACTATACGGAAAATCATCAAATATTAGAAACATCTACATATTTTTTAGCTCAAGGTCCTGGAATTCATCCAGTCTCATTAATATGTTTGGCTTTGTGTTGCACTTTTTTATGTCTGTTTTGTCTGTACGTTATGTTTTTTGAACCGTGCTGCATGTGAGTTAGTGTGTAGGAGTGTGTGGCCCAAGGGTACTGTATGTCCACAGGACATATTTTAGTATGCTAGGTTATTTCTGTATACCATCGCTTTCCTAACCATGGCTTATTCCAACAGCGCTTTGTGTGCATTCGTTTACGTCTTTATCTCGTGTCTGTCTGTACATCTATCCCTGTGTATATCTGTATCTGTCTGTGCAGGCTCGCAGCGTATTACAGAAACTGATTATGATGATGCTATTGGTGTAGTCGCCACAGGTGGGTGGGAGGGGCCAAGGCTTTCACTACCTTGGCACTTCTTTGTGCTTTGTGAATTAGATTACCCCAAAAGATAGAAGCATCCAATAGCAGGTCTTCCCTTCCTTTGGAAGTCACCGCTGTTGTGCTGGAGACAAGGCACCAATCACCAACATTACACATCTGGCATTCATCCCATACTAATAAAATAACTGATTTGTTACAATAAAGTGCTTAAAAAATAAAAGTGGTGCTTTTTCTATATTGGGAGAATGTGTTTATAGACATTGACTTTCCGGGGTGTTCTGTCTCCAGTACTTTTCTCTGTAGTATAGTAGTGTAGTCCTGCAGCATAACGCACACTATAACACATGCATGATCAGTCACAATGGGGAAGGTGATGAGGGAATTTGGAAACGGGAGGACTGCTTCCTCTCAGTAGTGCTCAACCTTTTATTTTGCCTCTGCATGGTAGAAGTTAGAAAATGACACAGTTTTGTGGAACACTGCCTTTGTGAGATACCTTGACTTCATTCTCCAAACCATGTGTTTGTGCAATTGTGAGAATAGTGGATGTTGTCTTAGGGCAGAGGTTATCATTTATATATTTTTCTTCTTCTTTTTTTATCATGCTCACCTTTGATTTTTTTTTTAAAAGTTGCATTTACTTTTTTTGTTATTCATTGTGACTTAATTTTTTAAAATTAAAATATAATATAATATATCATATTTATAGTAGTTATGTTAAACAGTTTTATTAGAAAAATAAAATAAAACATAAAATAAAAATATTATATATATATATATATATATATAATATTTTTGTTTTATTTTATGTTTTATTTTATTTTATTTTTCTATAAAATAGATTTTTTTATTTGATATATATATATATTATATTTTTATTTTATGTTTTATTTTTATTTTATTTTTCTAATAAGACTGTTTAACATAACTACTATAAATATGATATATTATATCATATTTATAATATGATAATATATATATATGAATATAAAGGCTATAACGAAAAAAAGCTTTCAGTGTTCGTTGCTTTGCTAAATAATAAAAAGGTACATTATTTAAAAAATGTATGAATTTTTTCACTCAGCCAAAATTGTATACGTGGTGTAAAAATATATGTATGTATGTATGGTGTATACGTAGTTTATGTAAAAATACATAAACATTTCATTGTAGAAAACTGATTTTTAAATAACCAAAAATAGAAAAATAAATAAATTTAATATAATGTAGAGCTCAAATGGTGATTCCAACTCCAAGCACACATTGATCAAGAAAAAGGAGAATGAGCAAGGTATTTTAATTGTCTGGCATGTTTTGTTAGATATGATCTAACCTGTTATGTCAATCCTTTTATTTTTTGATTGGTTCTAACATGGGGAATGTGGTTTGTTAAAGCCAATGACTGCATAAGCAGTGCATCTGTATTTTCCAGACAGGCTTTAAAAAATGTTATTTACATTTTTTGGTGTGTATGATCACAGCTACAGAAAACCGATCAAGAGAAAGAGAAAGGGACAGAGACAGAGATCGAGCAACGACTTTAGAGGTTCCTGATCAGCAGAGGCCAACTCAGTATCGCTCACGGTCCGTGTCTCCACACAGAGACGAAGAAAGCAGGGGGCGGTCCCGCCCTCCCAACGTCCCCGCACAGAGGTATGTCCCTACCTATTTAGGATTTATCATGTAGCAAATAATTGCAACCTGCATTAAAAGGGGCACATCTTTCTCTCTAAGGAGTCTGGATGAGGTTCAGCACACCCGGCGATCCCGTTCCCCAACACGCTACCATGACCGTGGCCGCGTGCAAGAGAGAGGGTATGTAGACGACAGGTAAATAGAAACGTGTGCATCCAAGCAAGTGTGTATAAGTGTGCCATAGTGTGTGTTAAAAAAACCACTTCCACGTGCCTTCATTTTCTTCCATTAAAACATCAATTTTGGGAAGAGAAATTGTGCTTATTATACAAAGGTCTCCATTTTCAGAAGGTGGGTTATAGCCAAAACACATGTGATTCACGGAAGGTTTGTTTTTGAAAAGATTGAGCACCATTGAAGGGTTTTTATGGACAGAGATGATCATACAGAAAGACTTTGTATTGTACTGGCTTTAAGGATTATTACTGGTCCTCTTCTAAATCACTTACTGGTGCCCATTTTTCCCTTTTATGTTTGCTTTTTTTATTGGTCTGTTTTGTTTATTTTCCTGTGTCATCCATCTCCATGGTAATTGCAGTGAGGTCATCTTGATACACAGATCAATGCGAGGTAGAAGCGCAGAGTGTCTGCACACCCAAAGGTAAAGAAAAGTCCGGAATCGAACCACCAATCTGTGAATTATAGTATTGTTGTATTCAGATTACTATGTGAATCAATATAACTATGTTGGTGTCATAAGCATTGGTAATATCATTTTCATTTTGAAAAGACTCCTCGTATCTGTTTCGTACGCCTAGCCTGAAGTTTATTCCATTTAATTAAAACAGAACTGAGTGTTGATGCCAGTTTCTCTCCCTCGAACGCTTCTTGTCAAGCTCCTCGCCTCTCAACTCTAATATTTCAGAGCAGCTAGTTGACAAGAAACATTACAAGCGGAACTTTCCACTTGCTTTTGGCTTACAGCCTAAAAGACGAATACCTCGTCACGACAACGTTTACTTTCTCAAAATAACTCTCATTCTGTTCAAGTGTTATTTTGACATGTTTATTTTTATTCCGCTTGCTGTCACTGACCTTGATTATGAGCGCGGGGGAAAAGGATGATCTAGAATGAGGGAGTTGCCCCTGGAGTGATCTTTGCATGTTTGCTCGAGTGACTTTTGACATTCTTTTGCTATTTGAGTGGACTAACCACAGCTCTGATGTTGATGCATCTTTTGTTTCCCTTTTGCATGCTTGCATGTTAATGTAATGTTGCCAGGAGTTCATCTAAGTACAGTAGTCTGCCTCCTAAGATGCCTTTATTAGTCAATGGAATTCATAAGGATATTTACAGGTAAGGCAGCCAAAACTGAACTCTTGAGCCATCCTTTCTGACTAATTAGTATTTTATAGCATCTGTGAACCTCAAACTCCAGATCACTTATTACTTATTATGGATTAGCTAATGCAATATGCAGTATGCTGGTGCATATATTTTTGATTATTGTCAAAGTTTGACACATTTATCATTTAACAAAACCATTAAACTGGATGTTCATGACAACGTACACTTCCTGTAATATTAGTAATTGGTAATATTGTTGGCTCTTGTGAGAAAGTGCACTTATTTATATTGAATGTGCATTTGTACTGTACTTCAAATCTTATCAAATCCTACTTATAATCTTACATTTATTTAAAAAAATGTTCTTGCAGATCACATAATAATGAAATAAAAAGCCACTGTACTTAAATGGAGTACACATTCACAACATACTTAAGTACACCTTTACATTTGTTACAAAAAATAGTATAATAATAATGTCAGATTAAAAGTTTATTCAAATCATTGTTTTAATAATCTTTTGTATATGTATGTGTGTAGTAGATATTACAAATAGAAATATAAGCAAAATTTATATAAATCACAAATTACATTTAATACATGACATACAAGTTTCAGTAGGAATTAATTTAAAGTTATTTTAGTTTACCATAAATGCTTGTCAATACATTCGGCGGCACACTTTAACCATTCAAAAACAATAGAAGTAACTATGAAATTACATATAAAGATGTACTTCAGTCCTATTTAAATGGGTCAAAAAAGTACTCTAAAGTTCAGCTAATTGCATTTAATGTAAATTTAAACTATAATACACCATAGACATAAAGGGCCCTATCTTGCACCCAGCGCAATTGACTTTGTACACCGACGCATGTATCATTCCTATTTTGCACCCGCGCACAGCGGACTTTTCCCTCCACAGACGCACGTCGGTAAATTAGGGAATGAACTTGCGCTCGTGGGGGCGGTTCAGCGCAAAGAGGAGGCGTGTTCCGGCGCGAAACTTCCATGGTGCTATTTTCCAGTTTTAGAAAGCAATTCCGCCACTGACCAGGAAAAAAACTGTCTAAAGACAGTGGCGCGTTGCGCATTAGTCATATGGTATTTTAAGGACGCGTGCTTGGCCATAATGTAGCGTGTTAACGCGCATAGGCTACACTCTGATTCTTTAATATAAACAGACGCAGCAGTTTTCATTTTTGCAAATCATACATTATTACAAGGAAAAAAATATTAACACACGAGGGAAATCATTGTTGTGTCCGTGAAGATGTGGAAAAGATCTATCTAGATAAAAAAAAAAAAACTAGATTAGGCTACACATTTACCCAAATTATACGCCTGTTTAACCGAAGCTAATTTGGGTGGGTTTCTCCCATCATCCCCAATGTCACTTCTCTGTGTTTTACGGCCCTGACGAGAACGTCGCTCTCCTCGGCTGTGAAACGCTCCTGGCGTGCGCCTGGCAAATCCACCGTTATAATAGCGATCCGCCATGGAACAAGCGCGCATGCTCTTAAAGGGAATGTGAGAGGACGCTCTGATTGGTTTATTTCACGTTACGCCCAAACCACACCTATGAATAATGAAGCTACTTCAGACCAACCCCTTTTAGATTTGCGCCAGGCGCAAGAGGCATTTATCCCGCCGGAAAAATAGCAACAGCGCCGGGATCCGCCCACAAAGTTACTTGCGCTTTGCGCTTTGACACTTGCGTTTCAGATCGTTAAAATAGGGCCCAAAATGTCTATTTTCAACATCTTCAGCATATGCAAACACATAGAGCGGTATTGTAGTATTTTAATTGGAGATTGAAATACAGACAGTCTTAAGGGAATCTGCCACTGTTAGGTGTTGAGATGGTAGGTAAATGTGAGTGCTTTCTGTCTGGTGTTTTGGTTTCTGTGGATATTGTGCATTTTAAGAGACAGTAAATCACCGTTAGTTGTAAACATCTTATGCTGTGTCCTAACCCGGCGCAATGGGACATGTTTCAACGTAATAAGCAATTTGTCTGTCCAAACCAAGTAGGTCCATAATTCCTGGAGAAAGATATCCGTTAGCATCCGCATTCCCAATGTTGGGACACCGTGTTAAACTTTGAACGTGTTTCTCTGTTGCTGTAATCCACAGATAAGTTGGTCATGTGATTTTATAATGTTATTTTTGGTTGTTATGTTTTGTTCTTTACTGTTTTTTTTTCTCTGTAACTTGTAATTGCTTTTGTTTGCACTTGTTTGACTTTCGTTTGTGTTCAGCTCAACACTTCCTGCATGCCTTAAGTCAAAGTCACGGCTGTCTGTAGTCACTGCCACACAACGCCAAGTTCTTAGGTTCACAGACAAGATCGCCATTAGGTAAGGGGTCGAAAATGTCAACCCTCAACCCCATTAGATAAAAAAACAACAACATCAAACATCCAACAGCTCCCGAGAGCCAGCAGCTCCTCATTCAAAACATTAGAAAATTCAACCATTATCTCACACACCACATTATAGCAGCTCTCTTGACTTCCTCCCCTTACAGGTTTGCTTTTCATTTTATTTTGGACCTAATGTTTTTGTTCTTTGTCATCTTCCTATCCTCTTTTTTCCTTCTCCTTTCTCCATTGGATGGCATGTTGTGACCCTAGTGATCTACAGCCATCTCTTGACAGGCTTAGAAGTGCTAGTACCAACTGTCTGAGACCAGGTTCTAATTCCAATTCACCTGAACGAGACAGGTACACTCTTTATTTTGAATCGGATGATTCTAATTTTGTTGAATTTGTCATTAATATCATTCACAGACATTAAAGGACACTCTTATAATGTTCCTTTGTGATGCCCTTTAAACACAACAGTCACTGGGTCTCATTCACTAATGTGCACACACACACATTGTTTTGCATAACTTGAGCGCAAACAGAAATCATAATTTGGATTTGGAAGATTAACATTTAGGATAAATTTAAAACCACACCTACAAATCCTAGCATTAGAAACGTAATGAATTTCCAGCAGCCATTACTCCAGTCTTCAGTGTCACATGATCCTTCAGAAATCATTCTAATATGCTGATTTGCTGCTCTAGAATAATTTATTATCAATGTTGAAGGGAGACTGTGCAGAAAGCTTATGCTAATAAGTAATAACTAACTGCTAGCATACACTCACTCATTTCGATTCATCTATATTAATTAGCTTTATAATGATTTCTTTTTGAGAGCTTTTTCTGTGCACATACTGTAAAATAAGAACACTTATGTGCGATTGTTAGTGAATAAGACCCAGCATGTCTATGTTAATGTCAAAGTAACATACCACTGTTGGGTCACCCAATATGCACTGCTCTGTTAGTGTCCAGTGACCCTTATGGCCTGACGGCTCTGTTTTGCGTCTTGGATAGGGAGTTTTTATCTAACCACAGTAGCTGAAGAAGTGTCAAATATGAGTCCCCTGAATCTGTACATCTTGTGTGTTTGAGATGACCATTGTCACAGTCTCTATATTGACCTCCCGTGTTTCTTCCATCTCCACTTTGAACTCTTTGGGTGTTTGTGGATCACACACGCACGCACTCACGCAGGAGCACCCAGTCTCTGCCCCGTACCAGACCCATGAGCCCCAGGATCCTAATTCAGCATGCCTCCCCAGAAGACGACAGGTATCCCTCCTGTCCTCCAGTCCTATTGCTAAACCTCTCTGCTCTTCTAACCTGTCCGTCCCCTCCCTGCCATGGGACTAGATAGTGGATGTACTGTATAGTAGCTAACCCCCCAACCTCCTGTAGCTTCTGACCTATAGCTTGTGTTGTTACCCAGCAGCCCCATGATTTTAGTGCTCTATAATGTGATCGTCAGTGTGTTTTGTAGTTTTTCAGCTGCTCAGTAGCTTTAAAAATGTGGCTTTTGTGGTGTGATGTGCAGTGTGTCGCATTGACTCTGTATTTCATGAGGTTGTATTTAGTCCTTTTTATCTAAACTCTTTCCACAGACTATACAGTAGTTTATTCCCTTGTTATCTTCTACAGTTTTTGATACATTTTCATACATTACAGTGACCCTGAAAAGTATGTTGACATATAAAATGCACAAATAACATTGCAACAAAATTTAAACCAAGTGAGATTTATTTTGAACAAAAAAATACCACAAGCACACTTTTCAGGCAAAAGGTCTCACACAAAAAAGTTAGTTTTCAGATTATAAAAGAGTCATTTGTTTGCAGATTCAAATCGGTTTTGTATTTTACTGTGATATTTAGACATTTTAAGTGTCCAAATTCATTTTGGGGGCACTGCTTGTATCTTTACTTTTCTCTAGATTCATCTGAAATTGTAATGATTTCAGAGGATTTTGTCTTACATTTTTCGGGTATATAAAGTCACATGTCATCAGTCTGTGCTCCATATCATACACAGTGTGTCTTGTGTATATGTCTAACTGTACTCGTTATTGTATAATTTCCTTTAGTGAGTAGCCACTAAACCAAAGTGACATGATTTAGCCTTAATGAAATTATTATTTTGTATTAACATCAGTCCATACTGTGTCATTGTGTGTCTGTGTGTCTGTATCCATGCCACTCACATGTGTTTGACCTGATCTTATGAATCAGCTGGGTTTTGGAGGCTATGTTCCCCGCTCAGGAGACAGTACACCACCTCAGTGCAAAGCCAGACGCACAGAGGTACACACCCACAGGACGAGCTCTAGAGCACATACCAATAACATGTCCATCCATTTTCTTAGACAGCAGTTTCATTTACTGTCCGTCCAGTCCTGAGTGAATCCACTCCTCATTCTTTTGTTTTCTGTCTCGCCTCGATCATTTCCATGTTGCAGGCAGTCGAGAACTCTGGACAAGCCTAGCTGTCAGAAACTTGGCAAGAAAATATCTGACAGCGAGCGGTAAGACTTATCAAACCATGTCACATCATGTCACATTTGCATCGCCTGTTGATTGTTGAAGTCCTGTATGTACAGAACCTGTTTAGTACACACTTATTATTTATTTCACACTGGATAAAGCTTCTAGATTGGATTTGAACAGTGTTTTTTGTTAAAGTCCCCCTGTGGTGAAAATCAAGCTTTTAATGTTGTTTATATGTCTATGTGGTGTTTTTAATATGCTTTAAGACAAACCATGTGCAAATTCATAAGTCAACACCATTACTGAGTATTTTCTCCTTAAAACGGCAGTGTACCAAAGACAGTCTCAAAATCGCGGTTTGAAATAGTTGAGGTTTCTGAAGTCACAAACTACCTTGTAACCAATCACGTCAACGTGTGATCGTCAACGAGTGGATCTCTGAGCTGGTGTGAGTGAGGGGAGGCGGGGCTAATTTGCATATTCATAGAGCCGCGTATACTAAATGAGGCAAGAGTGTACTTGCATTTAAGCTATTTTAAGGCATGAAGAAATTTTTTCCCCCCCAAAAAATGGAAAAACGTTTAAATATGTAATTTTGGTGATCAAAGATGAGTGTTAAGGGATACAATTATTGACTGCAGGGGGGCTTTAAATTATGTTTTTTTTTTTTTTTTTTTTTTTTTGTATGCTTTTGTTAATTTGTTTCTGACCATTTCTATAATTTATATCAGAGCCCAAAATTAAAATATTGCCAAAGCTCCAAATGTGAGTAAAAATGTACTTTGGCGAGTAAATAAAATGGTTAATAAGATTTACTCACCAGTTCTCTTACAATATGTGAATAAAATAAAATGTTTTAGTTGAAATGGCAAAAGCAATGATATTAAAATAATATAAATGGCATACAAGTGATGTAAGTTAATAAAATCATAGATAATCTATCTTTCCGTTAAAAAAACGGTTTCATTGAATTCATCAATTCATTTTAAATGACTAAAATATACAAAAAGCATAAATATATTTTTAATAAAAAATAATTCATGATCAGTATATTTTCTCAAATCACCCACCTATGTTAAATCTAGACCCTGTTATTAGTATATTATTCTTTATATTAAATTGTGTATATTTTTCAGTTGTTGAGCTTTTACAGGGAAGTGCTGCTCTGACTTCATCTACGAACATATTTATTTTTTCACACATTCACACTTTCTCTCTGTTTTTGCAAATAATTTGTTGGCTTTTTCTATTTTATTTTATTTTTTCTTTATTATTCTGTCTTGTATGTTGCTATTCTCACTGGCTTGCAGCATTAGGCCAACCTCCATTCTAAAGGGCTCACGCAGGAAGAGGGTATCGCTGCCTCCATTGGGTAAGGTGACCCGTGCGGGGGTCAACCACAGCCTCACCCCAAATGGAAAGGTGCTGACCCTGATCTGGGCTGAGAAGCCTTGCTGTGCTTAACCCATCCCACAATTAACACTTTAAGCCTTGTCTTTGCCTAAATGTGTGGTTGCTGCTTTTTATACTGAACATCCACCTGTCCTCTTTACCTACCCACAGCTTTCTCTTTGTTGCCTTGTGCATAGCAACAATGTTATCTTTCACATTTTACCGCTATTTTTTCCCATCAGTTTTACACCCTCCACTCTGGTTTTGCTTTCCTTATGGCTCTTAGCAATAATACATATCAGATGTGATCAATAATGTTATCTTATCATGCAGATATTGGTCCAGTATGGATCAGTCTGTTCGTGAAAATGTGTACTTCTAGATACTGGTTGGCGGTATGGCCTATGTACTTGATAAAATAAGCACAACTTCTTCTCTCTCTCTCTCTCTCTCTCTCTCTCTCTCTCTCTCTCTCTCTCTCTCTCTCTCTCTCTCTCTCTCTCTCTCTCTCTCTCTCTCTCTATCTATCTATCTATCTCTATCTCTATCTCTATATATATCAGGGAGCAGCCGAACTCCCGGGCCACATTCTCCTCATCAACAGCGGACTCTTCTTCGGCACGAAAGGTCAGACAGCTTCCCCAAGTTCCCGCTAAAAGCAGCAGTGTAGAGCAAGGTACAGTCATTGTCCACTGACTTGCACTGGTTACTTTTCCAAATGTTTGTTGAATAAATGTATAAATATCATGTTAATAATATTTTTTTATCATGTATGTATTAGCTCTTGCTTCAGAGGAGCGAACACGGCAAATGAAAGTACGCACTTTCCGAACAGCAGCTCCCTCCAGTACCAGCCAGGATCTAGAGAGGGCGCTCAAGAATAAAAGAGAGGTGAGCGCCGTTCTCTTGGATTGGACTTTATTTTCATATACACTACTGTGAAAAAGTTTGGGGATGAATTTCTAATTGAAATTGGATTTATTCCTGTGATTGCAAAGCTGAATTTTCAGCAGCCATCACTTCATTCTTCAGTGTCACATGATCTTTCAGAAGTCATTCTAATATGCTGATTTAGTACTTAGATTTATTATCAATGTTCAAAACCGTTTTTCCTGCTTTATGTTTTTGTTTAAACCATCAAACAGACTTGGATGAATATAAAGTTCAAAAGAACAATATTTATTTGAATCGTAAATCTTTTGTAACATTATAAATGTCTTTACTGTCACTTTTGATCAATTTTATGCATTCTTGCCGAATAAAAGTATTAGAAAATATCTTATACTTACCCCAAACTTTTGAACGGTAGTGTGCAATCCCATTCCAACTCTTTCAAACTGTGAAAAATCTAGAATGTTCAGAATGTATATGCGCTTTTCATTCTTTTGTGCATTTCATTCCACTAGCTTTATAAGGAGCAGCGACGAAGCTGTGACAATGTGTCCCATAAGTCCTCAGACAGTGATGTCAGTGACGTGTCAGCCATCTCTCGCGCCAGCAGTGCCTCGCGGATCAGTAGCACCAGCTACATGTCCATTCAATCAGAACGACCCAGGGGTCGCATTAGGTGAGATGCATAGCTAGAATCATAAGGGACTGTTGCATTAGGTCTGACCATTTTTGTAACATTTTGACACCTCTTTAGTGATGTATTTTGTGATTGGAATGTAATTTATTCACACATTTCTTGAATATCTCTTGAGGAGATATTATTATAAAAGCAGCTGTGAATCTTTACAGCGCCTCCATTTCTACATTAAGGGGCCATATTCTACACATTTATAACATTTTTGTCCTCTTGAAGAAGTTATGAATTACTGAATAAATGTTTGTGTAGCAGTCAATAGTTAATTTACACGTTACAATGGTAACCTGTTTTTGTTGTTTAGTTTCCATACATTTATGTTGTACACATTTAAACACTTCCGTTTAAAAGTTTGGGTTCAAGAATACATTAAATTGATCAGATGTGAGAGTGAAGACATTTATAATGTTCCAAAATATTTCTATTTCAAATAAATCCTGTTCACTTGAACTTTCTATTCTTCAAAGACTCATGAAAAAATATGTTTCCAAAGATATTAAGCAGCATAACTGTTTTCAACTTTAATAATATTAAGAAATGTTTCTCGAGCACCAAATCAGCATATTAGAATAATTTCTGAAGGATCATGTGACACTGAAGACTGGAAGAACGGCTGCTGAAAATTTCATCACAGGAATACATTACAATTTTAAAATATTAAAATAGAAAACAGTTATTTTAAACTGTAATGATACAATTTTACAATAGTAATGTTTAACTGTATTTAATAAAGTAAATGCATCCTTGATCATAAGAGACTTGCAAACACATTTTAAAAAATCGACCTCAAACTTTTGAATTGTGATGTTCATTGTAAATGAAACTCTTTTATATCAAAATGGCACACACAAAAAAAATCCTGTTGTCAATTATGTATCCCTTTAAGATGTTCACAGCAGTCTTTTCCATGATCACGTCACTCTCAGATTTTTATGCTTTTCGGTAAACTCAAAGAATAATCAAACACAGAGGGTCACATTGACATAGTGATTTCCCATTTGTAATTTGAGTTACTGAGATTCTTTGCTATGTTTTCTCCCTCCACCAGCCGTCATATTCATCCATCCAGCCGCAGCATGTTGAAGAGTACGAGTGTTAGTGGGGAAATCTACACTATGGAGCGTACGGATGGCAGCCAGTCAGACACCGCTCTGGGAACACTGGGAGGAGGAGGGAAAAAGCGCAGATCCAGCCTTAGCGCCCGTGTAGTCGCCATCGTGGGCATTCCCTCGCGCCGCAGCAGAAGCACCTCTCAGCTCAGTCAGACAGGTGAGACACTACCAGCCAATCATATCCTTTCTGTGCAACAACCACATAAATCAGGTATTGCTTCAAATAAACTCACAGACAAGTTTAAATCTGAAACATGTTACTCGCTGCTTCATGTACCATATATAGTAGGGCCTTTTAGACAAGGCCTTTTGTCCCAATAAAACTCGTATCAGTCTGATAACGTCACTTTTAAACACTCTTTTATACTCTTTTAACACCAGACACAGATACATTTCTAAATGCTCTGTTAGCGTAGCCTGAGGTGCCCTCTACTGGTGTAAAAGCTAAAATCAACAGTTATTATGGCCAAAAATGCTTTATATCTCGAGGAACAATGAGAATATATTCAGTAGAATGACATTAGTGTCATCAGGACCAAAAAGCTTTTGGGAATTGTTAAAAAAAAAATCAAGACTGGCATATTATAAGGAGCAAGTTCTTTCCGTCAGTTAAATCCATTTGCCAAGACGTCTAGATGTTCTTCCTGCTTCGCTTAGATGGCTGTCTCTTATCTCCTCTCTCTTTCTCCGGGTCACCCTTGTCTGGTGGATCTACGTATCAGGTCTCATTCTACCTCGGTTCACCTCTTAAAGTAGCATGTGTCTTTAGTCTCTTCAAAAGTGTGGGAGCTGAAGCCTCGGGCTGGAAATATGAATGGCAGCATGTTAGCATTGGCAAGAGTTCACACTGTCAGGTGCAGATCAACCCTGGGTTCCTATCAGATGTAATGTAGATAAATACCTTTGAAGTTGGATCTGATATCCTCTAAAATCCCATATTTTAAGCACTGTCTGATTGTAGTTTAATAAATGGATTGCTGAAAAAAGAAACAAATTCAAAAAGGATGGCAAAAGAAGTTTTTTTGGCACCGCTCTCTGCCAAACGCCTGGATAATATCTTAAAAGGACCATCAGATGATAAATCATGAAGAGTTGCAAAGATGCGATAAATCAGCATTTTAAAGAGCTCCGCTGCTTTGTAACAGCTGTTCCACGCTCTGTCCACTGCGCCAGCCTCATCCATTCACAACCATAGCCAAAACTAAAAATATGATTGCGGGAACACTTTCTTAATCTGTTAACATGAGTTAATGCATTAGGTATTATGAACAATTATTTTAAAGCATTTAATTGTGGTTCATAGTAATTTATGCGTATATACATATATATATATATATATATATTATTATTCTTTTTTTTCTTTTTTTCACGTTGTATATCACATTAACAATATATCAGTATATTTACTCTAATTAAAATTTGGGGTCATTCCAATGTTTTTATGTTTTTGAAAGAAGTCTCTTAAACCACCATAACTGCTTTTATTTTATTGAAAATACAGTAAAAACAGTAATATTGTGAAATAATATAAAAAAATATATATTTGTTTTAATATATTTTAAAATGTATTTATTCCCGTGATGGCAAAGCTGAATTTTCAGCATAATTACGCCAGTCTTTAGTGTCACATGATCCTTCTAAATCATTCTAATATGCTGCTCAAGAAGCATTTATTATTATTATCAATGTTAAAACCGGTTTTGCTGCTTAATATTTGTGGGGAAGCTGTGATTGGACTTTATTCATCAAAGATTCCAAAAAAACAACAACATAAGGAACAGCATTTGTTTAAAATATATATTTTTTGTAACGAGTATATGATCAATATTGATTGAATTATCATTAACCTGGATTAATAAACACTGTTAAAATGGTTGTTCCTTGTTAATTGTTAGTTTATGATACTTAATGCATTAACTGATTTGGACCTTTTTATAAAGGATACTGTTTCCAACCATTATCAATTAAACATTATCAATATTAGCTTAGGAGTGATATAGGCCAATGATGATTTATCTTTTAAACTGCAGAATGACTAATGATGCCAGTGACATTGACTTCACTTGATAGTGACACCCAGTGTTCATATTATGAATTTCATTTATTTCACAAAAATTTGATAATTTTTGCAATTCAGATTGTTTTTCATATCTTTTGGGCTGCACAGAGCATGTCGTTTAGACACTCCTGCTTTAAGATAATTTGTTAGGTACAATTCTAGAAAGTCCAAAAGACTAGAAGAACCTCAACATACAGGTGCTCTAAATGTATTTTTAAGATAATTTCTGTTCTGACAGTATTTTTCCGTTTTCCCAAATAATGGGATCAAAAAACAACTGGCATGACAGTGGCTCTGTGAGCCAACTCAGTGGTTGACAAAGGATCTGTAATCCATCAATAGGCCATAAATAGTAAGGATGGTGCCGCATGACGTCCGGCAGGAAATGTTACTCTCACCAAGGGCGAAGAACTTGGTCTTAGACTGCAATATTTTCTCCTTGTTGACGGCTGTAAGAATAGCACACAAACTTAAACACCTGGGTACACACACACTTACCCACCACAAAAAACTTTCTGCATCTTTACATTTTCAAAATATATCACTTAGTATGATTTATAAGCTGTTTTCCTTAATGGCATTAAGGAATGGGCACCAAAAAATGTCCCCACAAGGATTTCGGATAATGTTTATCTTTGTGGGGACATTTTATCCCTGTAATGTAGGGTTACATAATAATACTAATAGTATTTAAGTAAGTTTGTGAATTAAAGGACCTTATTGGGACCCCCTTGTCCCCCCGATGACAGTTCTGTGTATAGTAATGCCATTTCCCCCCCATCCACAGAAGCAGCCAACAAGAAAACAAAGGGATCCAGTCAGATCCAGCGCAGTCAGGAGACGGGAATGGCAGTGGAGTATCCCCGTAACGCCATGGCCCGCCAAGCCAGCCGAGAGTCCACTGACGGCAGCATGAACAGCTATAGCTCTGAGGGCAAGTTAGTATCCAGTGCAGTTTGACTCCTTCTTTCTTTCGCTGTTATTAACCATATATCCATCTATCACAGGTATCTGTCTGTCTGTCTGTCCATTTGTTGTATTTCCTTCAATGCCGTCTAAATTAAGGCCATCATCTATAGCATAAACTTGCTTTACTCAGTGTTGTCAGAGCCACTTTTATGAGACCTGAAATATATTCATCTTAAATATAAATCAATGATATATTGAATTGATATACTACTGTTCAAAAGTTTAGGCTTATTTATACAAATTAATACAATTATATATATTGTATATACATACAGTACATATACATACAGCAAGGATGCATTAAATTGATCAAAAGTGACAGTAAAGACATTTATAATGTATATTGTAACCTATTTCTGCTATTTTACCCGATGTTGACCTCCTCCCCAGCTCTCTCTGCCTTAAAATGTCCTGTCTCTGGTGTTTTTTATGTATTCGCTGCAAACCCATCACTCATACATAAATGGACTCTCAACAGACTGCGTGTCATGTACACATGAGCTTCTCTCGTCTAGATTTATTTGGAAAATCCATAAGGATAAGCTAATAGAGAACAGTCTGATTTACAGAGCTAATGCTGTGTCCACTACTGTCTAAGCTCCATTTTTGGAGCCAGATGGCAAGCAGTACTCCCCTATAATAATTAAAATATCCATCATCTGCGGAGAGGGGCCTTGGCAGGGTCTGCAGCGGCGCAGAAAACGCCAGCCACGATTTCCTTTGCGGCTTCAGAGAGCGGGGGTCGTTCGGTCGGTTGGCCTGTCCGTCGTGACAAACAGAGTGCGACACGGCAAAATGAGCAGCAACCCCATGATTTAAGGTTGAACGTGTTTTAAATGGTCTGAAATCACATAAAGCCGTTCGTATGGTAGCACGACATGGGCTGGCACGTCCCTCAGACATTCCTGCAGGAGTTAGGTCATGGAAATTGCGCTGGTCTCAAAGGAAATATTGAGTGTATTAAGAGGGGCCTTAACGCAGGACTGGGTTTACATACCATACTCAGCGTAACAGCAGCCTTTCAACGCTATATGAGGGCAGTAGGCTCATTCTACAGTAGCAGACTTCATCCATATAAACTAATTGTTGTACATGTTCTTGTTTGAAGTTTGTTTTCATATGTTGGTCTCTACAATGGTTTCAGAAGATATATTTGAGGATTTTTATTGATTTCTGACAACAAAGTATTTGCATAAAGATAACAAGAAATTTACTATAAGCTGTATTTAAATTGCTTCTTTTTATCCATCCATCCATCTGATGACTGGTGCATGTGTGTGTGTCAGTCTGATCTTCTCAGGGATGAGGTTAGGGGCTGACAGCCAGTTCAGTGATTTCCTGGACGGTCTTGGCCCAGCTCAGTTGGTGGGTAGACAAACACTTGCCACGCCCGCTATGGGTAAGTCAATATTTTTGTATAGTATATACAAACTAAAGTCTAAGATTTTGTTCGATTTGCTTCAATGGAAAACTTAAAAAGTTAAGAAAATGTAATTTCTTAACTTTATTTGTTTTGTTTTTTCTTTTAATTGGTTTTGTTTTGTAGGAGATGTTCAGATTGGACTGACAAATAAGAAAGGGCAGCTGGAGGTGGAGGTTATCAGGGCCCGTGGTCTTACACCTAAACCAGGTTCCAAATCGCTGCCAGGTGAGAGTGTGCCCACACACACACAAACTAGTTTTCATTGGGATTAGGGATTCATTATGTGTATCCTACTCATTGTAAACATTTTTACATTCATGACTAAATTGTTCTGTGTTAAGCACATTGAGTTTCTTTTTTCTTTTCTTTTTTTGCTGCATGTAAGCATTAGGTACAGTTTAAAAGTTTGGGGTCAGTACGATTTTTTAAAAGAAATTAATACATTTGTTCAGCAAGAATGCATTAATTGAATTTATCAAAAGTGACAGTAAAGACATTTACAATGTTACAAGATTATTATTTCAAATAAATGCTGTTCTTTCAAATAATCAAATAATCCAGACAAATTGTGATTTCCACAATAAGTATATAGGAAATGTTTCTTAAGCACCGAAACAGCATATTAGAATGATTTTTGAAGAATCATGTGACTGAAGACTGAAATACATGATAAAATATGCTCAAATAGTTTTTAAAAAATATTAATATTTCACAATATTACTGTTTTTCTGTATTTTTGATAAAAAATGCAGCCTACATAAGAGACTTTTTTACAAAAGCGACTCCAAACTTTTGAACAATAGTGCATTTGTAGTTGCTTTAAATAGCAGTTAAATTTGATTCATTTAGCACATGTACTTTGGACTAACAGAAAATGTGATTTAAAGGAGTTTAATAAAGTAATTACAGCAGGAAAATTTTAAGTTTAACACATTGTACTAATTGTAAATATGACATGCCAGACACTATAAATGCTTGAACAAGCCTTTTTGAACTATGTCTGCTCTTCGCAGCTCCCTACGTCAAGGTCTATTTGCTGGAAAACGGAGCGTGCAAAGCCAAAAAGAAAACCAAGATTGCACGGAAGACGCTCGATCCTTTGTATCAGCAAGCGCTGTTGTTTGAGGAAAGTCCGCAGGGTAAAGTCCTCCAGGTAGGAAGCGAGTTTCATTCGTTTGTTTTCGGGTATACCTCCATAGTCCACCATTAGTGTGTACTGACCACTGAATGTGTCTTCAGGTAATAGTCTGGGGAGATTACGGCCGCATGGACCACAAATGTTTCATGGGAGTCGCACAGATTCTTTTAGAGGAGCTGGATCTTTCCA
The DNA here is from genome assembly GCF_949152265.1 of Phoxinus phoxinus. Classification (NCBI taxonomy): domain Eukaryota; kingdom Metazoa; phylum Chordata; class Actinopteri; order Cypriniformes; family Leuciscidae; genus Phoxinus; species Phoxinus phoxinus. The sequence goes on along the minus strand of NC_136889.1, from coordinate 15,602,618 downwards.
GCACAGTGATCGGTTGGTACAAACTGTTTCCCCCCTCGTCATTGGTCGACCCGACCTTAGCTCCTCTCGCTCGTCGCGCTTCCCAGTCATCGCTGGACTCTTCAGGGCCACCGGGCATCATCAGGTCCTAGTGAATGGACAGGAGCGAGATGCGAAACAAAAACACACGGACCAAGGACCCGAGGCAACAATCAGAACCGGAGCGGCAGATAAAGAGACAGATGGACAGAATCATGATCAAAGCTTTGCTGAAGCCTGACAATCACTTCTCTTTTACTTTTGATCTTTGGGTTGTAGAGATTTCCTTTGATCCACTCTGCTCCTTTACTGCATGTTTTGTTGCTGAGATGACGATTCGACCCAAATAAAAAGAGAAGGAAGGGAGAGGCTCCCGAAACGCGACCCGCTTCGTTTGACAGGAAGCAGAGCCCACAGTGGTTCCGGTAGCCTAGATGGTTCTGGTCGGTCAGCGTATTTGTTTTCTCACACGTGTATGCGTTTCAGAGTTGGCGAGAGTGAGAGGACAGCACTGCCCCTCCTCTATATTGCACTTACAGGAAGCCCCAGAGGTCGAGGGTTAAAGGTCAAGATTTAGTCTTCTCAGAGAGTTTCCTCTCTGCTTCACGGATGCTGCATCCGAGACCCCGCCGTGTGCCGGTCTGGCACGAACTCAGACTCAGATTGTGTGACTGCAGTGTGTGTGTGTGTGTGTGTGTGTGTGAGTGTGTGTTTGTTTGCGTCTAATAAGGCAGGGATGCCTGAGAACCTTTTAAGTCTGTTTACAGCAGTCGCCACCGACTGCTTTGCCTTTTCACGTTACTGTTGATTTGGTAAATAGGCACACTTTGTAGAATGTGAAAACATGCTTCATGTTTTCTGACAATTGTGTCATACGAGCTTCATGGAAGACACAAAACCAATTGTATTTGATTCACTGGGACTGTAAGAAGCTGCCACTATCATTTAGGTTTCTTCAACCCTAACAGGAAATTCCGGAAACAGTCACTACATGCATTCGCTCACTAAAACGTTCGACTTTGCAATCACAAAACATATCGTACTGGCATTTCAGAGCATTTTGAATTCTATTCCGTTTGGTAAAGGACCTGTACATACCGATATTTGAATTTCTACCCGACTAGAGTTTACATTATTTTAATGCGAGCACAATTGCTTGATTTTTGAATAAAACAAGAGAAAAGTTTAAGCTTTGGGGGATTGATGATGTTAATGACAAAAAAAATCAGAAGAGGCCAAAATCGTAAGCTTCCTATTTTTAGCCGTTTGTCATCGGTTTTGGGTTTAGTTTATTATAAAAACGAATCTCACAGATCCCCGCCCCCCCCTGAGCATTTTGAATGTGACAGTGAGACGTGGTCTCTGAAGAAGACCGCTCGCCACCAACACGGGGAACAGCATGAATCTGGAACTGTTCCAAGTTGCATGCACATTTTGTAAAACAAGACAGATGAGAAAAAAAGAGACTACAATAAGTGTGTGTTAGTTCCACAAACTGTAGGCCAGCTTGTATGTTGCATGTACTTGTACAGTTTGCTTGTACTTGATATAAATAGATTATCAAATAAAACGAAGCCATTCATTCCATGTGTGGGCATTTGGCCGGGTTCAGCCATACACACAGGCCTTATTTTGGGGCTGAATGTCTATAAAATTTTTAAATAGTTTTAATTCCCCACCCCCCTTTTTTTTTCTTCTTCTCTTTACCCTGGATGGGTAAATAAGCGCTGTACTGTAGTACAAACTCAAGGCCCTATTTTATTGAAGATGTTGCTGTTCACTGTAGTCTGTACTACTGTGGGGCTAAAACTGAGGTAGAAAACCTGTATAAAAACTAGAGCTATATGTATATGGAATATAATTATGAAAATCACAATGACTTAGAGATATATCGATATTGAAACAGAGTGTATCAAGTAAACATCACTTACGTACATGCATATATTGTAAATATGAGTCTGCAAAGAAGTTTACTATATTTACAAAGCGGCCCCATTCAAGTTAATGGATCAGTGCTCTGTCTCTTGGTTCTGCTGAGCGGAAGAAGGGATGCCTCCAAAGTTTTATTTTAGTGATGCCCAATCTAACGAGAGAAATTTGGACCTCTACCACCCTGTTGCTTTATAATAAATGCTCATGAATCCTCGTTTCAAAGAGAAGTTTACTTTATATGCCTGGTTTTGGCAGACTTATTTACTTTGTCAGTATTATTCAAGGATACTGATTGTTTACAGCTCATGTGTTCCACTGAAACAAAATTGAAAGTATTCACTGCAACATTTCTTGTTTGTACAGCAGACGTGGCTCAAATAATGTGTATGTTTTATATTCAAGAGTTCATTTTTATTATTTACAAATAAAAGACTGTGTGGAAGAAATTGTGCACTGATTTTTTTTATTTGCTTTTATCAAATACATTATTCTAGCTTTTTTATTGTTTTATTTTTGTATCTTTATTTATAATCTATGATCATTCAAAACGTGGAAGAAAATGTGTGCACTACATTTTGAAACATACATTTTTTTTTGCTTTTCAAATATGTGATACTAGCATATTTTTAGAAATATTAAACATTAAAAATGTTATTTTGATCATTTAAAAAATGTCTTAAGATCACATTTTGTCTATGCCCTCAAACCAAATAGAGGTCCGTCCAGTAACGTCCATCAATGCATCATTCTGTAGTTAATGGTAATCCAATCTCTCCACCACGTGGAGGGAAATAGCACTACACAGTTCCTTGCTTTTGTTTATGATTTACTTGCATTTGTTTAATCAGTAACTTTCCATAATTATGCAAGGTCACTGCTTAACAATTGCTAAAAATATCTCTTCTGTCAGTGCTTCAGATTTCCGGAAATGCGACATTCGACTCAGTCTTGTGTGTTTATGTAACCACTGAGCAGATGTTCAGAATCTAATGCATAATTCAATTATCCAGCTAATTGTAATTTAATGTCAGTGTCTGTTTAGGTGAGCTATAAAAGTAGCCACTCTGAAGTCTAGTGAAACATTGCCTTAAAGATAAAGCAGCTGTTTTCCTAGAAATGCTTAGCCTTACACTAAATTGATTAGATCATGTTATGTTTTTAATATTATTGGTGACAGATTTGGTGTTCCTTCAACATTTACTCACTGCTGCTATAATGCTGGGGCATCGGTTAGCAAGACAGAACAAGAACCAAATGTGTTATTAAACATTATATTACACATGCTTCACCTCTGAAAAATCAAATCGAGCAGCGGCATGTCTGGAAATCATGACGTCATTGCATTGTTAGTTGGATTGTAACAAAATATTGCTGTTTTTTTCCTTCCATAAACTGAATCTCAACTTTAAACTGAAATCAAAAACAGGCTAAAATCTAAAAAGGTTTATGTAGCACATTTTACATAAAGGTTATATAAAGTGCTATACAATACAAAGAGAAATAAAGACGAAAGTGTAAACATTAAAGGTTTTAAAACATCAAAATAAAATAATAAAAAGAAGAATTTAGAAATAGGTACACCAGCAGAACTAAAGGTATAAGGGGAATTGTATGTATAAATATTGACTGAAAAAAAAAAAAAAAAACATATAATATCTTTGGTTATCTACACCAGTGTTATTTTAGTATTATACTCAGCGGCCACTTTATTAGGTACACCTTGCTATTACTGTACATGGGTTGGAACCCCCGTTGCCTTCAGAACTATTCTTCATAGCATAGATTCAAAAAGGTGCTGGGAACATTCCTCAGAGACCACCACATCCCAAAGGTGCTGTCTGTAGTAAACTGATAGTCATGTTCTAGAAATCAGTTTGAGATGATTTGACCTTTGTAACTTGTGCATGCTCGAAGGAGCCATCAGAAGTGGTCATAAAGGGATGGACACATGGTCAGCAACAATACTCAGGTTGCCTGTGGCATTTAAATTATGCTCGATTGAAACTGGAACAATGTGTGCCAGGAAAATAAACCCCATCATTGCACCACCACCATCAGCCTGACCCGTTCATACAAGGCAGGATCCATGCTTTCATGTTGTTTACGCCAAATTCTGACCATTTGAATGTCACAGCAGAAATTGAGACTAATCAGACCAGGCAATGTTTTTCCTATCTTCTTTTGTTCAATTTTAGTGAGCTCATGTGAATTGTAGCCTCAGTTACATATTCTTATCTGACAGGAGTGGCACCCGGTGTGGACTTCTGCTGCTTTAGCCCATCTGAACCTCTTCAGATGCTCTTCTGCAGACCTCGGTTATTTGAGTTACTGTTGCCTCTTTATCAGCTTGAACCATTCTCCTCTGACCTCTGGCATCAACAAGGCATTTTCACCCACAGAACTGCCACTCACTGGGTATTTTCTCTTTCTCGGACCATTCTTTTTAACCTGTGGTTGTGTGTGAAAATCCCAGTAGATCAGCAGTTTCTGAAATACTCGGATCAGCTCTTCTGGCACCAATAACCATGCCATGTTCAAAGTCACTTAAATCACCTTTCTTCCTCATTCTGATGCTCAGTTTGAACTTCAGCAGAGTCGTCTTGACCATGTCTATTCCTAAATGCATTGAGTTGCTGCCATGTGATTGGCTGATTATATATTTGCGTTGACGTGCAGTTAAACAGGTGTACCTAATAAAGTGGCCGGTGAGTGTACTATTATATTAATATTTTGAATTATCTTTTATTTTTAGATTTTCAGTTTTCGTATGAATTTAGTTATTTTTTTTTTTCAATTTTGATGTGCGTTTGTCATTTTGAGTTATTTCTATACTTTAATGAATTTTTATTTAAATTTTAGTCATTTTAGTATTTCAATTTATTATAGTTTTAGCTTTACTTGACAATAATAGCACTGATCTACTTTGGACCAATGGTAAGTACAAACAAACACTAACAAAGGAATGCACATTGATTATCAAGCAGAACCCTCGGAGCAGGGCCCTGATGCCCCTGATGTTTTTTTGGGCGAAGGAAAAGGGTCAAGAATGTCAGCAGCTGGAACCCAGGTGTGTTTTTCGAGAACAAATTTTTGTCCACCATGTACTGCAGACGGCCTACCTGATGCAGATACTGGTAAGTGGACAACACAAGCCGTACCACCCACCAGGTCAAACAATGCCTTCAACAGGAAGAAATAACAAGACAGTAAATTACAAGATTATATAGAGATTTGATATAGAGAGATTGAAAGCTAACTGTGAAGAAAGTGCAGGAAGTTGCTGTGGAGTTTCAGATGCTACATGGAAACATTTATGCTGTCAGCTGCAAATTTTGTTTAATCATACAGAAAATATCTGCAACATATTTGTACTTTGCTGTATCTTGCTACTATAAAATGACTGAAATATCTGCATGTTTAGCAATAAATTGGATGTATTTGCATCAAGAAAAACAATGTCTATGTTCATAATGGAAAACTAGCTTACTACTTCATGAATACTGATCATTATACACTGTAGGCCTATGCTGTCTGTATAAGTGAAACAGTACCATTATGCAACATTTCAAACCGTATGCTACATAAAATTTATAGTTTGTGTAAATAATATTGCAATTTTATAATAATAGGTCAAAATGAGGGAAAATACAGCTGTAATTGATTTCAGTGTTATTTTTGTTAATGTTACTGAAACACTAGTTTTATTCTAATATTTTAATTAAAAATAAGAATTATATTGTGTTTTTAGGTCATTTTTATTGTTTTACTGTCTATATCCTAGTTGTTATTATTATTTATTTCCATTTTATTTTAGTAGCCTACATCAAGTTAAACTAAATAAAAATGAAATGATGCCTTGGCAACTAACTAGCTGAAATAAGTCAAAGTTTTTTTAATTTTTTATATAAATAAATGTTTACATTTATTCAGAACGATTTTTCTGTATTAGATTTAGTTTTAGTCAACTCAACTATAATTTCCTTGCTTACAGGTTCAGCAGCACGTTGCATTGTGGGATAGGCCTACATCTTTCTGTGGCGTGTTCTCTGTTGTAAAACGTATTCAGGCTAAGTCATCTGAGTGTTGTAATGTAGTGTACATACATAATTTTGTATAATAAAATGTATACCGCAGAAATAGGTGGAGTTAGTAGGCCTATCTTGTCCCGAACGTTAGGCTACTTTTCAATTCGCCCCGCGAATAGCCTATCTCCACCTGTCCAAAAGAGGGCAAATAAAGCTCTGAGGAGACTTTTTTCCTGCACCACGAGAATCTATATAGCAAAGGATTTTGTGTGGGTTTCCAGTCTGAATTAAATGTGGTGATATGAAAGGAGTGCAGGCCTATTGCAAAATGGTAAGAAATCGCTTTTTTTCTTCTATTGAATGGTCTTTGTGAGTTGCACCCAAATAAACACGCAAACTTCGCCTGACTCAATGACGAAACTGTAAATTATCTTTGTGATGACGTTACCCGTCTCGAATTGAAGTTTGTGAGTTGAAGGATTTGGAGAATAGCTGAAAAATGACTAATACAAAATAGTAGGCCTAATCTACTGAAATCAAATAATCTGCAATGGATCGCGTTCTCTCCTACGGTAGCCTACATTCATAAACTCAGTGCTGTTGCATTGCCAGTCAGCTGTTTAATGGAAAGTGTCTGTTATTGTCTGCCTGGGAAATGAAACCAGTGCCGTGAAAGATTTCAAACATTTTTTAAACAGGGGTTGATTTATTGCCACTCTTTCAAATATGTAAAAAGCATATCTTGCGCTCCATTCTTCAAATGAATCTATTGCTAATATTTTAAGACTCGTTACTCATTTCACTTTGCCTTGATCCCGATGGCCATATAATACTCATAGCTTTTTTATGACAGGGGTTATTGGAGAGCTTGTCTGGGTTCTCGCTGTTTCTCATCACCGTGCCATGTACTTTCATGGTCGGTCGGGTCAAGTACATTCTGCAGAAATGTGTTTTAGGCCAATGGATGAAGGAGGCCTTAATATTTAGGGCCTTTAGTAAATTATCTGTTAATTCACAGTGCTTACAATTATGGCCAAACCACAGGCAGTGCACTCTAACCTCTAAATCAGTGAAACTGATTTGATTGTGATGATTATAGGCCTGTTACATGATATGAATATTTTTTTTTTCTTATTACATTTTTTAGTCTAAAAATAGGGGCCTTTTTTTTTTTTAAAGAGTAGGCCTAATATTCAAGTTTTATTTAGCTGTATTTACAGATTCACACCACTAGAGTGTGTTGTTGTTAGCTGTGCATTAATCCTTCCTGGATACATTCCTGGAGTTATGTCATTAGTAAAATACAAATACATTTTTATGGTCATCATAGTAATGTGTGAATGTCAAAAAAAGCAACATAAAACCCACCCTTCAGCACAATGATTACATTAAGATAAAAAAAAAGCCCTGTAACAATTGATGCTTAAAGTTCATTTACAGATGTTTTTACCATTGTAGTACAGCAATAAATTTTTGCTTTGCATAAAATACATTAAAATAAATTGCTTTTTTAAAATAATAACTTGCAATTCTAAATTACATTGACTTACTAAAAAATCAGGTCTGCACTGCCAGGATTGCTAAATACACTAAAAAAATATATAATATTTGTATTGTAAACACAAGGTGTTCTTGTTAATTTGGCTTATTTATTTGCCTTTCTGCTACTCCCTTGGCAGTTTTGTTAATGAAAGCTTGAACATCTTTTGCACAGCTGTAAGAGAAGCCCATATGGCATAATTATGCATTATATAAATCTATTCTTATTGTGAGTCATTTTTTTTAATCCACTCTATTAGCACACTGTGCACAAAAAATCAGATGTGTGACAGTTAAGCCTACTTAAAAGAAGAAAAAGCATGCCTAACTATTATGCATGTAAACACATTTGTTTTAAACCCATAGACTCAAGAAAAACAGATACATGTGTCCCAAGCCTGATATGGCCCACAGAATAATTTTGTAATCATATGCTGATTTATTATCAATTATTTCTTTAGATGTTGTTACCATGTAGTAAGAGACGTGCTTACATGGAACCAGTGACAGCTTTCGATGATGATTCTGCAATGTAAGGTTCCAATGATAATGTTATCCTGGAAGATTTCCCTGAATTACATCGACAGACGGCAGTCAGTTGAGCTGAACAGCTGCATTTGACATCTCACTTTCTTGTCTCACACACACACACACACACACACACACACACACACACACACACACACACACACACACACACACACACACACACACACACACACACACACACACACACACACACACACAGCTGGTCAATTGCCAATCCCTTTATCTCAATCTAATGTTTTTGTGTTTTTCTTGTATATTATTCAACATTTTGGTCACCAAGAGACACTGTGACAGATTATGCTTTAATTAATACTTTCTGCCTTAGTGCTGTCTATTTGATATGATTTAGGCTATTGGTTTATATTATTGTGGCAAAGTATTTGTATTATGCATAATGAGAAAAGTCTAACAATGCAACTTCATAGGCATACAATTGATAACATTAAAAGAATAAAACTTGTGATCGAGAGACACAGGTGGAAGAGCACTCAGTGTGCATCAGCTCCCCCTGCTTCCCTCTGTTGAACATATGAGGGTAAAATACACTAACATTAGGAATACCTGAATATAGGCTAAAATAAAAAAGTTAAATAGTAATAGGTAAAACGTTTGTAGAATGCAATCAAATATCGTTCACATCATTGAAATGCGAACCGTTTGCTTGCTAATTCAACTGTTCCGCTTATCGACGTTTTACGTGCATTTGATTTATTTTCGGATCACGTGGTCTGTCTGGCAGCGGCTCCGTTATATCTGCGGTCTCCGTGATTAGCCCCGATCAGGAACCCAGAAAGACTCAGTTATGAGCTTAAGTCTTGTTTTTTTGGCGTTTATATAAAGTGTCCTATTGAGGAGAATCTGTTCTGCCACCACAGTGAGAAAACTATTGTAGCCTATAATTCATGCACTTTTCTAACGTTAAGTCGATTCAAGTCAAGATTTTGCGGGCGGCGGCGTGTTATAAGGACAGAGATCTCTCAGATTGTCTCAGTTGCCTATATTTTCTAGGACATTGTCAGAGGCCGTTTCTCAATATGCGTTCTTGTCTGTACTTGTGTTCTTGTGGACTTGTGAAACGTCATCAGTCGCTGCCCAAGTACTGTCCCAATTCAAAAGTTCACATCTAGCCAAGTCCAGTTCAAATCCCCGGATGTGTTCTTGATCCGCCCCTTTTACCGAGGATGCATGTAGGCCCTGTCCCAATTGGCACACTCCGGACTTGTGGACTTCCTCAGAGTCCACACTTTGGTGACGTCATGTAGTGCAGACCTATAGGGCCCTTGGCGCGAGTCCATGAGGGCGCATTGAGAGGTATTTTTGGGACAGACTCGATCGCCACGCCGGAAATAGGAAGACGGTCCGGTTGTTGTTTAAATATTATATTTCTACATTTACATATTCAGTAAAGCCCTGATATTCGGTTATATTTATTTAATGAATCATAATGCAATCGTAGCCTATTATTCAGTGCACTATTTATGTTTATATTAAATATAAATATATATTTATGTTTGAGACATCAACCACTGGTTGATGACAATATGTTTGTATAAACTGTAGGTAATAACTGGTAAAATGTACACATAGGTCATAAAAACCATAATGATATTTACACTTAAATATGTTCTTCTCATGTTAACGTGAGCGAAAGCTCCTCCCATTCGTTGTCTGATTGGCCTTTCGCAAATTCGCAAGGATTCCTGGGTAGTTAAAGTGCGTGAAGCCTGCATCTATGCGGGCTTCGCTGAAGACCGCTTCAAGGGTACAAAGGGGGCGCTGCTGAGCACACTTCAGAGCGTTAAAATGATGAATGGGACGGCCTACGGACTCGTAGACTCAGCGAGCACGCGCAATTTAAGTCCACGAGACCGAAAGTCCACATGAAGTGCGTCATTTGGGACAGGGCCGTAGAGGTGACTTGTGCAGACTTGAGACAGACAGGTATCCCAGAATGCATCTCGTCCCACCAGCAAGCGTCAATGGCAGAGGAGAAAACCCGCGTAATATCAAACTACTACTGTTATCGTGTCACGAAATGTAATTCTAAGATTGTTTCAGTCGAGAATGTAGTTGTTTAAAGCTCAAATCTGAGGTTTATTTATAAAGATAGCGCCTATTTAAAAAATGTATCTGACGTTTTCGGAGTTGTGAGATCCAGGCGATCACCGGGCGCTCAGCGCTCATTAACCCCGACTGGACCAGCTTTTCCTCGGCTAGAGCTTCTGATGTTTGCCGCTGGCTCTGGTGTCTCTAGTCTAGAGGTTAAACATGAGATATAATTCGTCTTCTCTTGTGTATATCTAACGGGCGATCTTTGGTCTCATTAATCTATAATTTGTTCCATGGCAAATCGTTTTGGCTGAGGGCAAAGTGAAGTTTCATAATTTTATATATTTAGGCTATTTTAAGCTGACTTATGTTTGACTGAATTGTTTGCTTTATTTATTTTTATTTACTTATACTTTTATACTGGATATCAGATCATTAAAACGGACATTTAACAAAAAGAGTCAGGGTTGTGTAATTTTATTTTAGGCTATATATTTTAAAATAAAATAAATATAAAAAATATTATATATATTATAGCATTCTCTTCACTGTACATGTATAATAAAATAAAATGACACAACCCCGTCTGTTTTTTAAATGTCAGTTTTAATGTTCAATAATGTTTAATATTTTTAAAATGAAAGCAAAAAGAAGCAGGGTTGCGTTTTATTTCGTGTTGTTATGCAGTGAAGATAATCAATGTACACGTTGCCTGAACCACATTTGTGTGGCCATTTAATGTGTTTAAGATTTTTTTTTAATGAAAAGAGGCAGAGTGTTGTTTTATACCATATTTCGTTTTATTGTTGCCTAAAATATACATAAAGAGATAACCGAAGTAGCCAGAGCGTGCTGAGTGACGCGATCAAGAACGCCGCTGTCCCATTTGCAGAATAACCGGACTTGCGTTCTCTCGTCCTCGGGAGTTCGTTCTCCTAAGTCGAACTTGGCAAGTCTGAACTACCAAGGACGCAAGTCCGAAGTTTGCGTACTTGGTATTGAGAAACGGCCAGAGTCTTCAGAGACAGAAATTGTAAGCATAAATGTGTTGTTTCCTCTGATCCGTTTGGCAGAGAATGAACGCACAGTTCTCTCTCAGCTCGACATAAATGGGCATTTGCAGAGGGAGCGAATGGCGATGCCAGAGCACTTGGAGAAGCATCTTTTTAATCTTAATCGCGCATTATTATTATGAATTATGAAATGACTACATTTCGCAGACAATTTAATTTTTTGTTTTTATTCCGGATGGCCTACATAAACTTTTTCGGAGGAATACAAATCAGAAGCGAGCCAGGCTGCGATTTACACGGTTGTTTGACCCGGAGCCCCACCCTAACAAAAGGTAGGGGCGTGTATTTTACTTTTTATAATAGCCTACATAAATAAATATAAAATAAATAAAAAACATAGCCTACAACATTAGCCTATGTTTTGACAGTTAAAAACAAAAACATTTCAGTAACCACAAATGTTAGGCTAGCAAGTTAGCACCATAGACTGTGGTCAAAAGGTAATTCGATGGTCTGCCTATCGCAAGCAGCCTATGATATGAACAAACTATTTATTTAAAAAAATTGGTTGAATGAGAGGCTACATTAAATGTATTTTATGTTCCCATTTGCTCAAAATAACAAAACTCCACAATAGTTTTTTCACAACTTTCAAAAAGGGGGAAAAAAGAGATTGATAAATCCAGCCAGTAGAGAGAAAACACGTCACTTTTACCGCCACTCCCACAGCCGCTGTAGCCTATTAAACAAACTCACAGCGGGATTAACCAGTTTGTTCTCTGACGCAAAGGTAGGCTAATATAATACAAAGTACAGTGTTATAAATATATACATACATACATTAAAAAAATGAAAATGTATATAACTTTGCAGGATTTACGATGTTGAATCACTGGCTGTGAAAGTCACTTTCCCGCCAGGATGTAACCATAGCAACAGTATTCGGCATAAGCTCTTATCGGACGGTAAACATAACTAGTCATTATTTATCACCTTTTTGCACTTTTACTGTAGTTAAAGTATATTATGAAAACTTTTGTATCTTAGTAGCATATATTAGTTTGCAGTTAAAAAAAATAATTTATAGAAATTCTCTTAAAAAGACGACCACAATTCGCACACTGAAGCGAAAGCTTCATAGAGCTGATCATTTGTCTATATTGGAGTGTCTAAGTGCTACATTTAGATCTTGTCAGCACATTTGAACTAGAATAGACCGTCACCGAGTATATGGTTTACACAGAGAGAGAGAGAGAGAGAGAGCGCGAGTGAGTGTTGCGTTTAATGTCGAGTGATGCCCTCCCCTCGCCACATCTCCTCCACTGAGATGGTGACGCTCCTTCAAAACTCCAGTCTCACGGCGGCGAGCGCAGATTGTTTGAGTCATCTGAAGGTTCATAACTTTACCAAATCTTTCATTGCTTATTTGCAAATGAGCTGGATGCCTGCACTTGCCAGTAGGCGATCCTGTTATATATAATCTTAGAGAGAAGAACAATAAAATATTCTTATGTTTTTACACAGGAGACTGTAACGCTCGTCTACAGACTCTTTATATGCGCGCACCGCTGGTGCCAGACGCGCGTTTCCATCCTGCGCTGATGATGCGATGCCCCGCAACCACAGTGGCGATGAGGGCGGTACTGGTCTCTGGATGAAAACCTCGCAGCCCTATGGCATGAAAGATGTTGAAGCCGGTCGTGGGACGATGAACAACGCGACCAGGACAGTCGACAGTTTGCTGTCGACGCCGGGCACAACAGGTGCAGTAGGCTCGGAGAACCAGAGGAGAAAGCAGGGCGCCCGGCTGAGCCTGCTGGGGAAACCGCTCATCTACAGCGCGCAAAGCGGCCGGAGAAACGCGCGCTACAGGAAGCTCCAGAACTACCTCTACAATGTCCTGGAGCGACCGCGAGCCTGGGCATTCATTTACCATGCCTTTGTGTAAGTCAAAAAATCTCACTCTTTATGTTGATAACATGAATGTTCACAACTGAAGTTCACCTGTTAAGTTGTTTTATATAGCCTACTGCATATGACATGTATACATTTTTATTTTAAATGTCTCATTTTCTTTCAGAGAGTGAATCCTAATTGTGTTTGAAATGCTTAGCATTTGTATGTCTGAAAGTTTCATGAAAGAAATGCAGGGATGCAGAGAATTGTAATCTGCTTTATTCTAATAAGTTAATTTCCCAGTCTCTTTTCAAATAGAACAGTTTAGCATTACCTAATGATTTGTTCTATTAGACTAGAGTAATTCAGGGTTTTTAAAATGTCTCTATTAGGTTCAGTGTGGCCTTTGATTGACTAGGTTGTTTGTCATTTTAACGCACCAGTGAGGTTTGCGTTATGGTGTGTATTTGCTATTAATGTTACTGGGAAATTTATGATTATGGCTTTTCAGAGATTTTCTGTAAGCTCCCTGAAAGAGATGCTCTCTATATGACCCCAATTTAAAGTGAAATGCAGGCACTGTAACATACTTTTTTTGCTCAGATTGTTGCGTCTGTTGGCATGTTGTTAGGAGCGTTTTTAAGGAGGAAGCTGAGCTGTCGGATGGTGAGACTGGAGCGCTGCGCTGTGCTTCAAGACAGGATGTTGTTGTTTTATTTGTGCTGAGAGGACAGCTGAGGTCATAGAGGTTAAGTTGTTACATCTGCAACGACGCATTGTCCCACACTAGTCAGAAACATCACAGAATCAGCACACTTGGACTGGGCTGCATGCTTCATAAAAAAAATCAAGAGAGGAATGAAGTAGCTTTTACATGAGTTGCTCCTTAGATCAGTAATTCGTAATCAGTAGTTTTAGAACATATTTCTTAAGAATTTGTTTTGTAGCCAACGATTTGCATACATTATGGATATTGCATATAGCTTTTGAGTGTTTAAATCAAACTCCGATTGTGTGCGTGCGCATAAAAAAGAAATGCTGTAAACAGTGTTGAATGCGGTGAGAGGTTATGTCATGAGAACAAAGTTAATGAAGAAAATCCTTTGAGACCATTGGTTTTAAAAGACCGTGTGAAAGAAGACATGTAGGACTTTTGAAGTCAATGAACAATCAATCACAACACAATCATCACCATCACCACTGTGCCCTTAAGCAAACCATATGCTGCTTCTGCTGTTTCCGTCATGTACTCAAATCCTTTGTAATGAATAATCTACTAAATGTCATATTATTAAGTAATAGTCCTTTTGGCTCTTGTGCCAGTATGCTTGAGGGTCAGATGTACAGTAGAAGCATATGTCCCATATGAACACATGCTCGATTAAATTCATTATTAATTATGAAGTCTTCATTTAGAGCTTGAACTTGATCTCGGTTGAAATATGTTATAACTTATATTTGAGTGAAGAGGTCATTATACATCACGCTTGCTGTTCCGTAAGACATAGGCTAAGTCAAAATTGTATGCTGCAGAATTCTCAAAAATACCCTCTTAAATAAATTTTTTAAATGATATGACATTTAATGAATATAACAAGCTCTAAACAGATCATTTAAAAATAAAAAAATTATAACAAACAAAATGATAGAGGTTGCTCATACAGTATGATGCTTTCACCGTTATTTCCAATAGAGCCTATATCTCTAGACAAATACTGTAAGTGTTTGGAGTTAAGATGTGCTATTCATTTTTGAGAACATTTTTAATGATTCATATGATTTTCAGTTTGTTTCAGTTGCTTTTATGAATTGATTGAGTAAAATGATAAAATCTTGCCTTGTTGTTTGTGTGTTGGATTATCAAATGCTAGAATTCTGACTTTTGTGGCAAGGCACCCGAACATACAATATAGTCTAGCATTTATTATAGTACTACTGTATGCCACACGTGAGACTATTATGCACTAGTTTTTTATGAAGACTGTTTAATAGGTTCTTTAAATGGGAAGGACTTTCAATGGCCATATCAGTGTTTTTACAGCAAATGTTTTTACAGCGCATCAAAGCAAGCTCTTTTATCTCTTTGTGATGAGCAGAATACAGAACTGCAGCTGAGCACATTTCACCAAGGTTAACGCTCCGCTCCACCTCCACCACACCTCAGCATCAGCATC
Organism: Phoxinus phoxinus; assembly: GCF_949152265.1. NCBI lineage: Eukaryota > Metazoa > Chordata > Actinopteri > Cypriniformes > Leuciscidae > Phoxinus > Phoxinus phoxinus. The sequence continues at coordinate 15,587,423 of NC_136889.1, read as the reverse complement.
AACAAAACTCTCTGATAATCATATTTGACACTCAGATAATATAATGAGGGAATTTTTCTACTTTCATTAAACAATCCTACCTGTCCTTTCCGTAAATGCATTAATACATGCGGTTTCACCAAAACAAAGAACACATTATGCTGCCATCATGAACACTTACATCATTGAGGCCACATTCAGTTTCCTTTATCCCCTCAGAAATCACATACTTTCTTTAAGAATGAAAAAGGAAATTGCACAGTAGGTGAACACTGCCATAATCATTTGTGTCGGAACGTCATGCTATAGTTAGATTCAAGCCTACTTTATATGGCTGAGAATTCATCTGGTTTGAGGTAGAAGTTCATTGAGTTCCTTATTCACATTTCCTTACTGTGTTCCATTTCGTGGTTTAGAAAACTGGGTATTCGACTTACAGTAGATGGTTTAGATTGACTTAATGCTGAGTTATTGAGGGTGATTTGTACCACACACTGGGGCAGTGGCTTTTATATAGTAACAAAATATTTCAAAATTCCCACCTGTAATGATCTCCTGGACTCAACTGTGACAAAAAGAGCAACAAAGAGCCTCTTGTTCTCTGTGCACTCAGAAAGGTGCTCTAGTTTGCCACTGACCCGGTTAGACAGTCAGAATGTGATCTATACAAGAGCCAGCCAACTACCATTAGAGATTTTTCTACTTCGGCTTAAGATGTCAGGTTGGATTTAATCTTTAATTTCCTTACACCGGAATTCGGACTGGAAATTAGGAGATGTCAGTTTTTGGTTTCATTTGTCTTTTCAAGCAATGTTGTATAAATTCACTTAATCAATATTGACATTAAGTACCAATTTTCTAGCACCGTTTGATTGTTTAATCAGGTCTTCGCAGGTTATCACTTCGGTTTTCTGTGTTTGCAATTAAGGGACATGTTTTGTTTTGAGAGAGAGAGAGCAAAAAGTTCTTCTTGAGCTGTTATTGTGTTTATATTTTAATATTAATGCACATGTTTGATGGAGAAGACCATTGACCCACTGGCCACCCACAGACATGGACCAGTCACTTTCATTCCCATTATTGTCGTAATCGGAATGCAAGCTGCTGTTGCTCACATTGGAAGGTATATGGAAATAGAGTTGGCTCTCGCTAAATGGAAAAAAATATTTTAGACCGATTACAGATGCAAAAAAAGTGCAAAGAGAAGGCAATAAACAGGGTGTCATGTTTGTGTTGCAGTGGGAGTATGAATGGTAGGGGGAAAGGCCTTTGAAAAGGACACTGTTTGATCACGTCAGGGTCTCCTGACACAAGACAGACCTCGAGGACGAGCTGCAGCCCTCAGACATGGCACTGCTTGAGCATGTTGAGTTGCCAGTCGTGTCGACAGAAAACTAGCAGCGTGGAACATCGATCTAAGAATTTGGACATTTCTGTCCTTCTGTGTATCATCACTGCAGAATAAATAACTCAAGAAACATTACTTATTATTATTATCAAACGGTTGCTTAATATTTGAGCATTTTTTTCAGGATTCTTTGATGAATATAAAGTTCAAAAGAACAGAATTTATTTGAAATAGAAATTGTAACATTATAAATGTCTTGACATTATAAATGTCTTCTACATATGATCCATCACTTATGTGTTTGTTCATTCATTAAATATTTTGCCTAATCTGAGCCTGTTAAAATGAACTTTTCCTGAAAATCAGCGCAGAAAGTGCAAAAAAAGGCTGCAGATTCTGTTCGGACCTGGCTATACGAGCTACCGCTGCTCGAAACTTTCATTAAAATTAATGTTGGCATTAAGTTTAATAACAGGGAGGCCATTAGCCAATAACAGTTTCTCAAAGCAACAGTACTGCTTTGTCGTTGTAATGGTTTTTCATGATATGGATGACGAATCAATAGAAAGCCTCATTCGCTATAGTTAACACAAGGACTTTGTGATTTCATTCTGCTGATTGAATCATGTTAACCGGGTGGTGTGTAGTAAAACATCAGAAAGTGGTCTTATATTAGTTGCCCTTGCTGACAAGGGGCTGACTGATGGAGGCAGCCGTCTTCTCTTAATAGCAAACCCTTGCAACATAAGTAGTCTGTGTGGCTTGGCATAACCCAGAGGGGTTTCCCTGCCCAGCAGTGCCCAAGCAAACTGGGCTAAAGAGTAATTGCCTTGCCGGGAAAGACATTGGGGGTCTTCCATCGCTCACTATTCCTTGTCTTTGATCTTGTCTGTCTGCATGAAGTGGTTCCCCTGATCACGCAGCATTTTGGTATGAAGACAGGTGTGCACTGGGATCTGGGTTGACAGCTCTCTGTCTGATTGGATTGATTGCAACAACTTCTGAGTTATAGCAATTAGTCAGCATATATTCCTTAAGGTTTTCTGAATTATTTCTCCTACTCACATTAGCAAGTAATTTCTATCTGCGTTGGAATTGGCACACATTCAGGGTAGGTATGTGCTGAACTTCTCAACTTGATGAAGAACATTTTTAGGAATGCATTTGTGTAGCGTGACTACATTCTTAGACATATTACATCCATCATGCTGTCATTGACCTTTGACCCGTGTGGTCTTTGATCTTTGATCTATGACATACTAACAACAACTGTGGCAATGTCTAGTAACATTAGGAGCAACTTTCTTGCTTCCTATAGCATTTACAATTGAAAAGAGCCTACCTAAATGTATAGCCTATATATTTACGGTATTTTAAATCTGCCAATTAGCTCAACTGATATTGTTTGGCTACTGTTTTTTTATGAATGCATATTCGGACATACTACCAATTTGACACTGCTTTTTCTTTATACTACCATTTTAAAGTGTTGGGTACTAGTAATAATAATATATATTTCACAATATTACTGATTTAACTGTATTTTTGACCAAATTAATTCTTGGTGAGCATAAGAGACTAAAAAAACTAAAAAAAAAAGTCTTAGCGACCACAAACTTTTGTATGGTATATTGTATAGCAGAGAAGTATGCATATTCAAACAGGGGGTCTGTCTTCTCTCTGCTTTAGCATTTCCTCAGATGCCTGTAAACAATCATTAAACAACATGATTATGTAGATTTAGCCTTAATAGAAACAAATTGAAACAAAGGTCTAATGACCATCACTCTCTGTTTCACTTGATGAATGTACAACATGTTGTGCGAGTAATTTAATTTTACCATTAGTGCATTGATAAGTTAAGTGTTAATGGGCTTCTTTTTTTCTTTTTTTTTAACCTGCTGATAAAGTACAATACTAATATTTAGCAAATAGTATTGTGCTCACAGCAAATTAGCTGACTGGAGTTTGTAACTCTGTTGAATCAAAGGTCAAAATCTCTGTTGCTGCAGCCAGCTTGGAAGAATAAAAAGCCGTCTCAGCATCATGCACAAAGCCTCTTTAATTGGACTTGAAAGATTCTGCTTTTGTTGTGGCAATTTTGCATGTACCCCCTTTGAAATGATGCAATAGTGGTGTACTTGCACTTGTGTTAGTGGCTAATGAAATGCATAACTATGCTAATTTTCCCATATGTCACCAGGCACATGAGAGATGACTCATTAGAGCTATGTCTTATTCGCGTGTGTGATCCATTTGGTCTGCTGTGGGATAATATGAGGCAGTCGAAGTTGGAATAGATTGTGTATTCCTGAATGATCAGATGTGTTGATATATATCTCTCCACAATCTTGTAAATTAAAGTCAAAAGCCCAGAAATACATTTATAAAATAAATAGATTTAGCCTAGGGTTTAGGGCAGTGGACTGTAAAAAGTTGATCAGTTAACAAAAAAAGAAAAAATTTGGATTCCTCACTTTGTTTAAAGTTAAGTCACCTGATCACTTTTTACAGTGTGGTGTGTTAAACCAAATAGGCCTAGTTCATTAGAGAAGTAATGTATTAAGTATCCCCTTAAGCCGGGGATACACTTAACGACTGTAAGGCCGATTATGAATGTAATTTGATACTTACGACTGATCATGCCCAAACGTGCCGAGTCAGAGACAAGACAGTTGCTTTCAAGTTGTTCACAGTTGGTGTTTAAAATCTGCTGCCGTCATTGGAAATGTAAGTGTGTTCATTTCAGTCTTAGAATGTTTCAGCTAGTCGTTAAGTGTGTCCCTGGCATTAGAGGACTTTTTACCATAAATATCACAGAGATGTTTGCGCCACTCTCAGGCTTGTTCTTTAGAAGTTCCTTCACCTTACTTGGTCTAGATCAGTGACAGAGGAGTAACCGTGTGACATAATCCCCTCTGGACCTTAACTTCCTACTTCAATTTGGCAGGAGATTGTGGTAACCTCCTGTTTACACAAAATATTTTTCTTTAATTGACCATTCAAACTTGTCTATACAGCGGCCTTGGAGAGCTGGAAGATTAGCTCTTACTAGTCCTGTTAAACTGTCTTGAGAGGGTAGATTGTCATTTTTCAATGGCAACTATGTTCAAGCTATATAGACCAGAGACTTCATTACTGTGTGAAATGAGAAGCATGTTTTGAGACTAAAAGCCAACATAGAAAAGTACTTAACTATATACCCCTGCTGAAGTTTCTTAATGCAGAACTATATAGGTCTGCCTTGTCAAACTGATCTCAAGGCTCTGGAGGAACTGGTTATTAGCTAGTTCTGTTTGTCTGCAGTGTATGGTCAATATTTAGATTTCTTCTCTCTCAGAGGAAATTATAAGAATCTGATTTACATGTGCAGGTAGGTGGATGTGTACAAAGGCGAAAAAAGTGAAAAAGGTGACAGTGGCAAGGAACCAAAACTCCATCAGGTATAGAATGGAGAAAAAAAACCTTGGGAGAAACCAGGCTCAGTCGGTGGCCAGTTCTCCTCTGACCAACGAACCAACAGTGTATGATTCAATTATGATTCAGGCAGCATTACAGGTCAGAAGTCAGATTTGATTCCCAGTCTAAGTCTAATAGATTCCCCTTTTAGATTTTATATGAAACTGTTAAAGCGAAATGTTTTAGACATGCACATTGTGCATTATGTGCCATTCACCATATACAATTTTTTAAAATAGTTTGAACAAGTGACTGATTTCAGCCCCAGCTTCAGCATCTGTAAATAGTGTAGGGGGCGGGACGCTTCAGGTTCTAGAGAGCATTTGATTGGACAGAAAATCTGATGAGAAGCTGAAGTGCAGGGTGATGTCATCAAAATCATTGATTAATATTGGCGGAAGTGAGAGACTAAGTTTTGAATGCTTTTATCTTCTAAATGTGAATTTTGTCATTGTTTTGGAGCATACTAACTTATATATAACCTTAAGGCTAACATATTCATGGAAAGCCAAAAGAATTTAATTTTGATTTCATGGGGACTTTAAATGCTCACACAGATTGCAGGTTTAGGATTTTGGATTACATCAGTTGGAGCACTCATAAGGCATGCCCACAGTTCACTCACTGTTTGTTCTCTTACCTTTTGAAGCATTTGCACTCAAAAAAAATAATTTTCCTGTATGCAATATTAGACATGAAACACATTGTGTTTCAAAGGAAATCTAATATCAAATCAGACTGTCTGACTGACTACTAGGTAACTTCCAGGAGTCAGTGTGCAGAGCTCTATAGTCAGAACAAGTTACTGAGCATAACTTGCATATTCTGATTTATTTTCTGAGCTATATATGTGAAATAATTGGTGCTTATTACTTTTGGAAGGACAGAAATTCAATTAGGCTCACATTTTTCATTATTTCCTTCAGTGATGCCTGTACAACTTTGACATTTGGCATTGTTTTCCATTTTTTCCTATGGCAGTGTATTATTGTTGTATTTCCTTTTTTAAATAAACCAATACTAAATTGGCATGAAAACAAACTGAACTGTGATTGATCATTTTACATGTCCATTAGACTGTCCTTTTCCATCAAAGTGAGCCACAATAAGCTGCAATGTTGACCAGATTTTTAGCTGATTGTTAAATAACAAGTCTCTCTCTCTCATGTACAATTTTCTATTTGAATATACTGTAGTCAAAATTAGAAGTGGATCAAAAAAGTTCATCAAAGTTGTCCAGACAAGAACGGGTATTGTTAAAGATTCATGTACAGTATAACTTTGATGAAAGGTTTTGATCCACTTCAAATGTTGACTACTGTATTTTAAAATGTAATACATCCCTGTAATGGCAAAGCTGAATTTTCAGCAGTGTCACATGATCCTTCAGAAATCATTCTAATATGCTGATTTGATGCTCAAGATACATTTTTTTTTTTTAATCAATGTTGAAAACAGTTTTGCTGCTTAATATTTTTGTGGAAACCATGATACTTTTTTTCAGGATTCTTTGATCAATTTAATAGAACGTACAAAATAAAAGCATTTGAAATAAATCTTTTGTAACATTATACTAACCCAAAACTGTTGAACAGTAGTGTACATTATATATAGAGAGGAGCAGATACTGAAATGCACAATTTGTACGTAATAGTCTAAAATAGCATTTTTGGGAGTTCAAGTTTAATTTCTGTGCCCTCCGAGTAGAGTGTCCATGCTAGAACTCCCACACTAACATTCTAACAGCTCTCTTACTGCGGATCTCAGTTCTGAAGAACACCAGGCATTCCTCAAGCTGATAATCTCATACGCCACAGGCCAAACAAAACTAACTCGTATTTGTCTTCTGAAAACGTGGAAGGTTGGAGCGACCAAATTCCTCATTTGATAAGATTTGACCTCTTCCAGCAAGACTGTGAAACTCCTTCACAGCCTCTTTTCTGGGATCTGGTCAGAGATCTAGCCAACATCACTGCTCCCAGTGAATGTATAAAGGCAGCACAAAACATTTGTGCAAAATTCACACTTTAGCCGTTGCGCATGTACTAGATCTCCAAAGAGGAAAGGATGTGTGTGTGTGTGTGTGTGTTTGTGTTCTGTCAGTGCCATTGCACCTCTGTCTTGACAGCCCAAGTGTTCTTGATTCCAGGTAAACCTATTGATTTAATTGAGTTACATTATTTATTTTAAATTAAAATAAGAAATAAATGAATTTAATATTTATGTGCAGTATATTGATAGCCCTAGTATATAGAAACACTTTGATAAACAAAAAGAAACATTCTTTGTTCTGAAAAGAAGTATTACATTGACATCAAAGCATGACATACCGAAGTCATGGAATCACTGAAGAAAGCGGGTAGGATAGCTGTAACATGTGATGCGTGGACATCCGTATTTTATGTTAATAGAGATTCAGAATATGTTGAAGTTTGTTATAATTTGTTATTGTTGTGATTTTTACTGTAGTGAATTTACTGTTGTGAAATGGAAAATCAATAATCGAGAATCGTTAATAATCGAAAATCGACTGTAATCGAATCGGGACTTCAATAATCGTAATCGAATCGAATCGGGAAATCAGACAGATTAACCACCCCTATGACATAGTATACCGTATACAATACTGGAAGATCAGAGAGGTTTTTTAAATTTTACCTGATATTAAAACATACAAAAGACAAGGGTTTTTTTTGACCCCCTTTAAGGGTCACTCAGGAGATTAGCCTTTTCCATTGTGTGCTCAAAGAAAGCCTAATGTTAGCTGCTAAATGAAGTTTGAGTGTCTGCTTTCTAGCCAAGAGCTTCATCCCAGGCTGGTGGCCAGGCAGCGTTGACAAAACCTGACAGCTGTTTTTTGTCGTGACAACAGTGTCCTCCCATATGCACGTGTGTGAGAGTTGTTTGTTGGCCCCATGGGGCAGTAAGCTGTTAAATGTCAGATGAGTACAGTATCCTACATATCAAGCATATCGAGTTGTACATATATACACCAGAGAGCCATTTTCATCTCCTAGATGCCAGTTACACTACAGTCTGATGATCAAATGAAAGCTCTTTCAGTGATGCTTTCAGTCTTGACTCTATAGTCACTCTTAGTTCTTTTGCACTTTCCAAGCCACATTGTTTTGGAGACAAACAAAATAGCATTTTGGAGATTTGGATTTGTTGAAATAATTTATGTTTGTTTGCCTCTGGTGTGGATTGTGGAAAAGGATTATTGTTTTTGGCAGTTTCATGGGAACTGGAAAAAACAGAGCATCGTAATATGTTTATTGGAATATTTCTTTCATTATTTTTTATGAGATATTTATATATGTAACTATTATTTACTCATAATGCCTGCAGTTTGAGGTACTTCATATCTGCTTTCTGCATATTGCTGGGCCTGGGTGCTCTCAATGTACCAGAGGAACTTCACATTCCTCCTGCTGTTTGTGTTGGGACAGTGTTAGGTTCTGCGAGGAGCTCGCCATGCACTCAAATCCTTATTTGTGGTTCCCAGTCTGATTGACAGACCACCCAGTCCACCCGAGAAAGCCTTCAGTTAAGGACACAGTCATGACCCCAGGCCTGGTTCCAGTTCCCGGTGCAAGGCGATGAGTTTCCATGAGGAAAATTCAATTTAAACGTCGGAAAATAGTAAAAACCTGGGATTGCTGACTACCGGTAGTTGAAATGAATGCAAATAACAAAGCTGTTTATAAAAATGTTTTATAAACAAACGTGTGAGGTACAATTATTAACAAAAGACCTGTACTGATTCAGACGGAATCTTTGTAGTTTTTACTTAGATAGGAGTTTCTTTTGTTTGAATGTGGGCATTTGTTTGGATGAATTGCGTCACATTTTTATAATATAATATATATATATATTTTTAATAATGAACTATTTTTATAATATTTGTATGCCGAAAATTGACAGCCCTAATATAGAAGATAGATAGAAATTTCTAAATTGAAATCAAAATTCAATTCATACAATTCATGTTCCAAAAGATGAATTTGATCTGACATCAACATCAATGATGGGCATAATGTAAATCCAATAAATCTACACTACAGTTCAAAAGTTTAAGGTTGGTACTTTTTAAAATATATTTCAAAATGTAATTTATTCTTGTGATGGCAAAGCTGAATTTTCAGTGCTTACGAAAAAATTCATATTATTATTATTATCAATGTTGAAAACAGTTGTCCTGCTTAAAGGGGCTATATGAAACTTTTTCCCCAAAATAAACGTAACAATAGCCTTTTTATTTTACCATTTATGACTCAAACATCTCCTGATGAGCATACTGACACCTTGTCTGCTCACAGTGGGTGCACCTATAAGCCTGTATCCTATTTTTCCTATTTTCTGTCGGGTCGGATTTTTCCTGCGCTGTCTGCGGATGTGACGTCAAGCTCATGTTAAACGTCATGTTAAACGTTTCAGATCACTCAGAACACTTATCTCAAACAATATATGTATTTGACTGTTCTTACCTCTGTAAACATAATGTTGACCTCCTTGCAGCAGATGACTTGTGAAGTGTGCACGTACGAGCGCGTGCTGCGAGAGCGAGCAGAAAGGAAGAGCAGTTCTGTTTTTTGGCCACAGGTGTCAGTCGCGAGTTTAAATTTCAGAAAAACGCATATAGCCTCTTTAATATTTGACTTTAATGAATCCTTGCGGAATAAATGTATTAATTTCTTAAAAAAATAAAATAAAAAATCTGACCCCAAACTTTTGAATGATAGTGTAAATGTTAATAAAATAAAAATTTCAGATGGGTGTCACAAAACCCATAGACTTATAAAATTATGATTTTATGTAAATCATTTAGAGAGGGAATCAAGAGCATTGTATGTGACTGCTGCTATAGAGTGTTCTTTCTGTCACCAAACTTGAATGATTTTATTCTCTTTTTAAATCGGATGGCATGCCAGCGGTATTACAATCATCTATTGTTATTTTACCCAGAAAAGGTCCATAATAAAGCACCAGGCAGCACAATGATACATATAGCTTTAGGATATTTGGAAAAAAAGAGGTCAAGATAAATGAGAAGCATTGTGAAAAATGATATACCACAGTTACAGATGTTTCCATCCAGACGGGATTAGATTTCTCTGCAGACGCCCGACGCAGGTCATTTTAGGTTGTATGAGAAAAAAACACTGAGGAGTTTGTTTCGGACGGGATTAAAATCACAAAGAACATCCGTAGAACACAAATTTACCTCAGTAATTCCTCCTGCCTCTTCTATCATTGACTATATCTGACGTTCATCTTGTTCTCAGAAACAACACTGTTTACTTAGATATGTAGGAAAAACACTTTAAGAAGGAGAGCACATTTAATGGGACAGGTAAACCATATAAAAGCCAAAGCCAGGTGAGAGGATGTGTAACTTTGACTGAGTTTGTGCCATCCTTCCTGACTCTACCCCGTCAGGCCAACAGGAAGCCAGGAGACACTGTCCAGCAATGGCATCTTTGTTACACGTCATGGCACACTGTGTCCCGAGGCACTCTGCGATTGAGTGGGATTTGTTTATTGCTTTTGTAACAGGTTGAACAGGTGCCCACTATAGTTCAAAAAAGCACTTTCACATCAACCAAATGAAGTGAATTCTGACATCAAATGGACTAGAGTCTGTCTGTACCAAAAGCTCTAGTGAGAGAGTACTTTTCATCATATTATTTTAGTTATAGACTTTATACCCATCTTTTTCTTGCTTGATTGGACATGCATTTCTTTCTTTTTTCTTTTCAATTTTGAATAGTCAATGATTCACCTGAAAATAAGAATGTACAGTATTGGTTATTGTCCAATATCAGAGTTTTTTTAAAATTATTATTGGATATTTAATTGTGCATGCTCATTTACTCTAAATGAGCGTTAGATGACAGCAAAGGTAATCTGAATGTAAAAATTAAGTTAGTAAAGTCACACTAAACACTAATAATTTAAGAAATGTAATCTTTAGCATACTGTAGCATTCTTCATACTGTACATCTTAGTGTTGTATTGCCTAAATACATTTGGATTTATTGGATTTGGAATTATTTTTAATTTAGACAAAATTGTATAGATTTTTAATATCAACCATTTATTGTTTATAATGCAAAGCAAGTTTATTTACATTTCATACCCAGCGGTAGACTGTAATCTTTTAGTTCAATGAAGTGCACATGATCTGAAGGATGAACTTTGTTGATGTTATGCTTTTTCCAGCGATACAGATGTTGAAATCACCTCTTTAAATAAGCACGCCTCTAGTAGTGTTTACTGTTACATGCTTTTTATCCTCCATGAATCAACGTTTAATGCTGCTCTTGCGGGATTCTTTTTGTCATAATATTGACAGTTCTTTCGAATTCAAAGTGTTTTACATAAAAGTGTTCCATAAAAAAGGAATATAAGAAGTAAAAAAAATAATACAAAATGTATAAAAACATGACATAAATAAACTGATACTGTGCGATTAGTATAATTAGCCATAAGAAAATAATTATAATTTTTTTTCCTTCAGAATTTTTATGTCAGTGCATTCTTATCTAAAATCCATATTTGTCTTTAAAAAAAAAGTGCTGAAGTTGTGGTCGGTAGTGATAAAAGTGATATAGGACTCATGCTGCATTGATGTTCATAGTTAGAATGTTGTCATGACATATGAGTAAAACTGGGTTAATATACATATGTGTTTTATACTGTATATTTTCCATATGATATCTATTAGAGAGAGTCACTGATGTCATGACTCATAAACCAGCGTGTGTAAACATAAATTACCAACTGTGCTTTGCTGAAAAATGAATTTGTTTCTGTGCCGTGTATGCTTGCACGGGGGCCGGACCACCTCTGCGAGAAGCGCTGTTGTGTTAATTGGGATGGCAGATGGGAGGATTCACAGGGTGGCCCGTTATATGTGTGAGCCTCAGATTTCTAATCCTGTTATCTCTTCCCAATAGTAGCCTCTGAACCTTTACGAACATGAAAGAAGCATTACGTTATCAAAACTCTGCTAAAGCACATTAATACCTGTTGCATCAGTACACAGAACAGTGTTACTGTAGTCTTTCAAAACATTGACTAGGATCAAAGGCAAAGCTCCAGTGCTGTATTTGCTCTGGCGGAGAAGTTCTCCAGCCGAAGGATTCTTGCGCTGTTCACTGCACTTGTTATGACACCTAACTTCACAAGATGTGAGTTTTATATAAATGATTATTTTTACAGCTCCTTAGGGCTCTTCAATAAGCTGTGAAGCTTGAAATTTAGGACTGATGATGGCGGGTATGTTTTGCTGGCCGTTCTATAAGTCTCTGTAGAATAAACAGCAGAATGGCTGTTTAGTTGCTGGCCACTTTCTGAAGCGGCACGGTGGTTCGGTGTTATTAGGCACCTGCCACGTCCGGCTCATCCTCTCAGGTCTGTGTGATTAGCCTCCTCCAATAGTGCAAACAAACTCTTCACTGTTTATGATATGTTACTGTAATATTTGTGAGCATATGCGTGCACGTCTGATGGGTCTTAAGTATTGCCACATCATCGCAAATTGTTTATACCCTTATATTTATATTGCCTTGATTAATTGAGTTTCAATTTGCACCAGCACTGGGTGCTTCGGCTATAAGCACCTTATATACATGCTTTATGCTTATATACACACACATTCTCTCTCTGTAGTTATTCAGCCACATTGACATTGGCATTTGTAAACCAAATTGGCATCACTGGCTTCTGCCAGTGTGCCAGAGGCTGGGAGAGGAATATTAAACTGCAATTTTGATTATGAATAGTGAACAATTGAAACTTTATGTATCAGTGTTTTCATAACTGACATGTTTTTTTAAACTTATTTGACAGTATGAGTGAAAGTTCAATCACATGCTGTGTTTTGACCCAGTGACAGAGTAACGTCAGAGCCACTGCCCCATGGGAAGCCTTCAAGAGTAGCTCAAAAAGACCTAATGTGGCGGGTTCCCAACTAGGAAACAATTCTGATTGAATGGATGTGCCAAAAGTATGTGCCAAATAAACCGCTTTGATGTGGATTAGTTAGTTGCTTTGCCACTGTCAATTTAGTTAGTTGCTTTGCCAACTGTCAATTCACTGCCACTAATTTTGTAGTGAGCTATACCAACGTTCAAAAGTTTCAATGTTCAGTAAGATTTTAATACTTTTGATCAGCAAGGATACATTAAGTTGATCACAAGTGACAGTAAAGGCATTTAGAATTTAGAAAAAATTATATCACAGTTTCCATAAAAATATTTAGGCAACCTTTTTCAATTTATTATTATTATTAATAATAATCAGAAATGTTTCTTGGGCACGAAATCAGTATATTAGAATAATTTCTTAAAGATCAAGGTCAAGAAGGGAACTCCAAGCTCCCTCATTACTTGGAGCTTCGGGAATGCCCCCAGCATGCAGCAAGTGTGCTACACGCCAATTCGGATTGACAAAGGAAGTAGGATGAAGTCACTGGCGCACTGGCATGTACTATAAAGGGCGCCCAAAAATACGTCATCAGCTTCTTTGTCTTCAGTAAGACCGCTATTGTCTGTGTGCTCACCTGACGAAATGGAGAAAGTGTTCAGGAAATGTGTGCCACCATGTAGGAGGTTTTTAACTCCAGATGATACACATGACTAGTTTGTGATCGGCCTTGGAATGGAGCACACCCAGTCAGCTCTTGAGGGATTTACAGTGAGGAAGCTCCGGTCCTGCTTGGCTCTGTTTAGGGGGGATGGGAGGGTGGTTAAGGCATATACATCCATGGGCGCTGCTCACTATGGGTGTGCTTCAAGCTTTCGAGGCTGACCTGTTAAGAGACTTCGACTGCGGTGAGGGACTGTCCCCACTTCCTAGAAGCAGACCTAGAGCTCCGCCGCGCCACAGAGATTGGGGCACATTTAATCATTGGCGTGGTACAAGGCAGCTATGGTGGACTCGCTTGGTGGCGCAACACAGTGAGCAGGCATGATTTCATTTCATTCCTATAGCGTCAATGTAATGACGCCCTTTATAGGGCATGCCAGTGCGCCAGTGACGTTATCCTTCTGCCGTAGCCAATGTGCTTCAGACACCAGTCACGGTGAGGGCGTTCCCATAGCATCAACGTAATGACGCAGCGTCTTGTTCCCTTCTCAAGGAACCGGAGTAACATACATAACTCGAGACGTTTTACCAGTGACAGATTATTTGAGGCCTAAAAATGAAACTCAAGTGAAACCGGCAAAGATGAAAATTTGCATGCATATACTTTTATTTCTGTTCTTCCACATTCACATACATGTGCATGAATGGAAGTGAATCTAGTGTGACCACACCTTTAAATCCTAAATCATATTTGTGGCATCTGTTACATTCTAAATTTGACCATTTATGACACCCCTCATTTCAGTTCAGTAATATGCATAAATTGTATATTAAATGTGAAGATGTCGGTTTGGGTGAAGATGTTAATTTTCCTAGGCCGGACATCACATATATCTGATGTGTATATATACACAGGTACACACACACATATCATAAATATATAATAATATTAATATAATAAAACTTTTTTTTGTTAGTTGCTTTGTATCTGTCACGGGTTGTAGGGGAGGATGACGAAGGATGAACACGAAGAAGAAGGATAAAAGGTACTTTATTAAACACTCGGGTGACAGGAACACAAATAGCATCATACTTTTAACGAGACCAGACAAATCAATAGTATACTGAAAACTTAGGCTGAATCTGAAATCGCCCCCTATACCCTCAAATAGGACGTTATTTGAGAGGACGGCCATTTGTAGTGGTGTCCGAAACCATATTGACGTTATTGAGTGCACTCATTCAATCCCACATTGCACCGCAATAATGAGTGTACAACCGATGTACGCTCAACGGCTGTCTGAATTCACTCACTCGTTTTCTTTCACTCCTTCAAGTGAACAGTATTAGTGGACTAACGTAGGCAATAGTGAATGAGGGTTTAGAGGGTGATTTCGGATTCAGCAGTAGTAACGTATACTGATGATAATGAGTGTAATACAGCTGAACAGAATTACAATCAAATTAGTTACTATGACAACAAAAAGACTAGCCTGAACTGAACGAAGGGAAACAGGAACCAATGAATACAATCTAAAAGTCCATGAAAGTAAAACTAAGGTGACACAAGCAGACAAGTTTGACAATATTGAACAGTATTCATAGAGAATTCACATTAAAAAAAAAATGTATGTGTGTTTTCATAGTTATCATGTAGCACTTCCCAGAGCAGATCATCTAGAGGACTATGGAAAGTTCAAAGCCTAAAGCACATCAGCAGTGTGTTCATTCATGTTTTAATGAAAAGCAATCTGAGATGTACCGCAAGGGAATAAGTTAGATGTTAGCAGTGAAGAGAAAATATAATATACCCTCCAAAGGGTCTTGTATCTTGTTTTAAGGCCTTGTAAATGATCCAGAGGGTTCAATTAGAGTGTTAGTAATACAGTATGTCACACATTCAGATTACTTTGATAAATGATCAGCCTCTTGAGAATCAAATTGCAGATTGTGGAAGGACGTGGTCATGTGATGAATTTATCCTGAAGTTAAACACCTCACATGGGTCCTAACTGGTTGGCCAGATGATTTACCCTTTTCAATTTTAACCATTTGAGTGCTCGCCTACGAATTGAATCAGTAACTTAATGTCTGATTAAAGATCACAGCTTCCAAATGGCTTTTTTTTAACCTCTTAAACCTCTCATTCCCCTACCCCTCTCAGTATGTTCCTGCTATCTTTTTTCTTCTTCTTCATGTTTGTGGGTGTTTCAGGTCCATATGTGGTGTTTTCTAGCCAGCATATATTACTCTGCCATCTGGATTAGAGATACAAGCCTGTTAAACCTTCTTATAAACTCATTTAGACTCCATCAGCTAACAAGCTTTCACAATTAGTCATGTCATTATGTAACTTGTGAACTCTGAGCTTTTGAACTTATTTTATTTTATTTTTTTGGGTTGCATAATGGCTTTTGAGAGTTTAAATAAATATTTTTTTTAATTCTCACCTGGAACGTAATATACTTCTTGAGGAATGTTTTTCCCAAATATGTTTTGTCTGCTTTTCTCATAACTAGCAGAGAGCAAAGCCCAAAAATAGCATTTTGTTGCGACACTTGTGACATATTTTACAGTTTGTGGTCCTATTAAGCATTTCCTGAAGCATTGTAAATTGTCCCTCATTTGCTGACAATCTTGTTTTGAGATCAACACATCTGAAAGGCATAAAACAGGCCTTTATGTGGGTGTTACTTCAAGTGAAACTCTTTTGTGAGATTATACCAGCCATTATCAAAGTGAAAACCAGTTAGTCCATTACATTCTCTTGGCAATTCATAACTTTTTTTAATTTTTTTACGTTTTTGCCAATTAGTGGCCATTTCCAATGAATTTGTACAAACTCATTCATACATTTTGTATGATCTTCTTATTCCCAATTGATGGTTAGGTTTATGGATGGACCTTCATGCTTATTTTCATTAAAGAAAAATAAAAATTTGTATAAAATTACCACTTTGTAAAATAGTTGCGTTTTCTCATGAGAATGGGTTGGTTAGTCGGTTGAAGACACAAGAGTTTAAAACAGATATTTACAGCATTTAATATAGTTTCAGTCTCTCCACATGCTAGTTTTCATATTAGATAGTGTAGATCACAGATTTGTCTTCTCTTTTTTTGTGGTGTTTTCGTCTTCATAAAATGTTTTATCATTCTCTTTTGTAGAACTCGAACAATGACAAATGTATGTTTGACAGCATTAAAGAAAATGAAGTCAGAAGGTTTTTTTCTCCGTCTTGAAGTAATTGCTGGATTTTGTGTGTGGTGGCCAGGCCATAAAACTGCAATGCTTTTATCCCCTTCTCTTTGGCAGCCAGAGACAAACTGTGTCATGTTCTCATTCTCTCTTTCCATTATAAATCACATCTTTTATTTTCATAATTAAGCAAAGGGCACAAGTTAATAGTATAAAATAAACAGAACGCGCCACATTGCCTTTAGCGCAGCTGTCTTCTAATCCTGTCTGTAATTGAAATTCAATTGCAGAAAAAGATCGAAACCTCCCCTGTTGAAAGCAACCCTTTGCACTTTGTCTTGTCAGTATTAACAGTGCCTTTCAAGCAGTCAGAAGAGTGAATCAGACCACCACGCACCCTGCTGTACAAGGTTCATCTAGTTCAGTTTTATGTGCATCTCTGTGCAGAATATGTTGTCATGTTCTAGATGAACAAAAGACACATTAGGACACTTTTCATTTCTCAATACACAGAAAAAGTCTAGTTGCATATCATCTTGATTCCCTGAGAAGGCGAATGAGACGCTGGGTCAATGATGAAGGTGTTCCCATAGCTAAAAACCAAACTAAAAGTTTTTATTAAAAGTTAAAAGAGTAAATAAAGTTCCTAGTTATGTTCGTTTTTTGAGTTCACAATCTGTTTTTTTAACAGATTTTATTGGTCATATCAGTTACATAACGCTGAAACAAATAATTATCTTAACCCTAACCTTAACGTAAGTGTAGTGTTTGTAGAATATCCTGATAGATAGCTTTACTGTGTTTTCTGAACTCCTGTGTCCATGAAGTCTGAACTTTTCTTGACAGGGTGTTGCTCTTAAAATGTTTCATTTAGTTTTCATCTTTCATTATTTAATGTTAGCAATAATAACATCTCTCATACCCAGCTCTCTTTTGGTGTGGTTATGGTATGTGTATGTGTGATATGACATCCTAATTTAATATCCAGAGATAACTATAAATCAGCCAACTGTAAGTTAGGCTAAAATCAGTCAGATCATTTGTTTAAGCATCAGCCCGACACAACAGCAGTGACTTACCATTGGTGTGAGATTTGTGCTGGATCATCTGTTTTCTCAACCAGTGAAGGAAGGGGGAAGGTGTACATGTCTCTGCTGCTTGTGATTTTCTGAATAAATCACTAAATCATTTTTATTTTATTTTATAAAGGACACTCTTATTTTGGGCCTAATTTAACCACTTTCTGTGTTAAAATTCAGTGTTGTACTGCGGTGTAATTTTTCAAGGATAAAGTGTTCACTGTGATGCCCTATGGCCACTCTGCTATACATGCCACATTCATGGCTTCATCCTTGTACGAACCACACGAACATCTTCACTGTCCTGGTTGTCTTGGAAACAGGATATTAAAGTCTGTAGATGAGTAATAAAGCAGTTTCCTATCGCCATGAATACACGCCAGCGCCCTCACGCTTACTTGAAGTACTGAAATGACTTTGATTGGAAACACATTTTTTCCATTTGTAGCACACTCAATTCATGCTTTTCCTCCTCCACCCATTCATTGCGTAGAAAACAACATCAGTCCACAACCTGGATCCTTCATCATACCTCCTGATAACATAATCAGACAGGCTTTAAGTCCTGTAATACAGTAGCCGTATCTGTTACGCCCGACCCAGTCTCACGTCACACCTGCTGACGACAGCACACACTGCTGGGTGTGTCCATGGAAACTGATCCCATCACATCTATCCAGAGGGCAGCAACGGGCACAGAGGTGTCTGACTATTTCTGACTGAGATTCTAGAAAGTTCTAGTCATTTTGTCCCCTTTGTGTTCTCACTTGGAACGTAATGTTCGTCTTGAGGACTTTTCATCCCAAGGGTGTCCTCTGCTTTTCTCATAACTTAATTGTAGGGAGCAAAGCCCCAAAATAGCATTTTGTTTTGCGACAATTGTGACGTTTTACAGTTTGTGATCAAATTAAATCATTTCCTGAAGCGTGCTTGATTTGTACTTATTTGCTAAGCTGGCTATCTTGTTTTGAGGCATAGAACTAGGCCCTTTTGTGCAGCTTTTAAAGAAAAGAAAAACATAGTTGCCAGCCACTGCCAGCATTTTTGATCTTTTTCACAACATTCATGGCCCCCACAGAGTATTTTGCTGTATGAATATCTGAACATGCAAATGTAACACCCCCCCCCCCCCCCCCCCAAAAAAAAACAAACAAACAAAAAAACAAAAACAAACAGAGCCTCTACTATAAAAACCAACAACACCGTTTTATTCTAGCTTCATGCATTCTTTTTTTTATCAACACTTGAATGTAGGTAAGTTTAATAAAAAAAAGCAACATTTTGAACAAAAAGCTGAGAAAATCGTGTTTTTGTCAAGGACAAAAAATGCTTTTAAAATGCTGTTATTGCTTGTTTCTGCTTCTTCTTTTTTTTCTCTTGTGTTTTGATCCAGAGATTCATATTATTTTCGGAGATGTACTGTATAATAGCGCCCCCCTTCTGTATTACATTAGAAACATGGATTGCCGGAAAATTGTCAATGACAGAAAACGGGTTAATATTCTCGTCGGTCATGTGATTTATAGTTTGTCAGTGAGTCTGGTATGATCTCACTATTTGTCATGTCATTTAATGTTGTAAACACTTGTGTCTGGCCTCTGGCAAACTTAGGTCTCCTCTTAGTGGGTTTTCAGAATCTTAATGCTTTTGTGAGTTTAAATGTTTAATCAGTTTTAATATTTATGCATTCTTGCCTAGAACAAAATGTTCGTGTTGAAAAATGTTCGGTCCCCAGGGTGTCTCATTTGCTGATCGTGTGGTTGTTCTGGCATCTAGTGTAGTGTTGCCATTCATGTATGTCACATCTGTGCTTCTAGATCAATAACTGACACACTCTTGGGTTTGTCCCTCATTGCTCTTGCGCCCATTATCTACGCGTGGCAACAGCAAGATCTTTGCCAGCAATTTCTGTGGTGGATATCTCCCACCCTGTCATAACTCGCATAACTTAGAGGAGAGTGTGGCAGTGGGTAAGCTGTGTCAGTCCTTTAAATGTAATGCAACATTTTTGTCACATGATCATACATTTAAAATCTAAATTATACATTTTGTTAAATTGCTAATGTGTAAAACCATGTTTTGTTGTTGTTTTTATACAGGTACTATTACCATTACGATGACAAATAGTTAAAAATTGCTTCACTACATTTACATTTTCTGAATATTTACCCTATTTATGGCTTGTTCATGACAATGTGAATTATGTGGAGCAAAATAATGGGATTTGGGAATGGTTTTATGCTTTTCTTTTTCTCGTTTATGTTCATATTTGTGTTTGAATTGGAAATTAGACCCAATTATTTAGCATAACCCTTGCCTTGATGACACACTTTACCCCTAAGTTGGGACATGTTTTTCATATTCTAGTCATATAGCCTATTTCTAGTCTCTGTTATAGCTTTTCTTATTTCAGATGAAATCAGACTCCCTGAAATATTATCATCTGCATTAGTTTCACTTACAGTATATTATCCTTGCCTAGATGAAAACTTAAAGTGGCACATCTTACCCCACCCCCCCCTTAGACCATAATTTCTTGTGTCAGAACCTGCTTGTAAAATTCACACCAAATAAATGTGTTTCAAGAGGTCTAATCTGATTCAGGTCACAGCCGTTAGTTGTTTTTAAGAGATTGTTTCACATAAAATATGAGCACATTATTCTATTTAAAATAGAATTACTAAATCAACAAGGGGCAAATTATTTTCCTTTCAGAACTGTGCATATGATCTTTTTTTGTTGTGTTGGCAAACCAAGCTTGAAATTCAATAAAGCAATTGGAAATAAACTCTTTCACTCTACAATGATTTCTGTGTGGAAATATGCTGATCTGTTGTGTGTGGCTAATCTACTGTCTGTCAACAGAGAGTGGAAAAGTACGAGTGTGCCATTCAGTGTTTCCCTTATTGAGTGGTGTGAAATAATGCTAATAGCAAATTGTCGTAGTGCCATTGATGATTATTAGGACACATTAAGTCAACCAAAGGATGTTTGCTGTGCATATAGTGCCTTAATTTTTTAGGTACAAATATTCACTTCTGTGCATAGATCATGTGTTTTGTGTGGGGTGGATTCAGTAACCTGTGACCAGCCGTATAGAAAGCAGCCGCACTCTTTCAGCTGTGGCTTTCTGAAAAGCGCACTGGTGTTTGGAGTGTTTGGAGTGTTTGGAGCGGCCGTCCGCTCTCTGCTCTTATTTGAAGATCTGGCAAAAAAATTTATTTACTCTGTAAGCTCTGCATCTGTGTGAATTTATGTAGTTGAAAGATAAGTGTGCTTGGTGTAAGGCTCAAAGCTGCCATAACATCAGTTTGCAAGCACTACTTTTGGTTCCATACGTAAGCGTTTATTTTTTACCTGATGTCACATCTCTGAAAATTTGGTCACAGACGTTGAATATACCGGTAGTCTATTATTCATAAGCACAATTTGCTCTTTTCACTTGACGGTTGTGATGAACATATTATCTGGTATTTTGTTGCCATGTCTTGCTCCTTGGGGCAGATCTCGATTTAATTAGAACCGGTAACTGTATTTCCCTAGCATGAGTTAATTGTTGTACTTAATCACTGCGAAGCTTATAAAGTGCTGCGCTACAAGGAAATTGCAGTCTCTGAACAGAGACCCCACAGCAGTGCTGAGTAGCGACGAATTCATAGAGATGATTAATAACCTGATATGAAGCATGTATTCATTATTTCAGCAGCTTGTAAGCTTTACACCGCAAAAAGTCCTTTTTCTTAATAATTATCTTGTGCAGTTTTGCTTCTCATATAAATAAATGAATGTGTGGATATTTTACTGATAACAAGACAAAAATACTGATGAAGTAAATGTTTTTTTGCAGTTTAAATAAAAATATAGATGATATATTTCCTTGCATCCTTCCCAATACCCTGCTGAGTATTGTAAACAAAAAGCCATTATAATGAAGACATTTGTTACAGTTCTTCCGTGATTTATAACTTCCAAGCTAATATGCACATCTTTCTTTTGGGTTTAGGACATCTGCTCAGGCTGAGTTGTCTGCTTGTTTAATGCAAAAATGCATGCTGAGATAAACTCTAAAATGCTAACATGCCAGCATAAAGCTCTGTAGACGTCTGCAATGTTTGATGGAGATTGTGACACTATGTTTCAGGTGCCATTTGATTGGCCGAGACTCACTCTCACACTCTCTAGGCAAGGGAAGCAGTGCCATCACTTAACATCATTTCAGAACATAACTGCACACCACTGGTGTGTGTGTAGCACTATTGTCCTTTATTTCCAGCCTACCATCCGGAGCACTTGCTGTTAACACGTCAGTCACACATGAAATGACAGCATTATTATTGTAATCATTGTCTGTGATTGTGGACCTTGACTGTGTGTGGGATCTAAGTACAGAAGAAAGAGTTTTTTTTTTTCTGATTAAAGTCGATAGTTAATAGTAAAAGTCTTGGTATTTTATGCATTTTTACTGTATATATGTGTGTGAACAAGTAATTGATACACTGACGATTTTGCAGGTTTTCCCACTTACAAAGCATGTAGAAGTCTGTGTTTTTTTATCTTCAACTGTGAGTGATGGAATCTAAAACAAAAATCCAGAAAATCACATTGTATGAAAAAACCTAAATAGCCAACAGACTAAAGAAGACACGCATGACCAGCATGTATTCAACCCTTTTTTGAGCCACATAAGACATTGCTGTCAGAGTGTCAGGGAGCTCAATCTGAGAAAAGAACACGAAAAATAAAAATAAACTCTAGAGGGTCAACACATTTAGATGAACCATCTCAAAATTAACTAGGCTACTCAATGAATGGGACTGCCCAACATTACAGTAGATGCATGTGCTGCAGCTCTATGGCAAATCATTGCAGTTAAATAGCAATACAATACTGCATATGTTGTACTTGACATCATTAATTAACAGTGAATATGTTGAACACTTCAAATACACTGAAATCCAGACAGCTGGCAAGATACTGCACCATCTCAGCTGGAAGCTGATGTGGTTTGCCTTTCTATGTTAAGTTTACATTAACTTTTGTCCAACATGGTAAACAAAAGAATGTAAGTCCCTTGCATTAATGAATCAAATACAGCTTTTACAATTTTTTTAGTGTGTGAGTGTGCATGGGCGAGAAAGAGAGAGATGGCTTTACTTCAGTCAAACAATCATTTCTTATTGATCTTAAGAAAAAGTCCTTACTCCAGAGATGTGGTTGTTCTGTTTCTCAGGCCAGATGACAGCAGTCATCAAAAAATAAAATAACATGATTTAATATTTGAATCACAGCTTATGTAGTGTTTAGACATCGACAACCCAACTGCATTTTACCTCAAACTTGCGACTAGTTAACTTTCTAAAGATGGCGAAATCGCTTCTCGGGTCGACATTAACACACTGACAAAATTGTGTTCAGAATATAAAATATTTGTTATAACACTTCTTAATGTGTGATTGTGTAAAGGTGTTCACGAGATACCAACCTTTCGCAAACTTGCTTTCAACGAACTCTCGTTTTCATGGAGACGCGGTGTACATGGAGGAGAGGGTGTGTGTGTGTGTGTGCGTGCGTGCGTGCGTGCGCGCGCGCGAGAGAAGGGAAATGAAATGCAGTTGCATGTTTTAAATAGCGTTGACAAAGACGAAAACTAAGGACATTTACTCTATTATTTTATTTTAGTTAGTTTTGCCAAACACACATTACAGTTTTAGTTAGTTATGGCTTTTTTGTAATGCCTCGTTTTTATTTTTATTTCAGTTAACGACAATGTCTTTTCTCACCTAGTTTTAGTTTTTTTCGTTTGTTTTCGTTAACTATTATAACCTTGGTTTGCACACACTGCAGCAGGGATTTTGGCCCACTCCTCCATACAGACCTTCTCCAGATCCTTCAGGTTTTCGGGGCTGTCCCTGGGCAATACGGACTTTCAGCTCCCTCCAAAGATTTTCTATTGGGTTCAGGTCTGGAGACTGGCTAGGCCACTCCAGGATCTTGAGATGCTTCTTACGGAGCCACTCCTTAGTTGCCCTGGCTGTGCGTTTCGGGTCGTTGACATGCTGGAAGACCCAGCCACGACCCATCTTCAATGCTCTTACTGAGGGAAGGAGGTTGCTGGCCAAGATCTCGCGATACATGGCCCCATCCATCCTCCCCTCAATACGGTGCAGTCGTCCTGTCCCTTTTGCAGAAAAGCATCCCCAAAGAATGATGTTTCCACCTCCATGCTTCACGGTTGGGATGGTGTTCTTGGGGTTGTACTCATCTTCTTCTTCCTCCAAATACCACCAAAAAGCTCTATTTTTGTCTCATCAGACCACATGACATTCTCCCATTCCTACTCTGGATCATCCAGATGGTCATTGGCAAACTTCAGACGGGCCTGGACATGCGCTGGCTTGAGCAGGGGGACCTTGCGTGCGCTGCAGGATTTTAATCCATGACGGCGTAGTGTTACACTAATGGTTTTCTTTGAGACTGTGGTCCCAGCTCTCTTCAGGTCATTGACCAGGTCCTGCCGTGTAGTTCTGGGCTGGTCCCTCACCTTCCTCATGATCATTGATGCCCCACGAGGTGAGATCTTGCATGGTGCCCCAGACCGAGGGAGATTGACCGTCATCTTGAACATTTTTCCATTTTTTTTTATCATTGCGCCTGCAGTTGTTGCCTTCTCACCAAGCTGCTTGCCTATTGTCCTGTAGCCCATCCCAGCCTTGTGCAGGTCTACAATTTTATCCCTGATGTCCTTACACAGCTCTCTGGTCTTGGCCATTGTGGAGAGGTTGGAGTCTGTTTGATTGAGTGTGTGGACAGCTGTCTTTTATACAGGTAACGAGTTCAAACAGGAGCGGTTAATACAGGTAATGAGTGGAGAACAGGAGGGCTTCTTAAAGAAAAACTAACAGGTCTGTGAGAGCCGGAATTCTTACTGGTTGGTAGGTGATCAAATACTTATGTCATGAAATAAAATGCTAATTAATTTATTTAAAAATCATACTATGTGATTTTCTGGATTTTTGTTTTAGATTCCGTCTCTCATAGTTGATGTGTGTATGATAAAAACCATACAGACCTCTACATGCTTTGTAACCAGCAAAATTGGCAGTGTATCAAATACTTGTTCCCCCCACTGTATATATATATATATATACACACACACACACACACACACGCTTTTTTTACAGTTTTGTGTTACTCTACATAAGTTGAACCATTATGCTATGGATGCCACAGTAAGAAACAACTGAGCGAATGTATGGTTGTCACCATTTGATGTGTTGATTACGTTTATAGAGCCACTCATGTGTAATTTTGCTTTTCAAACTTAGTCATTATTGAACAGCCTAGGTTTCCCCCCCCATGTAGCTCATACAGTACAGTATATATTGCTTTTGCTGACTGTACTGAACCATGTGTTTTTAGGCAAAGAGATTTTGACCAGCAAGTCATTCAAGTGATTCAAGCATCAGCCAAAGAGATCACAGCACAGCTCTGTTCAACAAAATGTTTCTACTTTTTCATTTACACCACTAATTTGGAGAAGCACTAGTTTATACAGCAAGTCAACACTGTTTAGGTCCATTTGAAAGAACCAGTTCCAGCAAGAAGCTCAAAGCTAAAGATGGCAACTTGTTACATGATGTGAGTGTGTGTTTTTAAAGGCACTCTAATGGGATGGGGTGTGACATGAGATATTGTTGACTCTGAAGGTCGACGTGTGTTGTGCTGTTTACTCCTCTGTGCTGCTTTCCAAGGGCCTTAGACCAATAGTCAGCGGCATATGAAATTGTTTTATTTCATGCATGAATGATACTCCTTTTTTTCTGGCGCTGTTCTTTACACTACCATTTAGTGTGTGTGTGTGTGTGTGTGTGTTTAATAAATTAATACTTAAAGCAAGAATACAGTTAAATTAATAAAAAGTGACAGTAAAGACATTTATAATACTACAAATTATTGCTTTTAAATTTCTATTTATAATGAATCCCGAAAAAACATATATTATCCTCAAAATAGTTATTTTAAATTGTAATAATATTTCACCACTATTTTTACTGTATTTTGATCAAACTAATGCAGCCCTTGTGAGCATGACAGACAAAAACATTTTTACAAAAATCTTACGGTTGTGCATGTTTCAATGTTTTTACGCAGTTGTTGAAGTGTGATATTTGGGTATTTGCACACTGAGTCCTTGCTCCTAAAATACTCAACTGAAAATAGATTAACATTCTTTGATTCCAGCATGTATATGCACATGCTTGTGTGGTTTGTTTTTACTGTGAGTATAAATGTGTGACGTGTACGTCTGTGGCATGTTAGTGTGTGTGTGTGGCATGCTATTCCTCTGTGGTTCTTACATTTTCTGGATCTATCCATTTTAAAGATGCCCTCAATATGTTTACATTTTTCTAGCTGATATGGTCAATTTTTCATTACCAAAGTATCATGGTATGAGAATTTCTTTTACTGAAAAGTCATCGCTCATCTTTGGATAAACAATCACCATTTGAGGGAAATTTTAAATATCCCAGTATTCCCATCATACCATGATTATTTAAATAATGCTGCTCAGTGAGCTATAAGGTATCTGCAGATAACATACAGTATGTTTGTGAGCCAGTGGGGATATACATGGTGTGTAACAGTAAAGCTTGGTGTATATGAGCTCAGCTGGCTTGTTTCTGTTCTGCATCTTTGATACTTTCTCTATTTCCCTTTCTTACTATCTCGCTATCTTTAGTCATTAATGTTTTTCATTTGGTGATCACTTTAACAGCTGATAAAAGCAGTGAAGTAGCCCCAAAACATGACCCATCTTCACACCACGCAATCAGACAAATGACCCCAGAAAAAAGTGTCTGGAGTTTTGACATTTACCGCTGTATGATAAATGGCTTTCATTTCTTGCTCAGCTCTTTCAGGGATCAAAAATTGTTTGCAAGTTAATATTCGGTGTAAAGTAGGTTAGCAGGGAATGAGAAATTGTTATTTTGGAGGAAGAGAGTGGCATTGGTGATGGCTGTATTGATTTGATTTCAGTGTAAACAATACTGTACCTGTTGTGTAAATACGGTAAAACTGTACCTAGAGATTTGACATTTGCTCTACACTTGCATATAAGTGTTTTTTTTTTTATATAAAAAATAATGTAGCGCTCTGTAATGGGATTTTTTTTGATTTTGTAAAGATTTTTCTACAGTGTTTATGGATTTCAGAGAAACAACCAAGATCAAATGGTGACCTTCGCCACTGATGTAAGTTTAAATAAGTTTAGTCTTAGTTAGTTATTTGATGCTATAAAAACAGGAGTGTGACGTCATGATTGACAGCTGTGATTGACCGCTTCTCTAAACGAAGTAGTCACTGAGGCACCAACTGACTTTTTGGGAGATTTTCGGGACGAGATTGGAACTTGAGCTTTAATTTCTACATGTCCATAACTGTTTATTTCACACTGACATAATAAGTTGTTCTGCAGTAAACAGTACAAACGGTTTCTGCGAGAGTGTGGGCGGGACCTCGATATCGCGGCTCCACTTCAAGCTCACTACTGCGCAGACTCGGGTCCCACGTTCACTACTGTGCAAGATCAGGTCCCAAATCTGCGCAAGATGTCAGAGCCATATCAGGATTCTGGCAGCTTCACTTTTCACCAATGGAAGAAAGTGAAGGGGCGTCACAGTCAATAATTTAGATCATAATCCAATGGGATACACAAATAAGTGGATTTGGCCTGACTGTAGAGTGTCTGTAGATACTTCCAACAACCACGCAGTAAAGTCAGTTTGGAGACTCCTGCGCTCTGGCTTGACTCTGTGACCATCAATTGAGAGGGATTTTTCAGCAGGTTGTGTTGGGAGGGTCAGGGTTAATGCTTTCAGGCTTTTGCCTACTTCAAACTTCTGCCTCAGTAGCAGACCAATGATTCTTGCCCCATCCCACATTGTTACACTGCTTTGAGTGGCCACCTGTGCCGAGAATCAGCAGCAGGGTCTTGGAGCTAATAGGCGCACAGGAAGAGATGGAAAGAAAAAGAGTCAGTCTGTGGATAATACTTACTGCTTCTTGAACATTTTTATCCTCTGCCATCTTTAAAAAGGTGATTGAAATGGAAATTATTCTTAGCTTTAGTGATTTGATGTGCCAGAGATAGTGTCAGAGACACTTTGCTGACTATAAAATGCCATGCCAAAAGATCGCTAAAAGACATTGAAACAATGAATCATACAAAAGATTACCATTTTCCTTAGATAACCATTATTTTAGTATGTGGCTATTAACTCTCAGAATCACATTTCTGTGATTTTTTGTTGTTGATTTTTTTATTATTATTTACGTTCCTGCACATATTCTTATAAGTAATAGCCTATGGTCAGTGGATGTAGTAAAAAAATAAAAAATATTTAGGATAAACCCCTTGTGATGCATCCTCATCTGGATGTTGGGTGGATGAATTGGTAATATTGATATTTCTGAGCGGGCAACATGGATAATCTACAACAGTTAGCCTAAACGTGTTTTAATCGATACTGGTATTGATTCTTGAATTTCAAGAATGATCTTGTAGCTTTTTTCTGTTGATGCATGAACAAAACTACACTAAACATTTGTAGCGCATCTGCATCCAATAATCACAATAAGCTTAGTGCTTTGTTACTTTTATTGTCCCAGTACTTCATGCATTACCTAAACTATATAATCTATTGTAGATTCTCCTTATTGACATCGTTTGGTATTGGTTTACTGAATGAAAAGTTATCTTAATATATAGATTCTCATTTACAACGAATTGGTGAAACAATTAACTTCCTATTTAATAGATTTTTTGAATAAATTACATTCTAATTTAGACGACCAGACTGGTTAGTAACATTAGATATATCATCTGTTTGCACTTCAATTCCACATAAAGAAGCCGGTTTGGAATCGTTGGATATTTATTTTCTAAAAACTCTTCAGAGTTCTACATTACCCACACAAATTATCCTATACCCACAGACCTGGTTTCAATCAGCGTTTAATCAATTGAAAAAATCTAAAATTATATATATTTTAAATTAAGTAAAATAAAAAAGATAAAAAAAAAAGATTTCAGTTTTGGGCCGGAGTTTTCATTTCGTGTGTACTTCTGTGAAATATAACAATTTTTCTTCTTCTTGGGGACATAATGTGTATGTCCTTTTTTCATTGTAAATATTCAAAAAATAAGCTTTATCTTCGACATCCATCCTTTAAATTGAAATTGCAAACTGCATAACTGCATTGCCATGTCACCTTAATTCCATGAACACATCTTAAGCTAATCAGCAGACACAGAATGTCAGCCTGCTCATCTCCATAACTCCCAGGCAGCTTAACTGCGAGAGAACTGACCTTTAAAAGTGTGAGGGGAAGATAAATCAGCCTTGTTTAAGAGACTCCCTCAGAAGAGAAGAGGCAAATACTGTTGGACTATGCTGTGTTGCAAACTAGGGAGGACCAGATCTGTTTAAAATAAGGAGGAGAGAGCGTGCACTGGTATGTGGGGACTGACTGTCCTGGTACAGACTTCCTCAAGCCAGAACCTCCCTAAATATTTGGCTAGATCTGGAATTGTGCACCCATTTTTGCTAATTCGGTAAAAAGACACCTGGT
Organism: Phoxinus phoxinus; assembly: GCF_949152265.1. NCBI lineage: Eukaryota > Metazoa > Chordata > Actinopteri > Cypriniformes > Leuciscidae > Phoxinus > Phoxinus phoxinus. The sequence goes on along the minus strand of NC_136889.1, from coordinate 15,558,136 downwards.
TTGGAGTTGATAACCATAGGTCCTGTCCTGCAAGTCTTACTGTTTCTCTATTTCCAATCTCCCTGCTTGATTACCGCCAAATTCTCATCTCTCCTTATGTGGTGCACCTAAATAAATAAGGAATGTTTTGGTTGACTTGGTCTTGTGTGCCATTCTCAGGAAACTGAGCTTAAGTTTAATTAACATAAACCTATTCAAATGGTAAAAATGGAGAGACTCTTATCAGGTCGTGTGACTTGTAAACAATAAACTGTAAACAGTCAAAGTGGGACACTTTGAAGCCAATGTTTAGTGTGAATGAACGAGCAGCCAATAAGTAATTCCCACAAATGTTATTAGCAGCATTTTTACTGGGGCTTGAACATTGTGTTTACCTTCCAAAAAATGTATGGTCAGCCTTGTGTCCTCTAAAAGAGCGTAAAAGCGAGGCTTGTTTGGCATAATGTTTGAGGCTGGTAGTGTCTGTCTGTGTGTGTGTGTGTGTGTGTGTGTGTGTGTGTGTGTGTATTTCTGCACTGTGACTGTAGTGTTATAAAAAAGATGTACACTAAAATAATGTAGCGATGTATAAAGCAGTCACTTTCAAACCAATCAACCTTCTGTTGGTCAACATGGTGAATTGACCCACGTAGCAAAAGGAGCAAAGAGGACACTGACAACGCGCAGTCAGATGAGACAGAGCAGGTTACTTTTGGTATGAAACAAAGTCTCAGTTTTCAAAAAAAAAAAATTCAAACAATAATAGCATTTTGTGGCTCTTTAAAGGTATAGTTCACCCAAAAATGAAAATTCTGTCATTATTTACTCACCCTCAAGTTGTTTCAAATCTGTATGAGTTTCTTTCTACTGTTGAACACAAAAGAAGATATTTTGAAGAATTGGTGACCAGACAGTTGATGGACCCCATTGACTTCCATAGTAGGAAAAAAAGATACTATGGAAGTCAATGGGGTCCATCAACTGTCTGGTTGTGTTCAACAGAAGAATATCTTCTTTTGTGTTCAACAGAAGAAAGAAACTCATACAGGTTTGAAACAACTTGAGGGTGAGTAAATGATGACAGAATTTTCCTTTTTGGGTGAACTATCCCTTTAATGTGTCGTGACAGATCACTCTAGTGCCTTAGTTCAAGCGGCACATGAACCGATCATCTCTTCCTACTAGCTATAGCATGAGGTAAACATGATTGAACATCAGAAGCTATGTTGTTTCAACCGCAGAAAAACTTCAATACACACCATACACACTAGGGGGCTACACGATTAATCGAAATGAAACCACGCGCGATTTGGCAAAGGCTGCGATTATTTTATGTAAATCTGTGCTCAGTAGTAAATGCTGCTCCATCTGAAAGCCAGAGGGCGCTCTCGCGCAAACACTCCAAATATGCCCCGCAGAATTAGACAACGCAAGTCATGATTCCAGGAAATCCCTATGGAAATTCCAGGAAAACCCATACTATCTGTAGCTGAATAAACAGAAGATTATGTTGTCTTTTTTTGGACAAGAGGTTCATAAATGCTTCTCAAGTTTGGAAAGTTTGACACGTGTTACTTTTCCAAATGCACATTATAAGCGACTCAAACTCACAGTACTTTCAGATGGAGCAGTGTTTACTGATCACAGAGCCGAACGTCACTGACAAGCTGCGCATAAAAAATTATCGCAGCCTTTGCGATTTCATAATCGCAATAAGTAGAGATGCACCGATTGATCGGCTGGTGACCGGAATTGGCCGATTTTCACGTCATCTGTCAGTCTGACATATGCAGATTTTATTCAGATCAAATGCACTCGGGCGGCGCATGATTAACATCGTGCAACTGCAACATCAGCATCACACGTGCACACGGAACGCACATGTAGGAAACCTTGTGTCTGTTTCACACCGCAAGCGTGAGCGGCGTGTATTTTTTCTGGCGTGCATGCTAATCAATGAGTGCGTTTACACCGTGAGCGTCAAGCAGGAGCGGGGGTTTCGCCGCTGTGTCTATTTTTGCTGCCCTGCTCACGCTCAATTAAAGTGAAAGCACACTTTTGATGGACTTCACACAAAAAATCGGCCTAGAAAATTGTAATCAGTTTCATGTTAATTGTGATTAATCGTGCAGCCCTAATACACACCAAATTGAAGTCCACCTACGTTAATCTACTAACTCACCTGTCTAGTTTGTTTGTCGGACAAAAGGGCAGATTCGCCTTATGATTGGTCAGATCACCTGTCAATTGACCCTTCGCTAAGCCCCGCCCTCCTTAGTTACTGTTGCTACGCCTGGCAAGCTTTCGCGCCTGGTACGTCTATTACAGTGTGTATGTACCAGTGTCAGACATTCCCAAGGAGATAATTAGTAATTTTTGGCGAACAGGTGAAATATCTGAGAGAGCAAGACAAAAGGGAGTGCTGCTGCAGTATGCATTCGAGGGATATATCCACGACATAATATGCAACCAATTAGAGAATAATTTCATCAAAATTGAAGCTAAAGCCTATAGGCTTAGTCTCAGCGCAAGCAGCGGATGCCTCATTTGCAGACCATTCAAATGGGAATCACACAAATTGAGGAACAGCTATGTTCATGCACAGCAGGGTAAGTAAAATGTGAAAATAAATTATAATCTAATCATTATAAATCAAACAGCTTATCCATAAATCTTGTGGAATAACACTAACACTGGGAGAGCCACGATCGGATTGGGGTAACGTAACCTTAAAGTTACTCAGGGGTAGTAGGCCATCGAAATGCTTAAATATATTGTAAAGGGGTCATGACATGGTTTATTTTATTTTATTATTATGTTCCCTTAGGTGCAATTATAGTATTACTATAGTTTTTTTTACAAAAATAAGTTTTAGTTTAGTTTAAAGTTTTAAACACATTACTTACAGTTTGCGTCGTCGTTGTTGAGCCCAGAATAGTCGGCACGGACTTTGAGCAACAGTTTTCTGGCAAAGCCAGCATCATTTTGGGATTTGTTCTCAAAACAGTCATCCTTCAAATGTATAGAACAAACACTTAAACTAACACTGCCGTGACTGAGACGTCCGCAAAAAATAAAGTGCATCCATTTTCCCCTGACGACTGGATCTTTCGCAGCGTATTCAAAGATGTTGTTTGTCCACAGCCAGGAACAGCACATCTGCGTGGCATCGTAATTTCCCTGTACACAGACCCACTCGCTGTCCGTCGACTGAACACTTGTGAGGCGCGCAGCGCGCGGGCGCGACAATGATACGAAATGAGCGTAGTTGCCTTGCGCTTTAAGCGTAGTTGTCTTGTGCTGGAGGCGCTCATATGCAAACGCTGGTACGTCACTTCGTACCGTGACGTCACTTCTTACCATGGATCCAGAACGAGCTGTATTTAGAGCTTGATTAAATAAATGATTCGTTTATAATGGGGAGGAAGTCTTAAGCTATGAAACTTGCAGGACGTTTTAATGGTACAAAGACCTCTTATATACCAAAAGATCAAGGCAAATTTGGTTTCTCATGTCATGACCCCTTTAAAGTATGTCAGCGAGCCTCCGTCTTGCCTTTAATCATCGTATTTTACCTTTAAATATATGCATTATGAACAACCGTCATTATTTCCAAGCACTATGTGTTTTTGTTAATCCTGTCGACATTTAGTTGTGAATTGGGCGTCCCACACTGCTTGATCCACGCCCGGCATTTCTCCCCTTGGCTTTTAGGTTTCGGGAAGGAAAAAAATTCCACCCCACCGTCCAAACTTTTAGGATATCGGGTATCAGATTTGCACAATTCATACGCACAACGCTTCAGCATGTTTCCCTCGCTCGAAAGCTTGCCAGACCTCCCGCGCCTAGTTACGGATGCTAAGCCACGATTGGCCTGTGGCGGTTTTCGGGCGTGGCTTAGCGAAGGGTCAATTAAACTTCCTGCGAAGGGTGAAAAGGCTGCACCTTTAAAGTGTAATTTCTGCACCACTAGTGCCACCAAACTGAATTGCAAAAACAATGACTATTTTCAAACAGGTTTTCCCAAATACTCCCCCCTCTCTTTGGTTGGGAAAATGTATATCCTTGCTCTAAACTCATGCCATTGGTTGTGTCAGTATTGCTGTGTCGGGCTTAATGACAGCTGAACAACGGACACTAAAGCCCAATTTATACTTCTGCGTCAAACTCCCGCCGTAGCTACGTCGTAGGCAGTGTGTAGCACGCGTACGCTTCGGCGTACCCTGACGTGCACCTCTCCAAAAATGTAACAACACGTCAATTCTACGCGGACGCAAGTGCTGTGATTGGTCTGCTAGAACCCCTCCCTCGGGTTTCACATGCTCCCTATCCATGTGTAATTGCGCGTCAACACGGACAACGACGCAGAAGTATAAATGAAAACCAACGCGTAGTCTATAGCATAGATGCTCCGGCGTAGGTCCGACGCAGAAGTATAAATCAGCCTTAAGATGAATGAGAATACTAACAGATAGCTCTTCCAGGTATTATACTCCCTGATGTGGTCCGTGATTTCATCATTGATGATGTTTATGCAAGTTTATGCAAGACATGTTCCCATCTGTGCTTACATCGTTTGTTTGCGTGCTCGTGATTTGTCGTGTGGTATGTGTGTTCCTTAAGCTGCTATTACCAAAACTTTCCTTGGCAAGAGTCAAAAGTATGACAGGAAGACTCTAATAATCAATTCCAGGCAGCGTGCAGCTGTGTGTCAAGACGTTCGATTGGTGAGTGAACATGGAGGTAATAGCAGTTTCTTCTGGCTGTATTGTGAGTCAAAACCGTCATAGACTCGTCTCATAGACCTTCTAGAATGCAATAGTCTATTTTTGTCTTGTTTTTCAGGAAAAATATCCTAAATCCTTTTTTGCATACATATTTAGACTTGTTGTCAGTGAACATATCTGGATTTAAATTTATTTTTATTTAAAATGGTTTACTTTTAAAATGATTAAAACTAAATTGGAATTGGAAATAATATTAATAAAACCAAAAATGGTGTGCCAATGGATTTTAAGGACGTTTAGATATTTTTACTGAATACAATATATATTTTTTTTGTAATGTGATAATGGTACATCAGTTTAAAACCAAGATTCCAAATAAAATGCGGAAAGTGAGAACTTGCATGTATTTAAATGTACATATATTTATTTGTTAAAAATAATTTTAGAATTATAAAAAAAACAAAAAATACTGACTATTGTGCCAATGGGGTAAGAAAATAAACATAACTCAATATGTTGTCTGACAACAAGTCTTAATATAATATCTTATAATATCTATATCATTTTACTTTTTAAGTAATTCAGAATTTTTACTGCAAAACAGGAAAACATACTGATTATAATTGTTTGTTTTGCAGTGTGGTAATGGTTCAAATAAAAATGTAGGTCTTGCTACATATATGTGCCGGAGCCAATGTCTTCAGCCAGCTTTCATACTGCTTTCTCACACTATCAGACCCTCTACAACTCTCTCGTTTCCCACCGTCCATTCCTATTCCAGCCCAGAAAATGTCATTGGTGGCGTTTGTCTGAGGACTAATCAAAAATGTGGTTAAACAGTGGTTAAACATCTTACTGCTAAGTAGGAAAACACACGCTTGACCTGGAGAACTCTGGGAGCTTTCCCTCCATACTCACTTGGCCTGCGGGTGGTATGCTCATTAGAGAGAGAGAAGAAAAGTGAAATAAAGCCAGAGAGATTGAGATTAGGTAATATTCCTTTCCCCACTCTATTGTTATACAGTAAATTGAACAGAAAATGGATCTGATGGTTTTCAGTTGCTTTATTTGTTTGGTGAGTTGGATGGAAATTTCATTTGTGCTTGTTGGCCTAAATTGCTCAATACAATCAAACCCAAAAAAGTTCACTTTATGATTTGAGGAAGTGCCTATTGATTAAACAGCAAGACATGGCCACAGGTGAGAAGATTCCAACACTTGGCATTATGCAACTGGATGGCATCTCTCTTTATTTACTACAGAAAAATATGTTCCCAATGCCACTTTCCAGTCCTTTTCTCCTCTGAATGATATGGCTTTCATTCTGAAACGTGTCCAGTCACAGTGCTGGAACACCTACCGAAATGAAACACTTACTGGTGCTGCCCACTCAGTAGGAAAAATCAATGATGTCAACTCCTTTTCCGGGAATAGTATTGTGGCTGCAGCTGAGCCGGTGTCTGTTCTTTGTGAAGTCTCTGAACACTTTTTAAGAGTGAAGCTCCGTTCTAATGCGGATGGACAGCGGGGCAGCCACACTTGTGGGACTGCCGGCACATCTGGAAACACTAAGCCTCCCGCTGCACTGCCTGGCCCAATAAAAGTCACTCTCTAGTCTTTTCTCACTTTCTCTCCTCTCACTTTTATTTGCTCTGACCCTTTCTGTGGTGTAAAGGCGCGCTGATGACCGCATGATGCCCCCCGACACAGTGACCTGGGGGAAGTTCAGATGGATGAGGAGAGACAAAGAACGAGCAATAATTAAGAGATCAGTCACTTGCCTCTCTAAAGAACAACGCAGGCAGGCTCATGGATATGGAGTAGATGAAATACAGATCTTCTATCTCCTTCTGCTCCACTCTAATTAAATGGACAATCTTATGTAGGTCTGCTCTAATGAGTCTTTACATATTTCATATCAACTTCTTTCTCATCTCTCACATGTTAATATTTAAGCAGTGGTGTGATTGATACATGTGCTGAAAATAGAATCAAGGCTTTTTCTAATGTGTCGGTGTCTGTGTGTGAGAGAGAGAGAGAGAGAGAGAGAGAGAGAGAGAGAGAGAGAGTGTGTGTGTGTGTGTGTGTTTGTATCCATATTGATTGTCAGACAGAGTTCTGAAAACAGGCTAGGATAACATGGTAATGGTTTCATACTTTAAGTTTTTATGAATGAAATGAATAATGATACAATTATGTTTTTTTCTTGAGCACCAAATCTACATATTAGAAGGATTTCGGAAGAACCATGTGTCAGTTTTGCCGTTACATGAATAAATTACATAAAATATATTGAATAGTTATTTCACAATTTGAGTGTTTTTACTGTATTTTTTACCAAATAAATGCAGCCTTGGTGAGCAAAACAAACTTAACAGTATTAAATCTAATACATTTTGAACAAGTTCTACATGTGTTTTTTTTTTTGGTACAATTATAAACATATTTACACAGATTTTTTTCTTTAATTCACTGTTGTATATTAGGCTATATATAGTTCTGTTTAATATGATATATATTCCTGTAGCCTAAATTTCTCTCCAGGCTTAAAAGCCAAGGGAATCAGAAATGGACAGTGAAGGAGATAAATTATTTATATGCAGAGACTTATGAATTTTTAAATAACACAGTGATTATATTCACCTTGCCTGCAAGCAGAATTGTTGTGCTAATGTTATCATGCAGCGTCTTTAGGTCCATAAGCAATGGTGAACTTCAGAAACTCTGTAGTTACTCGGGGGTGTAGCACACTGTTGATGTGCTGTTGTCATGGTGATGAAGGATGGTCAGGTAGTGTAAGGATAAGCATGTGTAGATGAGCATGTAGATGAGCTATATACAGTATAATAAGGTGCATATACAGTATATGGCTTAAACCATGAAAGCAAGATAATGTACTTGCCCTTACTGTTAATAGATCTTTTCTGCCAGATGTGTGAAAATGCATAGCAGGACGTGTCAACTCACATTATGGAGGCTTATGAGACTAAAAAACAACAACTTTTTTTTTAGGGTTTCGTCAGTTGGTTTGTTAAGTTGGTCTAAAAACATTCACAGCTTTAGGACTGATCTAGCTCGTCTGACTGGAATCGCAAACTAGTCTGTCTCACCAGGACACAATACTTTCACACCCGACCAAGCACAGCATTAGCAGTACTGTATTTTTAATAATGGCCACTAGATGTTTTTGAGCATTACGGTAATCATTGGAAAGTAGAAAGATAATTACGTTTGCATGCATGCAGTGCTTGGTCAGAAAGAGAAAACTAAAATTAATCATAGTCGCTTTGTTTGTTTGTTTTACGACAATTCAAGCGCCAGTGGAAGTGAGTCTTTCGCACAGTTAAAAGGGGTTGTAATAATTTTCTTTACAGGGGCTTTCATGCACTTTTGTGCTAATTTGCTTTAAATCTAAGTATTATGTTTAAAAAGAGCAAATTTTAAGTCTTGTCACTCTCGAAGATCTATTTTCAGCTACTATAATGGCTGCTCGTTAATAGCGATATTAGCCAGTGGAATTGCTGCCTGCTCCATTTAGATTCTGTTATGACAGGTTAGTCCTCTGCAATTACCCTCCTCACCTCTCAGTGTGACCACCCCACCCCCACAACATAGCCTATTCAGTGTTTATGCATTAGGTTTTAAAAAGGCCATTCAAATATATGGTTTATTAACTTTATTTCTTTACAGACAGTCTTTGGAATAACATGAGAGTAACATTGTGTACTAACCAGATGTGATCGGTACAAGCAAAAAGCAATAAAAGCTAACTGTGGCAAGCAGGGCAAGGCCGAGAGCCGTGAGAACGGTGAGTGACTGATACCGGCGTGAAGGATGAGAGAGCGCCAGGCCTGGCCTTTACATTGTTTTGTTTGTGTGTGTGGCAGTCGTCCGTGAGGGGCTGTCGCTTTACTTTAGTTTTGTCAAGTCAAGTCAAGTCATCTTTATTTATATAGCGCTTTTTACAATACAGATTGTATCAAAGCAGCTTCACAGTGATAACATGAAAATAATACAAAAAAAAACAATTTCATCATCATCCACCTTTAAGGCAGATCTATAATATTGTTGAATATTAAATGTCCCCAACTAAGCAAGCCAGAAGGTAAGGCAACAGCGGCAAGGAACCAAAACTCCATTAGGTGACAGAATGGAGAAAAAAACCTTGGGAGAACCCAGGCTCAGTCGGGGGCCAGTTCTCCTCTGGCCAATGAGTGAACAGTGTATGAAGTTCAGAATGAATCAGAGTATTTGTCCAGTTCCGGTTGGTTGAAGTCGGAGTGGAGAGGAGGAGAGACTGGTTGACACTTCAGGTCAGCGGCGTCGTCGTCGTGTCCTGGCGCTGGTTCTTCATCAGATCTGGATACGGCCTGGTTCCGGTGGACAGCAGTAAAACCTCGGGATAGACAGAGAGACTAATATTAGCGTAGACGCCATCCTTCTTATGATGTACCAAGTACATCAGGATTTACGGGAAGTGTTCCCGGTCCCGGCTGTTCTAAACTATGCAGCCTAATTATATAAGTCTATAATGTGTTATGTGTATGCTAGGCCGAAGAGATGTGTTTTTAGTCTAGATTTGAACTGACAGAGTGTGTCTGCTTCCCGGACAATGGTAGGATGACTGTTCCAAAGTTTTGGTGCTAAATAGGAAAAGGATCTACCGCCAGCAGTCGATTTTGATATTCTAGGTATTATTAACTGGCCGGAATTTTGAGATCGCAGTAGACGTGAAGGACTATAATGCGTTAAGAGCTCGCTCAAGTACTGCGGAGCTAAACCATTTAGTGCTTTGTAAGTGATCAGCAATATTTTAAAATTTATACGATGTTTAATAGGCAGCCAATGCAGTGTTGACAGAACAGGGCTAATATGGTCATACTTCCTGGTTCTAGTAAGAACTCGAGCTGCTGCGTTTTGAACTAGCTGTAGTTTGTTTATTAAGCGTGCAGGGCAACCACCCAGTAGAGCATTACAATAATCTAGCCTTGAGGTCATAAACGCATGAACTAATTGTTCTGCATTATTCATTGAGAGCATATGACGTAATTTAGATATATTTTTAAGATGGAAGAAAGCGGTTTTACAGATACTAGACACATGACTTTCAAATGAAAGATTGGTATCAAAGAGCACACCCAGGTTCCTAACCGACGACGAAGACTTAACAGAGCAGCCATCAAGTGTTAGACAGTACTCTAGGTTATTACGTGTGGAAGTTTTTTGTCCAATAATTAGAATCTCTGTTTTTTCTGAATTTAGTAGTAGGAAATTACTAGTCATCCAATTTTTTATATCAGCTATGCATTCCGTTAATTTTGTGAATTGGTAGGTTTCGTTAGGTTTTGAAGAAATATACAGCTGAGTATCGTCGGCATAACAGTGAAAGCTAATTCCATGTTTCCTAATGATATCTCCTAATGGTAGCATATACAGAGTGAACAGCAGCGGTCCTAGTACTGAGCCTTGTGGTACGCCATACTGAACTTGTGATTGATAAGACATCTCTTCATTTACTGCTACAAACTGATAACGGTCAGATAAGTATGATTTAAACCATGCTAGTGCAATTCCACTAATGCCAACATAATGTTCGAGTCTATTTAAAAGGATGTTGTGGTCAATGGTGTCAAATGCAGCACTAAGATCCAGTAATACTAATAGAGAGATACAACCACGATCGGATGATAAGAGCAAATCATTTGTGACTCTAACGAGAGCTGTCTCGGTACTATGGAACGGTCTAAATCCGGACTGAAAATCCTCGCAGATATCATTTCTTTCAAGAAAGGAACACATGTTTTGTGTTTGTTTATTTTATAATTCAAGTGTTTGAACGTTCGTCGATTCCCGGCTACTTCTTCCCTTATCAACTTGTTACGTTAACTTTGACAGTGATGCGACAAAGCTAACGTTATATTGGATAGGCTAAATTTACTATAGGCTAAATTTAGGGATTTTACTGTTTCATGTAATTTTTTTTGTGCAAATTTTCTGTGAAATAATAAGTACAATTATTCTAATATGCTGATTTGGTGCTCAAGAAACATATGATTTTCAATGTACAGACAGTTGTGCTGCTTAATATGTTTGAGGAAACAGTGATAGATTTTTTTGATGAATATACATTTCAAAAGAATTGCATTTATTTATAAAAAAAAATATTTGTAACATAAATGTTTTTATTGTCACTTTTGATAAATGTAATGCATCCTTACTAAATAAAATTATTAATTTCTTTAAGTTTTAAACCGTAATGCCATTTTCTTTATATGATGCTTTATGCACTACTGCAATTTATATACAAAGGCTTTTCTGTGCATAATGTTAGCCCTGTTCACACATATGACTCATGGGACCCAAATCCTGATGATCCTCATGTTTATTAAACTTCAAACATGAGAGAGTGAGTGTGGATGTGGAGAGACATTATATGAGTTGCATATAAAATAGTTACAAGTGTACACACTTTTGTCTGCAGACTCTTTTCATTTGGATTTTAAACAGAAAAGTGTCTTATCTCAGTGTCACCACAGGTACAGGTGTCGCCTGATATTTAATCTGAAATTGGAACTGATGATCCCTCACAATAATTCTCTTAATCCGAATAAGAGCTTTACACATTTTTTTTTAATGAAAATTATGTCACACTTTGTGGCAAGACACAATACACATTTCTGATCTAATTATGACAAACCTGCTTGTTTTTGAGCCTCTTTTCTAATAACAGAAACTGGGAGTATCGAATTGTTAAAAGGATTCATTTTGAGATTCCAGATGTTTCAAGAACGCTGTTTTAGAGCGGTTCGTATTATCTCTAATTACAAAATTATACTTTTTCCTGAAATTGCTTTGGGGAGGAGAGGGACAATGAGACAATCAAAACGGTGATGATAACCTAGTGGTCATTTCCTGCCCTTAGCCCTGCTCAACTGTTGATTCCTCTCTGGTGAGATAGATTTGGAATAAATTGGGCATCTAGAGGCAATTGCACACCATGTTATTTGTACCTTTAGTACATGATCCTCATGTTATTGATTCTCTTTTCATTGGTAAGCAGTCTTCAGCAGTGATTGCGGCATGGCAAAGATGAAAGCTGTTGCCTGTCTGATGTGTTTGAGCTGCAGTCCATCAGAAGTAGCTGGTGAACACGTTTCACCATGTCTGGTTTCAGATAATTCTACTTGATGTTTCTTTAATGCTCTATTGCTCTCATTCATTCTCTACCTCTTTCTTTTTTGCTAGTGGAAAAATCTTACCATACCAAATCATACCATGTGTGTTTTTGTATGTTCAAGTGTATTCATACGTAATACCCTGAGAGCAACAAGTTGCACACTGCCTCTTCAGAAGGACCGAGTAGAGCCATTAGTGAGTACTCATGAAAGAAAGAGCTTTTGGTGCAGACATGAAATTTGAAGTGTTCTAGAAAAGGGTTTTTCAACTCCTAGAAATTGTTCCCAAATTATAGTCCACCTCACAGAAACTCCTGTGGTGCTTAAAGGCCACGACACGCTGGCAGACCTTGATTGACACATGCAAAGACCCGTGCAAAATCCTAAAGCTGTCGCTGGCAGACAAGTGTGCAAGGACGGAAATTCCTAGGCTTCCTTCCCCACTTTCCCCACTTTCAATGCTATGCTCCCCATGCTGAACTGATTACTCCAACTCATTGGATCTCCTCTCCTCCATTTTGTAATTTTTTTTATCGTTTTTGGACTGGTTTTTGAAACCAGGTTCACTGGTTTGGGATGGTAAATTGTGGATCATCCAGAGCAAAAGGCAGAAACGCATGCTCAAAACACCCATGCATGAGCCCACACATATTGCCATAGAAAATAAATTGCCCCACTTGTGGTGTTTTAGCACATGATTCACAAAAGTTTTGCAAATCAGTTAACAGCACAAACACGCCCACAACTGTCTTGCAGGTTGGTATAGAATTCACCTGACTTTTTAAGATACATTTTTCTTTAATTAAAAGCTGTGGTCAGATTCACAAAAATCATCTTAAGGAAGTTAAAAAAAACGCTTAAGAATTTAATTTCTTGAGGCTGATTCACACAGAATGTGTTTTTGCGATCAAAAGCTCAAGGCGCAGGTCAGTGAAACAACAAGGTCTAGAGACGCATTTTTAAAAGTTGAATTTCTTTTAACTTAAGTGCCACGTTTTTTTAGAAAGTCGTTTCATGCACGAGCCGTGAGAAAAACATTGGAAAAGTAGTGCAGTGTAATGGAAAATGCATTCTGTGTGAACCGGGCCTTAGAATTTATCTTGAGTTCTTCAAATTCAGTAAACTGTCCCATCATACGTAAAAATTACCTATAATGGTGTTTATAGAGTGTTTCGAGCCCCAGAAGTTAGCCTCTCTTTCAGCTTACTGCAGGTTGGGCAGCCAGAGCTTCACCCGTGTGTACAGTGCAGATCAGAGCCGCCCTGAGGTGAGGTTCATTACTGGATCCTAGTCTGATGCAGACTGGACCTGGAGGGGAAAGCAGCACTGTTTGGCTTATTGAGAGTTTGCTTAATCAGGACTTACCCTTCAAAGTCTAAGGGGTTTTAAGTCCACCTGGCACTATGTTGACATTTTGGCTTCTGGAATGGTCAATATTCATAGCAGAGTGAAGAGAGACATATTTCTGGATTCTATAGATTCTCAGCTACAATGTGGATGCATTGACAACACACTTCTTGAGACACTTGTATGTGTTCTAATGTGATATATCATCAAGAAACACAAAAACAGAAGTTAAATATTTTTGTTTTTATTATATAAAAATATTAAACATAAATTAATAAAGGATTTTACAACAAATATTTATTCCTCAAAGGTTTTAGAACACCTGCAAAAAAAATTGGGTGAAAAAATATATTGGCTGCAGGAGGAGCAGCAGAAGCGGTGCTGGGTGGAAAAGGGCGAGCGGTCGGGGTCCTGGGTTCAGCAGATGTACTCGGCTGCTCTGTGGTTTCCAGATTTAGACTAAAACACACAGATTTTGTCATTAGTTTAGATTCCCACATATCAAAAGTTGTACAACCTTTCTTATAATGAAATAAAGATTAGCTAGCCATCATCATGTGTGCATTTTTTACATCCAAGTCATAGGACTTCTAACTACAAAATTATTACTGGAGCCTTCATCATAGTATTATATGCACAGAGTAAATACAATGTCTAAACCAACCAAACCCCCTCCCATGTAGACACATAGTACAGGCCTTAGATAAGGCTTACTGCACCATTATTTCTAAAAAGCTATAATAAAATTTTACCTAAAAAACATTACAATAAAATGCACAGAGTAAATACAATGTCTAACCTAACCAAACCCCCTCCCATGTAGACAAATAGTACAGGCCTTAGATAAGGCTTACTGCACCATTATTTCTGAAAAACTACAATAAAATTTCCCTAAAAGACATTACAATAAAATAGACAAGCAAAGTAAACGAAATAGCTTATAAATGAAGATGGACTAACGTTACATGCGGCCAAAACGCACACATTATTTGATGGCACACATTATTTGATTACTGCTCCGTTATTTCTGAAAAGCTAAAATAAAATAATTCTACTAAAAAAACGATACAATATATATTAGACAATATATTATCAGCAATATAGCATTCATAATACTTACTCCTCAAATGGATCGATTCCGTCCAAGATTTGATCCTCTTCCTCCGAATCAAACCGATCTGGATCAGATCCATTCTCACTCTCATCGCTGTCGGCAAAAAGCATTTCAGCAACTTGCTCGGCAGAGAATCTTCGTTGTGCCATGTTTTCTTTGAAAATAATCTTGCCAAGTACAAATAAGCGTATCTGATATATCTCCAAATGTGCGCGTCCAAAGACCGTGTATAAAAAAGTTGCGTCAGCAAACAATCCGGGAATCACAGGTGGAATTGATTTCAAACCCCTCCCCTTTTTTACGTTCCTAGCCCATCTGACAACGTCATTTTTTGTTTTTGGTCTGTGATTGGTTCACACACAGATCTGTGATTGGTTCACACACACCAACAGCATTTTATATCATTAGATAGAATAAAGTACAATTTCCTTGTTTTGCGGTAAAATGCTATAGATTTGCACTAAAATACGGAAGGCTGATCATTCGCGAAAGTCAACACTGTCTATGCAGACGAATGTCAGCTTTTTCATAAAAAAAAAAGTAAGTTAATACCTTAATCCATTCCAAAGTTATTAATAGATATGTCAGGGGTGCGCACTTTGACGCTCTAGAGCGTCAGTCGACTTTGAAGGGTTAAGTCTACAATGCTCTACCTGCTCCACAAACTGTTTGTCTTCTTGTCCGATAATTATCTGTAATGACAATAATCCCTCTCCAGTCACACATTGTGTCTGATAACACACATAGACAAGAAGGGATTATGACCAATGCACACATTTTCAATTCCTTTCACAAACATGAACACAAATGTGAAACAGTCAGAAAGGGATTACTTTTAAAAAATGCGTCAGAAAGGGTTGAGATTTAAGCTCAAATGTCATTATCTAATCAGAAGCAACTTTTCTGTCCACACTGGAGGAGAAAATGTCATACGATACAAATAAATCAGAGCCAATAGACGCAACGCATCAGTTCATCAGTTGCGCCAATAGATGCAACGCATCAAAAAACTTTCCAATGCATCTTTCCAATGATCTGCATGTCATAACTAGTTTAACAGACTAATCCAGTTGTTTAACCATCCTTATTAAGGTAGCCGTTGTCTCTAAGTTTTTGTAATGTAAACCGTTTTAAATATTGATAATAATAAATCTATGTTAAGCACCAATATCTGAAGGATCATGTGACACTGAAGACTGGCTTCTGAATATTCAGCTTTGTCATTACAGGAATAAATGACATTTTAAAAAATGTGTTTAAATAGAAAACAGTTATTAGGGGCCAAGCACTGAAGGTGCGGGCACCTATTGTATCTGTTCCCGTTCTTATTAGGGGCCAAGCACTGAAGGTGCGGGCACCTATTGTATCTGTTCCCGTACCAAAAATAATTCTTCTTCTTCTTCCGCTCTGGGAGTCTATGGCAGCCCATAGAACCGATCGCGGTAAAGTTGTAATGGTTTGACATTCGGATAGAGGACAGTCCCAACATTAAATACACCAATTTTGGTGTGTCTAAGTCATTCCCTCTAGCGCCACCAACTGTCCAAAGTTTCACTCATGTTTATTCTAATAACTTTTGAACCACAAGGGCTAGAAACAAAATTCTTTTTTCCTCTGATTCCTGACCTCGTGACGATTCGATTGCACCCAATGACGTCATTTTGCGCCATGAAAAGTTTTCCGCCATTTTGAATTTTCCGAAAAAGCTACTTTTTCGAACTCCTCCTAGGCCGTTGCTCCAATTTCCATGAAAATTGAATCAGATCATCTACAGACCATGCCGACAAAAAGTTATGGAATTCAAGTTGATTCGAATTACCGTTCTCGAATACCGCGCAAATAAATTTTACGTAGCGCTTGCAAAAACAGACGTAAGGCCGTATCTCCACAACGCTTTATCGGATTCAGACCAAATTTGGTACATGTCATCACAAGCATGACCTGAGGCTACATGCTGCGTTTCGGCGCAGCGCCACCTACTGGTCCGGAGATATGAATAATTTATGTTTTTGCTTATAACTTCTGAACGGTTTGTCCAAAAATCACAAAAGTGGTCTCGTTAGATTCAGGGCGTCGAGCTGAGTTGACTGATATCCAATTTTCCCATATCGGCCATTTTGGCTGTCGGCCATTTTGAATTATGTGCTAAAATACTGTATTTTATGAACGCATGAACGTATTGTTACGAAACTCAGTATGGGTCATCAGTACAACGCCCTAAAGGTACTCAAAAATTTATGAGACAGCGCCACCTTTTGGTCAAAAGTTATAATGAAATTTCCAAAAATGCTAATAACTTTTGAATAAATTTGCCTATAGTAATGACACTGATCTCAATAGATTCCTTGGGTTATGCTGAAAACATAGATACCAATTTTGCCATAGTCAGCCAAACTTCCTGTCCGCCATCTTTATTTTCTTTTAAAACCTACTTTTTCAAACTCCTCCTAGACCGAACGTCCGATTTTCACCAAAATCGGATCGTGTCATCTCCAGACCGTGCCGAGTAAAAGTTATGGATTTCGTGTCGATAGACAAAACCGTTTTTGTATACCGCAGTGTCAAAGTTGAGGCATGATGCCAAAATGACTATTCAGGCTTTATATCTGCAATGCCTTGACATATTGACACCAAACTTTGTATGTGTCATTGTCACTTCACTCTGACCACATCACATCAGTTTCGTAATTGCGCCACCTATTGGTCGAAAGTGATAATCTATTAAATCATATTTTTAAGTTAATGCATGTGATTTTTCAACCATTTTGCCAAAATTCATCTTTTAATGTCTTCAATTGCTCCTTGCTGCAGTTGATCTCTCACTCCCAGCCACTTTGGCACGTCTTGTCGTCTTGCTTGCGCTTGGCCCCGGTGATTGCTGCTTGCAGCTATATTTTAAGATTGTAATCATATTTCGCAATAGTACTGTTTTTGCTTTGCTTTTGATCATGTAAATGCAGTCTTGGGGAGCACAAGACTTCTTTCAAAAACATAAAAAAATCTTGCCAACACCATCATTTTGAAAAGTATAGTATATAATTTGTTCAGGCAGAAGAGAAAAGAAGCTTTAATATAAGAAACCGATGGTGAGATGATATGAAATGATATATGAAACAGCAATAGAGAGATTAAGAGAGAAATAACTAGAATGAATAAGAAGTTAGAAACTGTAGGACCCAACTCTCAGCACACATACAAATGAACCTGTCTAAACACTTGCTGTCTATTTAGTCCAGGACTCCGGAATGTTGACTTGTGGTTTTGAGGGGTTTAGACCTGTTTAATAGAGTTGTATTTTAGGGGATTCAGTGAGCTGTGTCTCTCACAGACAGGATTACGTGTGCTGAAAACGTGGAATTAATGGCTTTTGGCTGGCCTTACTGCAGTTGCTCAAGTCCTCAGTATTTTAATCCAGTTTAGTGCTGCTTTCCTACAGCACAAAGCATGTCGCATACCGCCAGTGCACATTAACTATGAGAGACTCAAACGATTTGAGGCCCTCAAGCTTGTATATTTGTGCAGTTTAAATAGGAGTTATGTAATAAGTGAGCTAATTGATTTGTTCCATAGGGAGTCGTTTAGCTAGGCTAGAGCTAACAATAACGTTTTCCACATACACATATTGACACTACAGTAATGTACAGGATTGTGTAGGTGATTTAACATTCATTTTCAGATGTGATATTTTGCAAGTATTCATAGCATGGTTATTGTATAAAATTGTATAGTTATTTTCATGTTATGTGGGCGATATGTATAGCCCATATTCAAAATGTATACTATCTGTACTATTTTGTCTAAATGAATAAAAAATAGTCTAAAATCCAATCCAAGTTGAAGTGAATTTAGCCATCTCAACATTATATTATACAGTATAAAAATTTATATTTATTTTGAGATTACATGTTTTTTTTTTGTTTTTTTTTATTTTTTTTATTTACTTTAAGTAGTGGCCAATATACATGCAAATGAAAACAAAATATTTAATAGCAGCTGATAACTAATATGGTACTAATGCTAATACTAACGCTTTTTGTCATGTGAAAAGTGTTTGCCTCCTATGATTTTACTCAAAAGGTAATTTTAGTGTGTGTGTGAGTCTGGTTTTACATATCAGGACATAATAAAAAACCATCTGGTCCTTAGCAGCTCTTAAAATTAGGTAAATACAACATCAAATGAACAACAACCTATGACATATTACACAGTGTCATTATTATTAATTTAACAAAAAATAGGCCAAAATGGAGAAGCCATGGGTGACGAACTAAGTACACCCTTACAGCTTCCATTGGAATTTGAGCCGTAACCTGGGGATGTTTGAGGCGGGGGATTCAAGTGTATCAGGGAGCACCTAGGGGAAAGGTTACTGCACCGGGTGATTAATTAGCCAATTAACACGATGATGAATGTGCATGAGTAAACGGGGCAGGCAGCTTCAGACCGAACCAATTTCAGATGATATTTTCTTTTTTTTCACTCATCCATCCTTTTTTCCCCTCTTCATCATGAAAAACTGTTTAGTCGACTGTACATTACAAGGCTGTTTTCATTGTCATCCTTCTGACTGATTTAGTGCCTGTGGGTTTGCTCGGTGCACTGTGGGACCATTTAATTTGGACAGAGGTAGGGATTTCTTAATGGGATGGCTGTTAAGGTAATGAATAGGGTTTCTAGACACAATGCCCTGGTTTAAAGCACCTGTCAGTGATGATGGGTAAGGCATTGTTAGGCTTGAGCAAACAGCATCCCAGACTGACATCACCGGAAGATGGTTGGGTGCACTTGTGTGCTGTGTGTGTGCGGTGTGTGTGTGTGTGTGTACCTATAGTCTGATGTGGAAAGTCCTATGGCTTTGGTTATGTGGACAACAATTTTGTTTTTAACCATCTTCTTGCCTTTAGAACAAAAAGTTCATTTATGCTGCATCTGTGCAGAATCTTATCAGAAATCTATTTCTTATTCGTTTTACATACAGTGATTCTATACACGTTTACCGTAATCATTTATACAATAATTTCTTTATTTTTACATTTCTCAACACGTTTAAATGTGAAAAAGTAGCTTACATTGCTTTTCACGTTTTGCGACACTTTCACTGTCAAATTTGGAGTCAGTGGCGCTAAGTTTTCAGTGGCGCATAGCATTTTCAGTTTTATCAGAAACATAAAAATGTGATTCTGTCTGCAATGTATTATTACGTTGGTTGTTATATGTATTGTGGCAGTTCGGATAGTCTCTTTTATTGTGACAGACGCTCTGCATCTCAAGTGCATTGCTGCTGTATCAGGCGAGCTACTGAGCAAGTTTGCTATATCAGAAAACCATAAATATGTGATGCAGGCATCAAAATGTCTAAGTTTAGCAATCATGCACTATGGTAAAAGCATTTTGAGGTCATGACATCGGATTTTGCAAGGAACTGCGTGAAAATATATCTTTATTAATCTTTAATCTGCCTCTGTAATCATAATTTGTGTTAAAAGGAATAAAAGTTGTTGGTGTTTTACAGCCACTAGTGTTGATGTATAGATGTATGGTATGATGTATGGTTACATCTTTTGGAGTTCCGCAGAAATGCAGGTAGAGTCATGTTTTTTTTCAATGAGCTGTAACATTTTTGCTGTGTTTAAATGTGTGATGCTGTTTCTTTACTGCAGTAATGTGTAAACTCTTTTAGATGGCACTGCCCTTTAATGCTTTCGTCCATATATTGCTAGTGTAAAGTGGTCAGCCTTGGGATCAATAGAAACAAGTCGGTTCAGTGCAGTCAGTTCATTTTCCGATGCACTTTAAAAACACTTCAAATCTAGTGCTTGTTTACTTTTCTTGTGTAGTATGTCCTATGTGCATTGAAATGTGAAAATCTCTTGAGGAAGTCTAAGTTACTGGTCCAATCAGGTCAGAGTGATTAAATAATTAAAGCAATTATCATAATGTCTCAAGTCTTTGCCCTCACATTAAAACAAAACACATTACAAACATGTGATGTTTGTCTGCATTCATATTTGTATTTTGTTCATTAGCACACATCTCGTGAAGTGTGTGTGTGTGTGTGTGTGTGTGTGTGTGCGCGCATATTTGTGCTCAGCTGTGTTTGTGTGCATGTCTGTAGCCTATATATGCTCACACAAATAATGTGTGTGTATTTGGGTATTGCTTGCATTGCTGACCGTTGCTCCCAGAGGCTGACGTGAACTGGTTGGAGGCCAGCAGAGCGCTGAGGTCTCAGAGCAGCTGTGAGGTTAGAGAACTTGTCATAATCAAAAAGTAGAAAGTCATACATTGCTGGCCCTGAAACAAGCCAACGATGAAGACGGAAAAAACACAGGGCTATAAATTGTTTTCCACCATTAACATTCTTGGTAGCTAATTATATTATTGTTGATTTATGGCTTATTGAATAATCGTCTCATTCAAACCCACTGACTATAGGGAGATAGAGAGAGAGAGATCTTCTAAAACTGTCCTGGTTTAGCATTTTTTAATCCGAAATATTAGTTTTATTTGTTGAAAGATTAAAGTTTAAAGTTTTAAAAATATTTACTTTTTACTGGATTTGATTCCAGCATGTGCACTGAAAAAAAAAAAAAAAAAAAAAACAATCAGTATTTTAGTTTTGTTCACTTAAAAAGTGTCCGTTATAAATACTGTAAATGTGCAAAATAAGTTAAATGTACCTGATAAATGTTGCATTGCATTTTACCCCACTGGAAAATAGTGTTTATTAGTACGTGTAAAGAATATATTAATGGCTTATTGTGCATGACAATACTCTACAGTACATCCCTTAATCCTACCCAATACCTAAACTTAACAACTACCTTACTAAATATTAATAAGCAGCAATTAGGAGTTTATTGATGCAAACTTGTAGTTAATAGTTAGTTAATAATGAGAATCGGACCCACACGGCCGTGTGTCCACCAAAGCGTTTTTTTTTTTGGTGGATTGGACGGTTGGGTAAAAAGTGACAGTGATGAGCGCGACGTTTTACCCAAAGTTGAACATTCTTCAACTCTCGGCGACCTGTACGCTCAGCGCTTCAGCGTGAAAAAGATGCTCATGGCGTTTTAAAAACACGGTGCTCCCATTGAAAACAATTGAAAAAACATGCCAGCCGCGTGAAAAAAACGCTTTGGTAGACACACGGCCTAAACTAAAGTGTGGTCATAGTTTTTTTCTTTTTCTTATTTTAAACATACAATTTAGTGAGGTTTATCAGTTTTTCTTCTCACGTTTTATCCCACGGATGAAGAAGTAGACTTAAATATAACTTGATTTATTAACATAAAGATAACTCAGGCAATGCAACAACAACATCAAACACAAACGAAACAATTCTGCTGTTTTAAGGATTGTTGAATTTCTTTCTTTTTTTACTGGAAAAAGATGAAAATACAGATTAAGAAAATAAAGTTTTTTTTTTTTTTTCGTTTCTTGTTTTTAGTGTGTACTGCATGAATTATGCACAAGTAGACAGACACAGAACATGTCGTCTGTCCCTAAACTGCTCCTATGGGTTTTTGGCTATCTTCAAAAGAAATGGTAGGAAGACAACAAAGGATGACTAAAATACATCTTGTGGTCAGCATGGTGGTTCTTTCTCGATACATTCTGTGGTTATTACTACCGTAAAGCGGATCTCTTTTCTGCCTTTACCTCTTAATAAAGATGATGACAGGCTGAGGGAATGAGTGGGGTGTGAAATCTTCCTACCTTTGGGGTCAGAGGATTAAATGTCCTGAAAAGTGGGCATCAGCCTATATGAGAGGCTGCTGTGATCCCTCATTGACACTAAAGGTTAACCAGGACTCTAAGGTTTGAACGCTTTCAGACTTAAACACATGCATTACAACATTACAGGAAAAAGCTCAAGTGACGAGGTCTGTCAGATTGCACCAATCTATTTGATTATTTCCTCAAATCCCTAAGAGATTTTATATACCTCCAGATTGACATGTACATACTGTGCCATTTATAGGTCTAAGTCTCCAAGTCTGGCATCAGAGTTGAATTTAAACCTGGCAATGAACAGAAAGTGTTAAAATGTTGATAAATGTAAATCAAAGAAATGTTACACTTTCTGCATTATTTCTGGGTCACTAATGACTTGACCTAGCAATAACTGTCCTTATTAATTCTTTTGAATGAAAGGTAATATATATGGAAATGTTAAAAAAAGAGTGCAAAATAGTATTTTTATGTGTGGACAAATACACTTTTCAACAATTAATATATGACTGACTATGGCAGCTGTAAATCATGGCAGAGAGATTTGAGATGGGCTACTGTGGGTTTTGGCTTCACATAAGGAAGGAAGACTAATTAAATGAATGAAAGAAGGACAGGTGGAGACTGTGGAAGACAAAATTGAAAAGTAATACAATTGTGGACAAAGCTTCTACTGACAGACTGCGCCGTAATGGAGCAGATGTCTCTCTGATGCCGAAAAGACTTACAGTGTCACAAGGAATTCTTTAACCTTCACATCATTGCACTCTGGATTAGTTTAAAGAGGTGAAGAAGTCTTTGTTTCGCTTTTTCCAACAAATCCCAAAAAATCAAAAACGTTTTTTAAAGCAATCAGACTATGTGTTTGTCAGTAGTCGTTCTGAGTAAACACATCAGCAAGAGCCCACAGGGTGTCACTGGTCCAGCCAGATTGTCAGCTGATCCACCCAGTGGAATATAGTAATTGTTTTGGATGTTATGGAAAACCAACAAACAGAGACAAAATTGCTTTTTCTCATACGCAAAGTAATCATAGCTCACTACCGTTAAAAAAATTGGGGTCGGTAGTCTCTTATGTTCACCAAAGCTGCATTTATTTGATCAAAATACAGTAATATTGTGAATATTATTAGTTTAAAATATCTGTTTTCTGTTTTAATAGGTTTAAAAAAATCTTTACTTTTTATTTATTTTGTGATGGTAAAGTTTAATTTTCAGTAGCCATTATTAAAGGTATCATTATCAATGTTGAAACCAGTGGTGCTGCCTAATATTTTTTTGGAAACCATGATACATTTTCAGGATACTTTAATGAATAGAAAGTTCAAACGAACAGCACTTATTTGAAATAGAAATATTTGTTATAGAGCAACGTAAGAGAACTTTGAAATGGTTAGGTGAATTAAAATGGGCCACAGCTTGAGTCTCTCAAATTTAGTTGCTAAGGTGTTGTTAATGGTTGCTAGGGTATTGCAAGGTCATGCACTTTCACTCTCTCTTTCTGCCATTGGTCAGATAATCCCACCCCTGAATCACCTTATTGGTTGAGCCAATGTTGCTAGGTTGTGCTTGTTGGATGCTCCAAACAAACATAGCAATGTTTTGATAGCACCACACAGCCGCAGTGTTTACACTTTTCAGGGGAATCAGCATGCAAATAGCTTACTTGTGTCTGATAGGAGGAAGTCAGCATCGAAAAATAATACACAAGCTACATAGCCTATGCATTTTTAAGTGCACTTATTTGCCTCAAATTGCGTTCCCTTGTGTGTTAATAATAATAATAATAATAATTCATTACATTTTATATAGCGCCTTTCTGGACACTCAAAGCGCTTTACATAGAAGGGGGGAATCTCCTCAACCACCACCAATGTGCAGCATCCACCTGGATGATGCGACGGCAGCCATATTGCGCCAGAACGCCCACCACACACCAGCTTACTGGTGGAGAGGAGACAGTGATGAAGCCAATTAGTATATGGGGATGATTAGGAGGCCGTGATGGACAAAGGCCACTGGGCAAATTTGGCCAGGATGCCGGGGTTACACCCCTACTCTTTCGAAAGACATCCTGGGATTTTTAGTGACCACAGAGAGTCAGGACCTCGGTTTAACGTCTCATCCGAAGGACGGCACTCATTGTCAGTATAGTGTTCCCGTCACTACACTGGGGCGTTAGGACCCGCACAGACCACAGGGTGAGCGCCCCCTGCTGGCCACACTAACACCTCTTCCAACAGCAACCTGGTTTTCTCAGGAGGTCTCCCATCCAAGTACTAACCAGGCTCAGCCCCGCTTAGCTTCAGTGGGAAACCAGTCTTGGGTTACAGGGTGATATGGCTGCTGACGTATGTTGAAGCAACTTACAATTCAGACATTTATGTGTTTATAAAACCAGTGGTGAGTGAGAAGCCTGAGGTTTTATTTTACTAACTGGTGTGTGTGTGTTGGTGTGCGTCTTTTGTTTTTTGTTGTGTTGTACCTCTTTCATCGTGATTAAGACAGCAGACAGTGAAGCTTGTGAGTAAATATTGCTCCCAGATTGTTGTAGTGTAGCTAAATCCAGCTCATTCACTGGCTTTTTCTGCCTTCTCTAAATGGTGAAACACCCCTACTCCATTCTGTGTGGCAGTGGGGCCTGGATGTAATTCCACTGTCTTGCTCTCTGCTCTTGGCCATGGACCGTGCTGCTGTTTCTGGATAAGAGTCATTGGTTTGGCTGGCTGTGATATGCGGCTTCTCTCCCAGCAGGTCTCTGTCTGACAGCTGTTGCTAACTTACACTGTGTCATACTCTAGCCAACTTGACATTCAATGCACTCCTCTTCAAAAGAGTAGTCATTTTTTTGCATTTTCTAAAAAAAATAGTGGCTTGCTTATGCAGAACTTGCCACCATGATGCTCTAGTTGGTCTCCATGATGTTGCTATGTGGTTGCTATTTGTATACATAGGCTATACATATATTCACAATACATATTGTTTCAAAGTTACAGAAAATTCATGTTTCTACATCACAATTTAGATTTACAATACTTCATTACTGTGTCAAAGTAATGTCCATATGTCAGAAATTTACAGTTCTAAGACAATACAAGTCATCCAGTTAACTAACATCATGTATTCATTTAGGCAGAAACAATGAGCTCATTAAAGCAATGGTTAAAGCAAAGTTGTCATTTTAATGATTACAATATACTGAAAAATTGGCAGTTGTGTATGTTAATTTAGAATTGGCATCTAATGTGTTTGTGTCAAGTCTTTGCAGGTGGAGGAGGCGTTATCTTTTCACAGGTGTTGGGTCATCTGAAATCTTTGTTTATTCAATTGTTTATGTTCAAACTGCGCAATCCAAATGGATGGAAATGTTATATGCAATTCAAATATATACAGTGCATCTTTACATTTACGTCTAAATATTGGTCCAAGTCAAAAAAGCCCCAATCTATTATACTCTGATATCTAGATATGAATCGGGTCCCTCAATCATTATGCATTTGGGAATTTTTTTTCTAAGTCCTAAAGTCTACTGAATAGGGCTGTAACGATACACCAAACCCACGATTCGATTCGTATCACGATTTTTGACCCACGATACGATACAAACCTCGATATGGGGGGGTGGGGGGTGTGGGGGTGAATATGAAAAGCCTGTATAAACTGAACACCAAAAAACAATATTAACTATGCAAATTATTAACAATATACACCTAAGTAAAATAAATTATATAGCCAAAGCTATAACACTTCTGTTTTCTTTGTAATAAAATACTGTTGAAAAACTAAAAGTAAAAAAAGTAAAGTCCATAGTGGAGATGATTCGAGTTGAAAATTCTTCTTCAATCAATCTTACATTTACAAAGAAAATTAAATGTTAACTGTTTTTTCACACTGAGGTAACTGAGCTTACTGTCTGTGCTGTAAACCACAAATCAAGTAAGTATGCATTAAACAAATAAACAACTTCTTTCTCTTAAAGGGATACTCCACCGTCTTTTCATATTAAACTATGTTATTCCCTTAACTAAGACGAGTTGATACATACCTCTCTCGTCTCAGTGCGTGCACTCAATCGCTGTGGCGCGCGGCAAAACTTTGTTCACTCAGTTCATTCAATAGGGGCCAAGCAGAGAAGCTACCAAACACCTCCTGTTTCCCTATTTAAATACAGTTACTCGCGTAGTGTAACTCGACCTAGGACGGTGACACAAAACAAAACGTTGCGCTTTTCTAAGCGTGTAAAATGGATAACTATATTGTATGGCGGAATACCATAGCAAGTGCTTATGAGCACTTCGACTTGGCGGAGTAATATCTTCACTAGAGGGAGCGGGGCCGGTGAGAGGATTTTTCACGAGTGAAGATATTACTCCGCCAAGTCGAAGTGCTCATAAGCACTTGCTATGGTATTCCGCCATACAATATCCATTTTACACGCTTAAAAAAGCGCAACGTTTTGTTTGAGACACTTACGACAAATTGTGTGGGTCTTGTCAACTACACGATTACCATCTTTGTTCTCCGCCGGGTAGCCGAAATGTTGCCATACTGCTGACTTAAAAGTATTAGGAGGGTCCGCGATCTCTGGATTGTTTGCCATGATGTTTCCTCACATTCTTCAACTAGCTCGCGTGACGCGTCACATGATTGGAAAGCTTAAGGTAGCACACGTAATTGGAGGACGCTTTTTATAATGTCTACGAATTTTATAATGTTAACTTCAAATAATAGGCTACTAATAATACTAATAGTAATTTAAAGATGTGGTAGCATTGGATCTGGACAGGAAGGACAACTCTGGGAGCTGGAAGGGGTGTGTCGCGATTCTGCCTTCTCACATCGCGATACAGGTTCGTGGACCTGCGTATCGCGATTTCGATTTAATATCGCATATCGTTACAGCCTTACTACTGAATTTACAGTCTGTTTTAAATTTCTCGTGATGGTCCTCATCAGCATTCCTTGAAGAACAATTACCCTGCCTTTGCCCCAGCCCATTTGACCTCTCTTCCTGTCCACACAGCTGGATGAGAGGTGTTGTGACCTGCTCCTCACCCGGTGGCCCTTTGAGCTCCAAGGGCTCAGGTTTCTGATGGTGGTTTTATCAGCCGTTTCACTGGCTCAGTAGCCTGATGAAATAGCACTCAGAGTCGGCTGCTGGCTGCTTAACGAGGGCTTGGTGTATGAGCCCATTGCCTGTTAAAGCATGTGTGTGTGTGCAGGTGGTATGGACAGCCGTAGGGCTGGGTAATGGGTAATAGTGGCGGTGCAATGCTTTCCAGATGCAGCAAGTCTGGAAAGACTCAGGCGAGGAGTGTGGGCCTATACCAAGAGGTGCAACCAAATCCAGGGGCAGAGGTCATCTACTCGCTGCTTATAACTCATAAAGTTGCCTGGCATGAAAAGGTTAATCATAGGTAGCAACAGAAAGGTCTTGATTTAGGTTAGATGTTGGCATTTAAGATGAAAGTGTCATGATGGGTTTATTTTTTTTCTCAAACTTACATTATCTAAGATTTTCGTATGTATGTTGCAGCAAAACAGACTTTTTGCCTCACCTTCCATTGTTGTATGAATATTTTCGGCGAATGCTCTGCATACCCAATCCATTCGTGGACTCGCTAATTAATAATAGTTCTATAAATTCCCTTGTTTGATGTGTACCATAAAGCTTACATGATAAAATGTTGGTAATACGTATGTAACTGTCCGCCATTTATTTATTTGCCAAATGTCTTGAAAATTTTCTTAAAATCTTCCAGTTACGGTGGGTTTTGAGTAAGTGGATCCGCATCCGCTTTGGCGCCTACGCATTGTTGTTATGTATAGTCATGTATCATCATTGGTTTGCTGGCAAATGGGGATCTCATGCGCAGGGACAGCTGTCCACAAATTTCTCATCCAAGCAGAAAAATGTGCTGCCAGATCTCGATCGACGAAAATCACATAGTATTTGATACAGAACTAACTACACTAAATCAAATTAACTATTTTCATAGTATTCTATTTTATCCATAGGGAAATTATTTTTTCATGAAAACATATAATCTGTTAAAGACAGCCCTACTTTAAGTAGAGCTACTGTGAGGTTGTTAATCGATAATCTATGCGTTTGTTAGTCATCAGTTGCATTATTTCAACTTGCTTATATTTATTATAATACTTACATTTTTATTTATTATAATTATATTTTACTTATAATTGACTACTAATATGTATTATATTATACTTATTTTTAATTCTTAATAAAAAAATACTTCCAGCATACATTTAAATTGACACCTGCCATGGTGTTTCTTATTTGTCATCTCTGATCTTGGTCTTTTAATAATAATAATTTTATTTGTAATGCGCTTTCTTAGACCCAAAGCGCTACAATAAAATAAGCAAAAGAGCAAGGGCAATACAACAATTAAAGAAAAACAGCCTTAAATAAATGTGTCTTAATCAACTTTTTAAAATGTCTCAACGTTGGTGCATTTCTGATGGTCAGAGGAAGCACATTCCATAGCTTGGGGCTTTGTATGAAAATGCTCTTTCCTCCATAGTCTTGAGCTTACATGAAGGCTGATGTAGCAAATGAGAGTTAGCAGAACGTAGAGAACGTGATGGAGTATAGGGGCTAATGAGTTCACAAAGATACTCTGGTGCAGTCCCATATAGTGCCTTAAAACTATCATGTTAAAATAAGAATTTTAAAATCAATTCTCTCATTTATAGGAAGCCAGTGCAACTGTAAAAGCACCGGTGTAATGTGTTCACGAGGAGAAGTACGAGTGAACACGGGCGGCAGAATTTCGAATATACTGTAGCCTGTTCAGATATTTAGCTGGAAGGCCAGAGAACAAGGCATTACAGTAATCTAACCTAGTTGTAATGAAGGCATTTCTGTATCTGCAAAAGAGAGAAAAGGTCTCAGTCGAGCAACGTTTCTCAGATGGTAAAAAGCAGTTTTAGAGATGTGTTTTATATGTGCTTCAAATGTTAACTGAGGATCAAAAATGAGACCAAGATTTCACACCTGTGAAGTTGGAATTACCATGCCGGAGTCAACAATCAAACTAATTTGCTCGGCCTTATGAGTAGCTGTCACTGTTCCAATCTGCATTTTGTGGGTCCTAAGCCGAAGCACCGAATTGTTTAAAGGTGAATTATGTAGTTTATGCGACACTATGACACAGCATATTATTTGCAAATGGCCCTTTCGTGCGTCATGCCTCCCTCAACTCAAAGGGAGTTGCTTGTGAAGGCATGTCTCAACAGGTAAATGTAGGCTACTTTCAATAAAAGGTCCAACATATTAGGAATTATTTTAGCTGTGTTGCTATGTGTCATGAGAGTAAGCAACAGTAGCTAAGAAACACTCCGTCTTGAGCGGACACGAGGATCTCGCTTATTGTTATGAGGATGAGGATGAACCCAAACACAGACAGGACACTTCACACTCAGTTTATTAATTAACAGACAGATAAACGGGGAAAACGAAACCCAAGAGGGGGTAAAACAAGACTATAAACTAACAACAAAAAAAGGATCAGTAATTTAATAGACAAAAACTCTCACAAGGTACTCACATGTAGAAATCACAACGTAAGATAATGAACCGGCACAGGACAGCAAACACAAGGGGATTAAATAAGGAGAAACTAATAATGACGACAGGTGATACAGATGAAACTAATGACTAACGAGGAGAACAAGGGGGCGGGGTTGAGTGACGAGACAACACAAGCACACAGCTCAAACACAAGGCCATGTGCTTGCACACAAAACATGGGTCTGTCATGATCCTGCCTCTAGACTTAAAGACAATGACTAGATGGCACAATCATGACAATTATAAACCCATCCAACGTATCTGCTTCGGGCACATTTTTGAACATGACGCGCCACAAAGGACACCCAGTTAAAAAAAAGTCACTGCTCGCCACTTATCCTGAGCCTATAATAGATTTGTAACAAGCCTCTAGGGAAATGGGGAATCCTGAAGAATGAATTGTTCATCTGACTAAAGGGCTGCTGCAATGTGGATATATCTGGTGTAAGTCTGTTAGTTATGCCAGTGTTTATCTCTAGGCCTGGGGTCATGATCATGTTGTTGCACTTGTTCCTCTATAATCTGTGCGGGGAAATTGCTGATAGATAAATTAGCTGGAGCAATTATCAAGGAAGGACTGCTGGAGTAAGAAGTGTTTAAACTAATCAAATAATTAACCTGGGAGACTCCTAGCTTTCTAACTAACACAAACCCAAAGCAAAGAATGTGAGGGAAAGCTTCCCTGAACTCTCAGTCGAGCTTCATGAAAGAAGTAGAAAGAGAGAGGCTGCAAGCTGTGGGAAATGTGATAATGGTCTGGAAACCTGACATGGTTATTTGCTCAGTTTAATGGGAGCTGCTTGCATTGTTATCCCCAAGGTCTCATGTTATAGAGAAAATGCTCTTGGACCTGCGTTATTTCTCTTACCCTCAACCAAGCACACAAACATTGTACACCAGCTGGACATAAAATAAGCTATTATGGCTGCATTAGGGACCTGATTGTGTCTAAACAGTAGAAGTGAAGGAGCAGTCTAATGTAGTCTGACTGAATGAGAGCAGTTTAAGGCCCTGCCAATACACTCACATTCACTTTTTACAGTATCCATATTTTAAAAGCACCTTGTAAGATAAAGAGATATGACAATACACAAAAGTTATTATTTTCAAACATAATGTATGGCAGATGCTGTATAGACCAGAGAAATGTTTGACAGATGGCTTACTAATAGTTACCTATGTATATTAAGCTTAATACACAAACATTTTTAACAATGAAACTGAAAAAGCCTACTGAAAAGCAAAATGTTCATGTATTTGTGATAAGGAAGCATATTTTCTGTCCTTTTTCTGCTGCTGTTACAGCATCATCTACATGCTCCGTTTTAGTTACTTGGTCAGGTAAGAAGGCTCTTAGGGATTTTACTTGGTAGTTGCTGACATAACACAAGAGTAACAAATATTATACAATATCTCTGTAAAACTCCACTATAACTATAAGTTACTTGCGTAGGAACATTGTTTTGGTCCCGCAAGTTGTGCTTCCGCTGTTCTTTGCGAATGAATCTGATGGCTTGAGCCGCACCACAGTGCCCATGGTTACAGGTAAACGCATTATCAGTGTGAATCTCACTAATGACATCAAAACTCCCCCAATAACGAAAGAAAGATATCCGAAAAATATGTTTAATGAGGAGGTATGTAGCGTATGCTGCTGTTGTTTTCACTGGTTAAAATAGTGGAAACTATTATAACTTGGCCAGTCGACTATAAGGCCAATAGAATAAAATAGTAAATGGTTTAGAGACTGGCATTAATTGACCCTTTGCAGGGAGTTTGATTGGCAGGCGATCTGACCAATCATAATCCGCCATCCCCCGAATCCGCCATTTTTGTCCGACAAAGCAGTCAGGAGAGTCGATTAACGTTGGAGGATTTGAACTTGAAAAACGGAGTGTACTGAAGTCTTTCCGCGGTTAAAACAACATTCCTCCTTATGTTCTTTCATGTTTATTTGATGCTATAAATTAACTAGAAGTTAGAGATGATCGGTTCACGAGCAGCTTTATAAGGCTCTACAGCAAACTGTCAAACACATTAAAGGGCACCTATTATGGAATTTTGAAATGTACCTTTCATGTAGTGTGTAACATAGATCTAAGTGAACAAAAACATCCTGCAAAGTTTGAAATATGAAACTGCACCGTATATAAAGTTATTGTCTTTCAAAAGTAAGAGTCGACTCTGAGTCATTTTTATGAATCGTTAGAAGACCGAAGCTTTTTCTCTGACTAGATGACGTCAACTTGTCAAGTTATTTGAATACGATACGCCCACTTATTGCGCTCCAAGGCCAGGGAAAATATCATGGCGACGAGACGCTGTGTTCTGAAGTGCGACTCAAAAGACAACTTTTTTCATCTGCCCAAGGAGGAGCATTTGAAGACTAAGTGGCTACAATTAATATATACAACTATACCACAGAAGTATAGTCAGAGCCTTGTGCTTTGCTCGCGCCATTTTCAAGACGATTGCTTTACCAACTTAAATGCACTCAAACTTGGATTCGCTGATATTGAGGGAAGGTTCAGTTCCAAGTGTATTTGCATCAGCTTCCTCCTCCGTATCACAACCTGTAAGTGTTATTAATAATTGTTGCTTTTATGTTTTATGTAGCATGCTTAATAATTATTTTGTTTGTTGTGTAAGCACCGTTTAGCTTCTAGGTCTTCAATGACAATTGTATTGAGATGTGAAGTGTTTGTCGTTGTTTTCGGAGTTGTCTTAAAGAATAGAGTAATACCTCGTAGTAACGTAACTACATTTTATTTTTTTTATTTTTGTAAAAACGTTATGTTTATGCATCGGGCTAACGCAAACAAAGACTGATTGTGCTTTTACAATATGAACTCTGGGCTATGCTCGCTAACATAACATTACATTCTTTATCTTATTTTTAGTTTTTTACTACAAACTACAAAGCAGTGGACTATAATAATTATTATAACACAATTTAATTGATAAAAGCATCAATGTACTCCGTGTTAAAAATAAGTATTATCTCTGTAAACACTGCTGGGTCATCTGACCAATCAACGCAGATTAGCGTCGTGCAAAGGAGGGGTTTGAAAAATGAGTCGTTGAACGATTCATTTGGGAGTCGGTGAGCAAATCAGGTAAAAATAAATGCATATTATACGACAACAAAAGTGTTTCTTGTCATTGCATGCATGTAAAACTGTTGTTGGGGACTCCCTAAACAACATTAGGAACATTTTAAATGTCATAA
This sequence comes from Phoxinus phoxinus, assembly GCF_949152265.1. Lineage (NCBI taxonomy): Eukaryota > Metazoa > Chordata > Actinopteri > Cypriniformes > Leuciscidae > Phoxinus > Phoxinus phoxinus. The sequence continues at coordinate 15,525,234 of NC_136889.1, read as the reverse complement.
TAGGTGCCCTTTAAAAAGCCGCAAAAAGGTATTTATTGTTTAAATTTCTTTTAAAAAATGACCAAATTTGAAAGTGGAGACTTAGTTTCATATCAAAAGTAACCTGGTCTGTCCTGTCTGTCAGCTCGTTGTCAGTGTCCTCTTTGCTCCGTGATGTTTCACTGTGTGAGAACATGGTGTGTTGTGTGAGATCGGCGGTGTTTGTCGGATATAGCAGTTTGATTTCTCCAGCTCTGCTCCACAGATCTCCAACACATTGCTGTATATTCTTCATCTAAAGCTGAGTAATCTCACTGCATCCCTACCAATGTCTATCAAGTTCTTATGTTAGTAAAGTACCTGATCTGCTTATTTTTTATGCATTGTCTTGGGACTGTCCCCTGAAGTGGGTTAGAGGAAATGAGGGTAGTTTTAGCCCCTTAATGACCTTATAGGGGTCCCGTGAGAGCTATAGCTGACAGTGATACATCAGTGTGCATAGTTTTTTCTTGCCGAATTGCACTTTCTATCACTGTTTGCTGCTCTAACCGCAGGTATGTGTGTTCACACTTCATCTGCTGACATCACAGTCACTTTATACTTCCTCTCTCTGCGAAGGATCATTTGTTGTTTGCTCATCTTTTTTGTCATCTTTTTTTCTGACTCAGTTTTTCTTTATTCCCCTCAGTAGTCTCTGTCACTTGCAAGCTTTTTTTTCCCATCACCTCTTTATCTTGTAACTACAGAGAATGTTAGCTTTCTATACACCAATAATACATATGACCATGTCTCTCAAGCTAAAAAAATTATCACTTTTTATGAAGAACATGAACACAAATACGATTATTTGTTTGGTAAAGGGATTATTGTTGAATGACTAAAGACTTGAGATAGTGATTTGGGATACAGTGCAAAAATGACTTCAGAGCACACACAAAAAAAGAGATTTTGACAAATGTTGGTAACCAAACCGTTTTGGTGGTGTTACATTCCATTCTATGAAAATAAACTTAAAAATAATTATCATTTCTCATTTCTCAAAATATTTCCTTTTTTATGTTCCACCGAAGAAAGTAAGCTAAGTCAGGTTTGAAACAGCATTATTTTAGTATTAGTTATATACTATCATAGTATTTGTTAATATTATAAATAGTTTTTGTTGTATTTTTAATTATATATATATATATATATATATATATATAAATGTATATATTTATTTATATATAAAAATGTATAGAAAAAATATTCTTGAATTTTTTTTGTTTTCATGTTAATACTCATGTTAATACTCATGTTAATACTTTTAGTTTTATTCATGTTAATACTTAAAGGAATAGTTTACTTAAAATTTTTAAGTTAGATATGTACATCATGTGCATCAACTGTCTGGATACCGACATTCTTCAAAAAGAAAAAGATTCACACAGGTTTAAAAGAACAGAATTTTCATTTTTAAGTGAACTTTTCACCTAATTATTCGTGTTTTCTTTCAGCTCTATTCCAATCACTAAAAACAGTTTAGTATTTTTTTTTTTTTTTTATATAATGCTGGTTCTGAATGACATGGGGTGAATAAATTATGACAGAATTTAAATTTTTGGGTGAATTACTACCCCTTTAATATATTTTCAAGAAATTTTGTAACATTATATCTAACTGGGAAATACAACTAAAATGTGTTAAGAATAAGATCGGCTTTTAGCGGTACTGTGCTGGAGAGAAGCATGAACCTCCCACCTTGTTATGATCCTTAGTGCAATGCTGCCTGTCTCTTTAGTAAACCTATGTGCTATGACATCTCTCACTCCTTATGAAGTATTAACCATTTGTCAGTAAAGGATGTAAATGCATAGGAAAGTATCTTGCGAAAGCACATTTCTTATGAACCAAAAGAGAAAAACTTGAGAAAGAAAGACAGTGATTGCACTTTGCAAATCCCTTTGCAAACAAAGATATCACTGCAGTGATGCACATCAAAGTGATTGATCCTTGCATATGTGTGTATCCATTTGAGCTTCTGTTAGTAAGTAGCAGCAAGTTGTGTTTTCTCAGCTCCTGTGTCAGTGCGAGGAGCCCAGGGCTGAGGAGGAGTGTGTGATCATGTCCAGGCGTCCAGACGCTTGTATGAGGATGGATGGGACAGCTCTATGGAAGCCAGACACGAGACTACAGATTCCATTACGTAGTGCATGTGTCTCTCAGCACAACAACACAAGAGCCGGCAGCCTCTGCATGCTCAAACAAACCTGAGCCTCCTCGCTCCAGTATATACACATCGAGACATCAGACTCTCTGTACTATATCTCAACATCAGACCAGCGCCAAAACACTAGCTTTACACCTGCATACACTCGGAATTATATATATTTGTTGAATTTCTCTATATAATGGCACTTCTAAACGCAGTCAAAGACATTTTTGCTTTGCTTTTAAAGTAGATAATGTGCCCACGGTGAATAATGATTAAATGCAATAACTGGACTTTGAATTTTCAGGTTGTGTTGTTTAGCAGACTATTGCAGAATGAACGAATCAGTACATTCTGTTCCTCTGCTACTGAATCAACACGTAGGGGAGTTTAAAGACTTAGATATGCAAATTTAGACATCCTTCAAGGCTTATTATCGAAATTATCTTTTAGACATGGTGCATTTGAATCAGTCCATTTAAACGGTACAGCTGGTAGAGTCAGGATGTGGTTTTGTGACAATGTGCACTCATTTGCAATAATTTCGTTGCAAGCAGGTTCTATACAGTATATTGTTGTTCATTGTGGTTTGTTAGTGTCTGAGAAGTTTTGCGCTTCATTCGGGGTTGATTTTAAAGCTCAAGCAGATACAATAATAACATTGATCTGGATGTGAAACGATTACTTAATTAAATGTAAACATAGAAAGTCAATTAAATGTTGGCCTGCATGTGTGTGTGTGTGTGTGCGTTTCATGTGCGTGTGTGTGTTTCATGTGTGTGTGTGTTTCATGTGTGTGTGTGTGTTTCATGGCCTAACGCTCAACTAATGGATGGAAAATATCTCCACACTCTCGGCACACTTAAAAAAAGCTGCTCAGTAGTTCCAGAGATGGGCTCTTTTTCCACTTGCTTTCTTTGGCTTCTGTCCCTGCTCAGAAGACAGTTATGCTCTAAATCTGATTTAAGTCTGAGTTGTTTTAACTGAAGTTAAAAGGATTACAGATGTGTGTTCCTTTCCAGATCAATTTACTTGATCAATACAGTTACAATTCTTTGTGATCACTCCTAAAATTTTGTTCTAAAAACATGCTGCAACTACTCCAGAAAGTGCTGACCGAGTATTTGAAGGTTGAGCAGCGAGCTTATTGGCTACTGATAAACCATAAACCAATCGTCTGTGCCATATAGAGAATGATGTGATTGCAAGAAGATTGAGTTAAGGACCTATCAGCCTGCGCTATCTAGATTTTCATGACAGAACTTTGTATTTAATGTTATACAATTCTATTTCAAATAAATAATGTTCTTGTGAACAAAAATCTTGAGCAGCACTAATTTCAACACTGATAATAATAAAATCATTAGCATCAAATCAGCATATTAGAATGATTTCTGAAGGATCGTGTGACACTGACGGCTGGATAAATGAAATTCAGCTTTGCCATCACAGGAATAAATTATAATTTTAAATATTTTAAAATGGAAAACAATATTACTGTTTTACTGTATATTGATGCATTAAATGCAGACGTTAACTTAAGAGTCTTCTTACAAAAGCATACAAAATCTTACTGCTTCCAAATTTTTGAATGGTTTTGTATCAATGCACAGATCTAAATAGAATTAGAGAAAAGGGACTTGAATTTTTGTATTTTCATGTTCAAAATGATCACAGTCTGCTCTTTTTTTGTGTAGAGTGGTTCTGTATGACAGGACAATAAAGGACTTTGCAGCCAAGTGGTTCAAGTAAATAATGGGACAACTGTTGATGAAACATTGCAAATCCTCATTTAGTTAACTTTTGGATATATTTCAGAGATTTTGTAAACTTCACTAACATTGGCAAATCCATTGGCAGTGACTACTTGTTCTCTGGTGCTGGCCATCTGAAGCACATCTGAGCAGATCCAGTCAGCGCTGAATCACAAATGCCCCGGAGATGTCAGGGATGCTAGTTATAATTTACTGCTAAATATAGCAGCAATTGCACATTTATAGCACAATACATTGTCAGTACATCCTCACTGTTGTGAATTTTTACTAATAAAACTGAATCAAATTATCGGAAGATTGAACCATTTGTGGTACTATATTATATAGAAATGAAAATAAAAACTATACTGAAAGTAGAGAAACCTGAGCAAAGTGCAAGTGAGGAAATGAGGACAAGAGCATATAATGTGAGCAGGAGAAGGTGTGCTTTCAGCAGTTTGCTCCATAGCCCTCAGGTGAATGCCTCTGCCTCAGCTTGTTATTTATAGACCTGTACATGAATTAAAAATCACAAATGCTGAGGCCCTTTTAAGCTCGTATCTGTGGAGACCTGATATTTCTTCTAATGATGCCCTAGTGTAGCTAATGACCGGCCTCTCTGAAGAATTCAGTGTTCTGCCACAGCCATTACAGCAGATTGGCTTATAGCCGTCTGCTGAAAAACCTGAATCAGGGAAAGCATAGTGTGTGTTGGCCTCTGGGAGCTTCTCAATAATGTCTTCAGGCAAGATTCTTCTAGAAGAACAAGACCAGCGCTCAAGAGGCTTAGCTATGTACACGAAAGCCACATGCTGTTGGGACTCTGTTGTGTGTTGTGTGTTGTGGCAGTAAAAGATCATCTGTTTGCATAGATCCTAGACTGCTGCATACGCACATGTTGTTGTGATTTCATGGTCTGAGTGGGTGTGGCTGACTTCAATTCCTAAAAACTGCTGATTTCTTTCAATTGTAGCTAATTTGTTTCACTCGTCAGAATGTGAATATTAACTCTCGTCTTTTCTTCATTCTTCTGCTTTCATCCCAGCTCCTATTGAATTTAGTATTATTGTGGTTTTTTATTACCCAGACATATTTATATGAATATGTTAAAGTTGTTTGTTTGCCCGTCCGGGACAAACTGTTTATGCTGAAATCATTCATAAATGCTTTTATTATTTTTTTAATTTCCTCTGAATTCCTTGCCACGTCACCACTTTTTCCTCTCTCAGCACTATGCTTACTGTCAGCATATTGCAATATAGCTTTGATTTATGCGTTTCCTTTTTTTCACCATTGTTCTCTACAAAGGAATGTAGTGATATTAATATTATCACATTTCAAACTTAAAAACTCACAGATATTAATGTGTAGCAGGGAACATATTTTTTCTATGTACAGTACATTTGAAGTAATTCAGAGGATACGCATTCACAGTAATTCCATTGATGCTCTCATTCTCAGGAGTTTTGTTAATTTAATAGTCTGGTGTGACCTCACATTAACAGACACTTCTTCAAGTATTCAAATTTACTTCTGAATCCCACAAAACCCAACTCATCAGAATCCCCAGTAACTTTTGAATGGCTGTCAATGGAGAAATATGCTTTGTGTGCCTAGATGGTGTCACAGCAAATGGGCCATACTAACTAGTTAATGTTGACCACTTGCCCACAACGAATGGTAGTGTGTGGCAGTCTGACCGCACTTTTAATCGTACATATTTGACCTTGAGGTCAAAGATGTACGATTAAAAGTGCATTTAGTGAGAAATCTCATTCAACAGCATGAATAAATAGTAGATCAAATTTGCATAACAATCGTGAGAATCAGAAGTGTATTCACTACTGTTCAAAAAATTTGGGGCCATTAAAACATTTTATTTTGTAAGAAATTTATATTTTCATTCAGCAAGGATGCATAAAATTCGGAATACTGATTTTTTTTTAAATCACGATTTCCACCAAATTAAGCAGCACAACTGTTTTCAACATTGATTATAATGTTGAATAATTCAGCTTTGCCATTGCAGGAATCAATTACATTTTAAAATATATTGATATGGAAAACAGTTTACAATTTTATAATATTCACAATATATCTGTTTTTCTGTATTTTTGATCCAATAAATGCAGCCTTGGTGAGCTTAAGAGAACTCTTTTAAAAACCAAAACAAATTATGAAAAAATAAACGATGTATTTATAATGAAAAAGGCTTTTTATATTTTCTCCACATCTCGGTGGTGAAGGAAAAAGAGATACTTTGGTAATGTTTTTGCATTCTATCGCAAATGTTTTGCGTCCGCCCTAGAAGCTTTGCGTTCGCTCACAAAGAACAAACATTTTTTTGAGCAAACACAAGTGGTTTTCCGAGCAAAAACAGTTTCTTGGGGAAACTTAAAACATTTGCGAGAGAATGCAAAAGCATTGGCCTAGTCCTCCATCTCATATTTATTTCCAGCACTATTTCCCCTTAGTGGCTCCGTAGTATCGTGCACAGCTAGTTCGTGTTGTGGAAATGTGTGGCAATGTTAACAGACAATCTGTTGTTTTTTTTGTTTTTGTTTTCCTGTTCAGAGAATTATTCCTGGGCATTAACGTAAACATTACAGGAATTTGCATTGCACTGAACTAAATTGCTGGTAATAGGCGTAACATGAGTAATATATAGATCTAAATCAAGGTTTAATCAAGTAGAATAATGTTTTCCCTCTGATAAGACTGCAAGTGTTTAAAGCAGTGTTAAGCTTCAAAGGCAACTCACTGAAGCAAAAAATGTTTTTGATCAAGGCACAGTGATCTCTCCTCCCCTTTACTGCAACAACCCGTGGACCAACACAACACACACACACATTCATGCAAACTCACACGTACTTGCGTCCACCTTCCTCCACAGACTTTAGAGTCCCGTGTGCATGTATCCTCACCAGCACAGAATAGTTCCCGCAATCAGATGGCTACGTTCACTCTGGGCTTCATTTGCCAGCTGTTCTTATCTTACTGAGATGGAATGGCTGGAAAATGGGGAAAGATTTATTTCCCCTGACATCTTTAATTCTGATGTGCTTTTAAAAGCCCTGACAAGTGGACGTTTTTTTCCATTCATTCGTTCTCCTTGAGGCACTCTGATTGCTCGGCTCTTTACATTTTCCTGTTCCCACCTGACCCACCTGACAGTGATGTGGTGTATTTAGAACAAGATATCAGGTTATATTGGAATTGGTAAGAAGAACAATACAACAGGCATGTGTACCATTCAGAATTAAATTGAGAATTGAGGGAACAATTAGGAGGATGCAGTATTGCTATTTGAATTTATGTTTAGGGATGTATAATTTAAATACATCCGAGCCACTGGTCCCTATCACATTTTCTCCCTCTCTCTGTCAGCTGGAGTTCAGAATGTATCGTCTCTCGCAACGGAATTAAAAGATTTGCTGTAGCCTACTCTTCACACATCTCAGTCCTAAAAAAAACTAAAATCTGTAAAAAAGTCTCTTATTGGTCAGGAACTGTTTCAGTTGTTGAGTCTGAGATCGATTCAGTCTGAACCTTGCACTGAATTGTGATCGCTTTGGAGAGCTACCCACAAGCACACACACATGCACATAGACCTCTCTAGACTGGGAGGGCAAGTGTGGAGTGGAGATTTTTATTCTATCTTTATAAAGGAATTTCCTCATAATAATACATTTATATATACACATAATTAGTGGTGATTGCATCTAATTAGTGGGCAAGTATCACAATTACTGTCTCGCATATTTAAGAACAAACCCCTAACCAGCACTGTTGTTTCAGTTTACTGGGCCAAGGACAGATTTTATACACTCTGCAGTACAAAAACAGGTTTAATGTGCCCCTTCATCAAGGGGCCCGGGACAATGTATATTCAATTTGTATGTAAGATGGATGGATGGGTAGTTGAATAGATAGATGGATTGTTGAATGGGTGGTGGATGGACGGGTACCGTAGATAAACTGGTAGGTAAAAGATACTAGGGGTGGGAATTTTTGGATTTAAAATCGATTCTTGAAATTTGATTTCTTATTTCGATTCAATTTATGCATAGATTTGACTTTTAGATTTGATTTGAAATATTATCATATCTTTATTAATTTAGTGATTTAGCCTAGTGATTTAGATACAGTGTTCGCCCCTGAATAAAAAATAAAAAAGGTAATTGCGAGTGTTATAGTTTACATCTCTCAATTCTGACTTTTTAATCTCAGAATAGCGTGATTTAAAGTCGCAGTTGTGTGTTATAAAATCAGAATTGTGAGGTATAAACTGTATATAACATGCAATTGCGAGTTTATATCATGCAATTTGGACTTTTTTTCCTCACAATTGCGTTTGTCGATATGATTTGCGAGAATTTATATAAACTCGCAATTCTGACTTTATTACTCGCAACTGCAGGTTTATATCACGCAATTGTGAGGAAAAAATATCTGAATTGCGAGATGGAAATTGTGAGGTTTTTCAGAGTTGTGAGTAATTACCTTCTTTATTTTTTTATTCTTTATTTATTTCTTCATAGATACAGGATATGTTCATACAAGCAGGTATTATTCGTTATCGCAGCCATCGCTTGCGCGCTACGCAGTTACGCACTACTCGTGTGTTAAAAGTACAAAAAAAGCTTGACGTTTGCCCAACTGCTGGTAATTATACATTATTTAAGGGTATTTTCTATTCATTAAAATATTGATATGGAACTGTTGTTGTCAAGTAAGCTTAATTTTCCCCCCGTTGCAAGCCTGTGCGCTCTCTAAACTGTCCGGTTGCTGTACTGTTCTTTGTTCCGTCAACATCACGTTATTAATACTTGTAGAATACCAATTAAAAAATATAATTTGTGAATCGATTCAAATTGTTAGAAGATAGAATTGTGATTCATATGTAAATCAACCCCCCCCCCCATATGCACCCATACACTTTTTTCACCATTGCTGGGACTGTAAGATTTCTAGCCATTTCACGCTTCTTTGAGTCTGTGCAGGATAAAGATAGAGTTTCCTCTTCTCCAGGTGATGGATGACCCTGCTGCTATTTTGGTGTCTGATGGGGGACTGCCTCTGTGGAGATCAGCATATAAAAGATCTAGTCAGCATTGGTCTGACACTGCTTTAGTGTCCCGCCAATAAAGCTCACAGAAATATGAAGGCACATTACCCTTACGCCACACACCAGTAACAGACACACTATATTTTCCTCTTCGAACTGCACCTACACTTTATTCCGATCCTCTCAAATAATGTATGGACAGGACTGAACTTGAGTCAGCATCCTCTCTCTCTCTCTCTCTCTCTCTCTCTCTCTCTCTCTCTCTCTCTCTCTCTCTCTCTCTCTCTCTCTCTCTCTCTCTCTCTCTCTCTCTCTCTCTCTCTCTCTCTCTGTAATATTCACATATTATATATTAAATTATCAAAAATCTATTTATTTTTTTATACATTATTACATTATTATAAAAAAGGATTTATAATAATATATACAGTAAATAATAATATATATTGTATTATATTTTATAGGGATGTACCGAAATTGGCTTGGTTTGAATCGGCCGCAGAAAATTATCGGGCGAAAATGGCATTTTCGGTTTATGGCCGAAAGAGAAAAAAGGCTGCCCCTCCGTGGTCAGCGATCAGGTTTCACTCTGGCGCAACATTTTTTGTGACTTTGCGAGCGGCTCTGCTTCCGAAGCGACGGCTCAGTGTTCCACTGTGTGCGCTGTGCTCTCCACTCCGTGTATGCGCTGTATAATGTTCTCTGCTCTGCTCACAATGTTCCGCTCTGTGTGTGCACTGCGCAAGTTCTCTGGACTTGTTTCTGTTTGCAATAGCCCTACTGTGCTGTAAAATGGTGTGGTATAGCCATGCTGGTAAATTACGTAACCCTTTCTTGATCTGCTCCCTGCTATCTACTCAGATGCTCTGATAATAATAGCTTTGTAGGACTATACATTATTTTGATAATTGGTCAAAACATAAATCTGTTAAATCTGATTCTGTTGCATAGAACTGAATGAAGAATAATATATTGATATAGATATGTGTAACGTGCTCCAAGAACCAAGTTAGAGTCAGGATCTGCAGATAAAAATGATGTTTAATGGCTCAAAACAGTAATTCATAGCTTGAGCGTAGGACACATGACAGAGTGTAGAGCTTCACCATAACAATGAATCCATGAAGGGCATGTTCACACGAACATTAGAACAAACTAACATTCAGACAATAATCCGTACAGGTAAGAAAGAACACCATGGTTGATTCTGTCAAAGCATTTTTTCTAACAGTTTCTGTTAAGCTGTATGAATAACAGCACCCTCTGTCTACTTGTAGGAATTTAACACACATCATAAGAGTATTTCACCTCTGCCCCTCACAACACACATCACATCGGAAATCTTTTCAGCTGAAAGGATTAAATATTAAATGAAATTAATTATTTTAAAATAAAATAACAAGTAGGCCTACTTCATAATGTAACTAATGATTACCAGCAATTTTACCTGTAGCTAAATACAGTCAATCATATTTTGTATTTTAAACACATAACACCATTACATGAATTCCGTAACTTCCCAATCCTGATTACACAATATTAAGTAAAATGAACATTGTATAAAATTTGAAAATATGGTAATGCATAGACTTTTGAACCCTTTATCTGCATGACTCATGTTTTGAAGTTGCCATTTTATGGCATTCCAAATACTCCGTGTGTACAGGGAGCAGTGAACACCGCGTAGGGCTTCATTGTGAATCGGAACGCTGTTTTTTCAGCTGATTGCATTATTCTGGGTTCAGTGATATTGATACTAATGTGAGCCTTGTTATAAATAAGCTCCATTAAATTAATTGCTTGCTCCTGAATGAACTTCATGTTTGCAGGAGGTACAGATGTTGGTGAGAAACTTGAGTATTGGGCAAAATGTAAAAAGCCACATTTGCACTAATGCGTCAAATCTGAGGACTCACTGCTATTACTTGTAATTTCGAATCAGCCCACACACCGTTTGATTGTGAGCTGATTTTACATAAGGTGCTGGAAGTGTTGTGCTGTTTTGTTGTAATCTAGTAGTCAGAAAATACGACTTGAGCTGTTTACTTATTTGTAAACAGTAGGCCTATATGAGTAAAAAAAGAGAAACAATTAGTGTATTTGGACAGTCTCTGATAATGTTTTGTATTTAGACGATTTAGACTATTAACTGGATTTTAAACCACATATTGATGTTACTCAGAAGTCAGAGAACACATGTTTTTCTGCCTGTCCGGTCAAACCGTAAGTTAAAAGTGTTTTGGGATTTTGATTTGTAGAGACTAGCGAAAGCAGTCAGGCGTGTCAGTGCTACGATGCAAACACTCAGCATCTGTAGAGATCTCAGTGTCTTTCTTTAGGACACTGAGGTCCCAGGAAGCTACAGTCTGGTCGAAGAGATATAAGCCTATTAATCCTGCAACAATAGAGCTGTGGTATAGTAATGTTAGTCCTGAGAGATGCTATACTTTATCTCCCTCTCCGTTTCCCATGCCCAGCAGGTAGATTATGCCATACTTCAGTGAACTACTCATTTATCTGTGAATGTCTCATTTCCTTTTCCTCTTTCTCTTCCATTGTCTTCTCTCTGCTTCCTAACCCTTTGAGGCTTGCGATATTCCATTTACACCACCTAGCCAATCTTGTGTTTCCCTCCTGTGCCAAACTTTGTTTCTGACAATTTTCAATAGTTTTTCTCACCACACTCTCTCTCTTGTTTCATATTTGCATATGTAATGCCTGCCTGAGGGCATCTCGTCTAGTTTTCTCTGTAAACAAATATTGCATAACATTATCCATTATCTCGTCCAGTCCACAAAGCAAGACCAGCATGTTGCATAACCGGTTCCTTATTCAGTATGCAATGAGCTATTTGTGCTGGTACCTCAGTTGTACAAAACCCACCTTCTCAGCTTCTCTCATATCTCATTTGAGGTTTTTTTGGTGTATGTGCATGTGCGAGAGAGTCAGGGCTGTAGGGGTGATGCTTGCAGTATTGATCAGTGAGTGTTTGCTGGGCAGGGTAAACAGCTGTGATAGATGGCCGTGTTAAAGAGGTGTGCTGTTCCCTGTGGCTCCTGTTCGGGTGGGTCTCTACACAGCCCTTAGTCTGCTAATGAAAGCAGATGCTACGGTGAACAGGTCAGTGCAGGATCAATGGCTCCCTCACTCAGGAAATGACACAAATCAATCTATGTCAAATCTGCCACTAAATAACACTACGCAGGAGAGGGGGGTAGCAGGGAAAGAGAGCGAGTAAGAGTGTTTTTGGATTCTTGCTCACCCTTAATATAAAATCTTTTTTTCTTCGTCTGCTTGTTTGTTTTTTCATCTTCTAGTTCTAATCTGTACGCCTCATCTCAGCAAGACTTAAGGATCACTCAAAGATCACACAGAGTCATATAATCATAATGATGATGATGATGATAATAATTATATTTATTTAAAAACAACAATAACGCATCCTTACAACAACAATAAATGTTGCATATAATAAAAATAATAGCATGATAATGATTTTGGTGATAATTATAAAATGTTTGTAATATATATTTATTTAAATAATAATAATTAGTATTTGTATTAATGGTATAATAAGTTTTTAATGGTTTAACATTTTTTTGTGTATTTAAGACTTGTTTTCAGAGAATACGTCAAGTCACCTTAATTTATATAGCGCTTATATAGAAGGGATATATATAGGCATATATATATATATATATATATATATATATATATATGGAAGGCTTTCCAATAACAAGTAGGTAAGTATCTAAAGAATAAGTAATCTTTACACACCTTGATCATTATGTGTGGTTTGTTCAGAGAGCTTAGTGTACTATCTAATCATATGTTTGCTTGTCAAATTTAGATACCACAGCCATTTGCATTTTATTGCTCAGGGAACAATGAGTTGCAAGCCATTGCAGGTGTTGTTTGGCATTAAAGGGTTCACCCAAAAATGAAAATTATCCCATAATTTACGCCATCCAATGTGATTTATGACTTTCTTCTTTCAGCCAAACTCGTTCAGAGTTACATAAAAAAATATCCTGGCTCTTCCAAGCTTTATAATGAGAGTGAATGGTACCTTCAATTTTGAAGCCCAAAAAAAGCGCATCCATCCATCATAAAAGTAATCCATACGATTCCAGGGGGTTAATAAGGGACTACTGAAGCGAAGCGTTTTTGTAAGAAGAATATCCATATTACTTCCGGTAATGGCCGTATGCAGGTTGGGTTCCAGCGGAAGAGTGACCTCTGACCCGACTCATGATGTATTGATGAACGCGGAAGCGCAGAGGCTAGAGCAAAACAAAACACCGGTCACGAATTGGAAGTCTAAAACGAGAATTTTTTAAGAGAAATGTTGGAGAATTTTGATATAAGAGAAGAGGTGCTTGAGTTTGTTGCCCAGCCCTATTTGTTTGAACCACAAGAGGCGTCTACTCTTATGCTACTCCTACATCCTACGTCATGCGTCGGGTCAGAGGTCACTCTTCCGCCGGAACTCGACTCGCATACTGCCGGAAGCCAGTCATTTATATTTTGTAAAGTTATAAATATGGATATTTTTCTGACAAAAGTGCAACGCTTCACTTCCGAAGGCCTTAATTAACCCCCTGGAGCCTTATGGATTACTTTTATGATGGATGGATGGGTGCACTTTTTGGGCTTCAAAATCTAGGATATCATTCACTCCCATTATAAAGCTTGGAAGAGCCCGGATATTTTTTAATATAACTCTGACTGTGTTTGACTAAAAGAAGAAAGTCCTCATACACCTAGGATAGAACAGGGTAGGAACACATTCAGAACGATAGCATTTTTATGTTCAATAAGAGAGAGGTGTGTGTTCATGTGTATGAAATGGAGCGAGAGAGCTTGGATAGACAGGCTCCCTGGCTACTGTATCCTTACATGGACAATGTCAATATAAGCTTGACAGATTTTGCCCATCTGCTTTTTCTCAAAATATCATTAATGCCATAAAAAGCCAGAGGTACATGTGAGCGTTTGTATAGACATAGGCTTCATCTAGAACTGAGTGTGTGTGTGTGTTCTGTCACTCTGCTACTTAGTGGAAACTCTTTTACGTGCAGATAAGGCTGGAAAAACCTCATCAGCTGTTTTAGTTTTAGACAAGTCAGTCATAATCTTCTCATGTTAATATAGTTTTGTGTCAATATAGTTTTGCTGTTACCCAACTAGCTTTTCATGTGCTCGTGTGATGCTTGTGGTTTCTCCAGTGATGAAAATCCCCTCTGATGCGCCAGATTTACTGCTGCAGCCGGGGTGAAAATTAACCCCAAGTCTACAATAGAGTTTCGGCACACTGCTTGTAAACCGTCCAATTAAAGCGAGATGTGAAGAACACTTTAGTGGGTTCTGCAGTGACCCCATCCATAAGTAAAGTGTGAGGACCCACCAGGGGCAAAATTGCATTTGAAGAAAGAGAAAGTGAGACGGAGACTCTGATCATAGGTACTTACCATTATGCAGATCAGCACCCCGGTTTCACAGACAAGGCTTAAACCTAGTCCCAGATTAAAATGCATTATTGAGCTGTTTTAACTAAAGGAAATTTGCATTGACATATCTTAAAATATGTCAGTCATAGATCCATATATATACGTCTTAACCTGAAATCTACACACCACAGAACGAAAGAGTGCTTGTGTGTGAGAGAAAATCTTCCGTCTTGAACATGCATTAGCTTCATTTAAGCTATAATGACCCTTTCTCTCCTCTTATCCCTCCTTGTCTAGCATGTCTAGAGTTCTTCCTGAATTATTTCTCGTTTCCCTGTCCAATTTACCTGTGTTAACCAGAGGAAGCATGTCGACTCGACACACAGCACAGCCAGCCGTGACCGAGTCTTTCCTGTGAACATTTGTGTTTGAGCACATTTGTGTGTTTAATGGAGCTAGTGGAGCAAGACCGCCAGCAGCGGCAGTGAGTGTGGGATTTCATGGTGTGGTTGAACTTTCTGGGGTGAATGAGTTCAAAGTGTTTGTAAATGACGGAGATTTCCATCTGTCTAAAGTCTTATTGAGGAACAGAGGATCTCACTCACTAGCAGCTCTTCTTCTATCAGCCCTTCACCTCTTGGTTGCCCAAATCTTTTTTTATATATATATATGTTCTGTCGTTGTGACTCAGCATGATTTAGTCTGGTGGTTTCTATTTCGCAGTTTTTTTCTTCTATGATAGCATTGGTTAAGAGCTGTGAAAAGCTTCCATGGAGGGAATGAAATGTAGGACTGATGAAAAGGGGCACAGGCACGAGAATATCTAAGGAGTGGAGTGAGTTTCAGTAGATGGGTTGCTGCTTGAGAACAGGTGAATTTGAGCTTTCTTTCCACTGCATGAGGTTCAATGGCTGCTATAAGCTCCGTTCGGGGTCCAGACTGATGTGGGGACTCCATGCAGGACTGTGCCTTTTCTTTCTTTTCTTCTGTGTATCTCCACAACACAGCAGTAGCAGTTATCTCCTCATTGTTCAATGCTGATCTTGAACCTCAGTAACCTCATCTGTTCTTTTGTCTCATTGCATGTATATTATGGTAGTTGCATTGTCAACTAAACTGCATTTTGCCAAATATTTTTTACATTTATATTTGGCAGATACTTTTATTCAAAGAAACGTCTAGCATTCAGTATGCCACTTTTATGAGCTCATTTTAATTATGAAATATTCTTACAAATTCTTAAAGAATTTATACATATTTTTAGAATTTAATTTATTAATTTATTAATTCATCACACTAAAAAAAAACATTTAAGTTCACTAGGTTAAAAATGGAGAAGAATATAAATAGTGGCCTGTTGCATTACATAAATATACACTTTCTCAAATACATTTATATACATTTTAATGTTGATAAAAAATTATAATTAAAAAACTCCCTCCCATGGTTTGTACTCTTTCTAATTTTCTAGACAAAACATGGCTTTAAACTTTTGCCACCACCTTTTTCACTCCATATTCTTTTCTCTTTGTCTTTTTGTGATAGTTTGCACTGTAGGACACAGGCTGACATCTGGTTAGCACCAGCAACTGTAGAGCTAGATTGGGAGAATGAGACCCACTGAGGTTGCAAGGGAGTACAGGAGAGGCCGTTTGGTGTTTGATGAGAACCTGCTGCTGTTTCCTTGTATGCCAGGAGCGTTTATGAACCCTGTCAGCTGCTAGAGCTCACCAGCTTCCATAGGTCTGGATCCTGTTAGTGCAGGATTTGTGCTCATCACATGGAAAACAGCTTGTGCCGATTCCTCCCACTTCTTCTAATGGTACCCAAAAGGGAAAGGAAAGGAAAGGAAAAGACGGAGGGAGGGAGAGAAGGTGGCCCACACCTTCAAAGCCAAGCTATGCTGCATCATGGAAATTTGGCCCCGTTTCCCCAGCCATGCGGGTGACGTTCACTACACATAAGAATCATTACACTAAATCTCTTTTGTGTACTTTTCATTTCTCCTTCTTGTGCTCTAAGAAATGTTATAGGAGCTTATTTGACTACCAATAGCAGTTGCATCTTACAGCTTATGTAGCAAATTATATTTTACAGAAACCAGATGAATTACAAAGCTAAAAAAAAAGAGCAAACTTTGTGTATATAACCAGATATTATCTCCTTCAAAGCTAATGCTGGGCTATTACTTTTCTCCCTTTAACACATAATAAGAGAATATCCACATAACTTTTTTAAAGATAGATATTTTTGATAAAAGTTTGGATGCTCTGAAATAATTTATTTGTTCACTAACAAACTTTTTTTTTTAATGAAATAATACTTACAAAAAACACCTAATAAAAAATCGAATAAATACTGCTCTTTTTAACTTTCTATTGATCAGAGAATCCTGCAAAAAGTAGCATGATCTCCACAAAAATATTAAGCTGCACAACTGTTTCCAAGATTATAATATGATATAATATAAAAATGTTTCTTGAGCACCAAATCAGCATATTAGAATGATTTCTGAAGGATCATGTGACACAATGAAGACTAGAAGAATGACTGCTGAAAACTTGTCACAAATTACATTTTAAAATATATTAAAATAAGAAACAATTATTTTTAATTATTTAAATATAAATAAATTATATCAAATTATTATAATGTTTCACCTTTTTATTACGGAATTCTTTTTATTTCCTGAATTTTTTATAAAATAAATGCATCCTTGGTGAGAATAAGATGCAAACCCCAAACTTTTGAACGGTAGTGTACATGGCGACACAAAATATAATAGCTGAAAGTAATAAAGGCAAAGACTTATCATATTACATTTCTGCCTACAGCAACAACATGCAATAAGAAGGCACGATTTAGTAATGATCATCAAATAATGACCATCATAATCTCAACGAATGGTTATTTAAATGAATGACTATAAATTATTTTTTTCTTTCTATTATTTAAATGATTAAGTGTTTCCATTCACTTCAGTGAACTTTAGCTGGATGCTCTCGGGGCTTTGAATGCCTTTGGCTGGCTTGTTTTGTTAAGTAGTTGCTTAGAAATAAAACAGCGTGTTTCATCTAACCGATCAGCCTTGTAAGATACTTGAGTAGATTGTATAAACATCAGGATTAGTTAATAGACTTTTGGCAGGGGAACATCCTGTCTGTTCCTGCTACCTGTCCTCCTTAAGACAAACTGCTGGAGGAGAAATGGGGCGGCACGGCGTAGCTCATCCTCATCCCCACACTCCTCCCCGGTGAAGTGAGGCTCTAAAAGAAACCCAACTTCTGTGGTGTCTGGGAGCCTGCAGTTACAGTGGGGCTGTTTGAACTTCATGAGCTTACAGTACATTGTGTTTTATGTGTCTATAAGGAAGAGATTAGGGAACTGTCTCCCTCTGTAAAAATGCTGAGGGGATTTGTAGTAGGGATTCCGCTGATATTTTTGGGAAAATGTGTCCCACTCCTCAAAAAAAGACCTATACAAAGCTACAATAGTTTAGAATGTAGAATGTATAAATATTATATTGAACACAGTCCAGTCCTATTTACACAGTCTGTAAAAAGCACAGACCAAAATAATGTGATAATTTGACACACCGTGTTCTTTTCTATTATGATCAGGTAGCCTTTCGATTTTAACAGAAGGTCTCAAACCTGATTCAGCCTCTGTGTGTTGTAGCTAAAGCATCATATTGATGCAGCAGTGGCATAATGTGATCAGCTTCAGGACCACGGACAGCACCATCAGTGATCAGACTGAACCTCATGTTAAAAAGACCATCATTTCTCACCTTACAGAGTTTCAGGTGTGTTCAGGGTTTATGCCTGTTATATCTAATAAAATATTAGCCGTATTCTGTTAATGGTGCAATATTTTGTTACTCCCTCAATTCTTTTACTTTCTAAAGAACTGAAACATTTATTGTTATTATTAATATTATGCAAAACAGATGATGTAACGTTAAGGATCTATATCATGTTATAACAAGTATTTTGATACTAAGGGCTGTACTTCCAATACTGAAAATAGGAACACATTTGCAGAAAAGTTTTGGAACCGAGCATTTATTTGATCAAAAATACAGTAAAAGTAGTAATATTTTGGCAATATTACTCACACTGCTGTAAAAACATTATTATTTATTTTATTTTTTTTACATTTTGTACACAGTGTTATTTTTGGTCTTCAAAGTATGACAATGAAAATATCTGTTCTTCCCTTTGAAGGTGGATCCCTGTATTTCTCTTTGATACGCATATCAGTGGTTGTCCTCTTTTTAAAATACTTATATATGCTTAGCAGTTGCTGGTGGAAGAACAGTAGATCAAAGCATTTCATTTATGAGGCATGATTCACAGTGGACGTACAGGAATTTTTTAAGTAGTTGTTTGTGTATTTGTTAATGTTGTTGTGATGCCTCTCTTCTATCTCAAACCTTAGCAAGCTATTTTTAAGCTTCATCTTTGATCACTTCTGCACACTGCCACCTCAAATATCTGTATAGTCTGTTTGCTAGCAGTTAACACAGTTAATTAAAAATCCCTAGTGCAATTTGAGAACAATTAAACTCCAACAAACTCCTTTTTTCCTGCCAACTGTAAGCATACGCCTGACTGGCCCGTGTTCTTTTTATAGTGCATTCATGGCTCCACTATATTGATATTCCTCAATTATTCTGGCTTTGTTCTAAACCCCTACCCAAGTTTTAAACTTCTACAGTTAATTCAGCCCAAACTGCTTACCAGAGTCCATTTAAACTGAACAAATGTCTATTTAAGGACGTAAAATTGTTTTGAGAATCTCCTATTGACTTTAAACTGTTCTGACTATTAGAATCTAATGTTCAGCATTCAAGAAACTGAAGCGATGACATCTTCATTGTACTATTCGCTGAATTGCGATTGGTCTTCTGTCTTGCGTCTGTTTGTATACTGAATTTTGATTGGTCTTGAATGCTACAGTAATTGTAACAACTCATCTGAGCAGCTGACAGAAAGTTGCAAACCCTGTTTTCTTCATGAAAAACAAATCTAATTGCTCTCTAAATTGCTTATAGCTTGACAGCTGGTGTGCTAGTATTGAGAACTGGATTTTTTTAGAGGAATCTGTTCATCACACGGTTAAGATGACAAAATTAATTTTAAGTGTATCGTGTGGTTGCATATAACGCAGTAATTGCCAGTTTCGAGTAACTCCCTCACCTGGGCTTTATTGCAAGTTTTTGTTCTTAAAGTCCCCCTGTGGTGAAAATCAAGCTTTTAATGTTGTTTATATGTCTGTGGTGTTTTTAATATGCATTAAGACAAACCATGTGCAAATTCACAAGTCAGCACCATTGCTGAGTATTTTCTCCTTAAAACTCCAGTGTACCAAAGACAGTCTCAAAATTGCGGTTTGAAATCGCTGATGTTTCTGATATCACAAACTACCTTAAAACCAATCACACCAACGTGTGATCGCCAACAACTGGATCTCTGAGCTGGTGTGAGTGAGTGGAGACGGGGCAAATTTGCATATTCGTAGAAGCACTTTTACTAAATAAGACAAGGGTGTAGAGTTACGTTCAAGCTATTTATTTGGAAAATATTATATAATGAAAAAACTTTTATATATGTAAAAAAAAATTTTGGTGATCAAAGATGAGTTTTAAGGTATAACATTTTCAACTACAGGGGGACTTTAAGATTGGCTTCACTGAACCTGGAACAGCAATGTGCAGTGTTAGATGACAGCCCTAATTACTCATGACAGGCCTGCGTTCAGCCAGCCAGAGGAATGCCTGGGAATCTAGCAGACCGAAAAAAACATCTTTAAATTGGCTCAATATTAACACAAACATGTACACATATAATGGCTGATCATACAGTCAGTATCATGTTATCATATAAGCACACACTCTTACACACAAACACATGGAGAGCAAGTAATACAAGCTCGTTCCCTTCTTTCTGATGCCGATCCGTCATCTCTCTCACTTTAAATGCTTTCTGGATTTTTGCATAGTGGAACCTACTGTTCCAGTTTTGTCTGTCAAACTCCTTGTGAAAAAGAAGTTGCTCTGTTGTGTTACTGTAGCGAATTCAGCCGTTCCCTTAATGTTGTGGGACAAATTCTAACATTCAGACCCCTATATATAACCTGTGGCTTTTATTATGTCAGGGCTGTGACACCTCCGTATTGAGTGTTATGGCTGTCATTAACCCTGGGCCTGTGTGAAGCTCTGGTCAGAGGTCTGAGTTGTGTTCTACAGTCTGTTCCAGCTGCAGTGGAAACAGCAGCCAGTGTCCAGACCTTCCTGTTCAGACGGAGGAGAACCATTAGAGACTCGAGCCAAATCAGAGCCAGATGTCCACAGGCTATTTGTACAAGCCATTCAATAATTCAGAGAACCGCCATTATAATTCAGGCTGTATTGTGTTGTGGACGCTGGATTACTCATGTTATATTTTATATTTATCCAATGGAAAATGAATTATCATTTTCATCTTGTCAGGAACGCAAAAAACTGGCCTCTAAACCAGCCAACTCTCTGAAACACAGGAACATCCTTACATTCTCTTTTCTTTTCTTTTCTTGTTTCTTCTCTTCTCTTCTCTTCTCTTCTCTTCTCTTCTCTTCTCTTCTCTTCTCACTTCCTGCAAAATGTAGTTTCTGCTCATCTCATCCAATCTCACCTGATCTCATCTCTCTTCTCTTTTCTTATCTCATGTCATCTCCTCTCCTCTACTTGTCTTGTCTCTTTGTTCTTCCTGTGTGCTTTCATAAACAGTCTCCTTAAAGGTTTTTCTTCACATAAGCTGATTTTGTGTGTTTGGTGTGGTAGACTGCAACAACGCCCTCTACCGTGTCATGTTTGGTCAGACGGTAAACACTGCAGGTTGCCAGACTCATGGGGAAATAATTGAAATTCCAACTCCGAGCATGTCATCATTGTCTGCCTGAATGCTCCTCAAATCCCTCAGAACCTGCTTCAAAAACAACACAATCTCAGACAGTCTCGCACACATGGGCAAACAGAAACAGGTGTGCAGCCCATTATATGCTACTGTACTATTTCCGTCTTTATTATTTCTCCGTTGCATTGTAAAACAGCACTAAGACCGAACTGCAAGCTGACATTTGCATACAGACACTCTCATGCACATTTACACGCAGAGACCGCTGAATTAGTAGGTGGTGCTGTGTTTTGTCTTGCCGATGGAAGAAGGTCTCTGGGGTTCAGAGGTTTGAAAGCTCAGATGTCGGAGTCTGTGGGAGCCTGGCGCTGTGACCACACGACTCTGAATGCTGAAAGACACATTGTCTGGCCTAAGCGTTTAGCAGAGCTCTGGTACCTGCAGCTGTTTGTTCAAAAAAGTCATTCCTTCCTGGTCTAATATTTTCATTTCCCCCCACATCTGAGTGCGAGAGATCCTTCAAATAGCTCTGAAAGATGTGTCTGGGTGCGCGTATAGTGCAAAAAGTCTGGAATTTCTTTCATTGAACATTTTTATTTATGTTAACAAATTGTCTTGCTTCCATTAAAGCACGATGCTCTCAAATTATGCTGGATAACGATACACAAACTTGTGGTGTTCATGGAGCTTGGGTGTTGCTGTTATTAAAGCAAACTAAATATTAAGAAATATTTGAAATTATGAAATGCATTATATTCAACTTTTTACTTTATGAATATGAAAATAAATGCATTACACTATTGGTCTCAGACTTTTCAAGCTGACTGTTTTTGTGGTGCTGCTACCGTTCCGCATGTTTATTGGATTACAGTAATGACTGTAGCAGAAGCCGTTTTCTTAGGCTTATTGTGTGAGCGTGTGTACATTTGTCCGTATGCATGTTTAAATGCGATAAACATGTTCTAGTTGAGTAGCACAACACCAGTTTGAGTGTAATAGTTGTGGTCTGCTGTACCACCAGGATATGGAAAGCGCTATATCCTGCAATGACTCATAAACTCTGTCACGATACAGTCTTTGGGGATTGTAATACTATGAAGTATTATGAGATTCACAGAAGCCCTCACACTAACTGAAAGAGTCTGGCCCGTGTGGGTGTGCATGTGTTAGCCAAGCACTAAAAGGGTGAGGAATAGGTCAGACAGACTGTCCCACAGACAAAAAGAAAAAGAAAGAAAGACAGAAGAACAGGTTAGTGCTTTCAGCAGGACTTTGATAACAGCTGTTAACACAGTTACAGGCAGATGCCACAACTTGTTTGTTATTGATCACAGACATAGATACACAGATCGCGAATAAACAGCTCTCAAAGTCTCTTTTATCCCTACAAATACATTTACATCTATAAATACCCTGCAATTTTACTTTTGGTATACTAAATTGACATACTTAGTCTGCTAAATTGGAAGTTGGAACAACTCATTTTGTACTTAATGGACTTCAGTTATCGGGAAGTAGTGCTGAGGTTCAACTAAAGGTATACGTGAGTATACTTGATTGTGCTAAAGTGGAACTATTGCAAGTATACTTTAGGTATATTTTAAATGTCTTTCATTTAAAGACTTGTGATCATACAGTGATCATACTATCCTTACTTGATCTATCCTTACCTTATTATTAAAACACATTTTAGGCTTAATAGAAATGTGCATAGTGTAATAAAGAAGAACTCCAAATAAAGTTTAATTATACTATTTATTTGTCAGTAAGTCTCGAGTGAAATGTCAGTAAATAAGGATTTTACTTCTGATTTTGAGAGAGTATGATGCTCAGGTCAGGCCTTTCAGTGGTTATGCTGCTACTTTAAAAATTATAGTGATCATTAAAAAAATGAGGGAAATACCTTGTTGAGAAAAAAAACAGCATTACAAATTTTCTAAAAAGGCTGAAACTGGTGAAATTGTGTATCTAAGACGTATTTATATGTTGTGGTTTAAAACGTGTTTATTTCATGGATCGAATTTTCGAATATGTTGGCCTGGGCAATTTTCCTTGTTTTTTTATATTATTCAATTCCAATGCTCTGCCATCTGTATTTGTTCAGTAGCTTTTAGTTTCATCGTTTTTGTAGCGAGACAGGTTTGTTTACGGTCTGACAAATACGTAAATGGGCCACATATGTTTTTCTAGCTGGGGATACTTTGTGTTACATCATCGCCCCCTTTAGTTCCTCCAGAAGCCCCCTCTTCAGTGCTCCGCTGGTGCCTACCCTGCATGCAGACCTACTGGAGTATGTTGCATTATATAAAATGTTATTTATCGAAAGACTATGAATACAAAGAGCAAATATAGCAAAAGGCTCTACGTTGAAACTTTTAAATCTAGTCTACTATTGTGCTATGCAGCACCACATTGCTTATGTTCAAAGTGACAATTAACAGTTAATGTTGCGGCATAGCTGCTAAGAAGCTGCTTTCACTGGTAAAGCAGGCCTAAGGTTCAGAGAGAGGGTGGGAAATTGTCATGTGAACAATTTTGTTGGGGAAAACCAATTATAAGTGTACCTCAGGGGGGGGGGGATAACAATTTACAAACTTATAATATAGTCCTTCAAATAAGAGGAAGGTGGAGATGAAAGCTGAAATACAGAAGACAGTGTTGGATGTGTAAAAAAAAAAAAAAAAAGGCTCCCAGACTCTATGTATTTACAGGACGCATAAGAACAGCATTCGCTGGAAGACATGGTGATGTCTGCTAGTTCACTCAGACAGCACATAACCGCACACGGCTGCACGTCTCGCACAGCTGCATCTGCTTCTGAAGATGAGGAGTCCATCTCTGTTCTCAACCACCTCAGGCCAATGTTCTTAATAGCCTGTTTATACAGGGTGAGAACAAAAGAGAGAGAGAGGAAACAGGGCAGATAGAGAGGCAGCAGGAGAAAGCGTTCTGTACTGTATGTTCCTGTAAATAGCCCTCAGACAATAGCAGAGAGCCAGAGGGTGTGCGATGTGACATACTAGTTATACAAGACACGCATCCATTATTAGCAAAACTCTGCACCTTCAATGATGCTGAAAGTGATGATTTGTATGTGCATCGTGTCCTTCAGGTCTGTAGAAAAGCACCACCGGATTTGTTTGCGATCTAATGCCTCTCTAAAAGCTCTCAGATTCTGTAATGTTCTTTAATCGGGTCCATCTTGAGGATTTGTTAAGGTGCTTTAACTCCAGAACAATGAAACCTTTAGTTTCAGCTCGCAGTTGCTCAGGTGAAGTCACACAGAACAGGATACAGTTACTAATGTTTTTCCTGTTTTGTTCACTGGCAGGTTCACTTTGGTGTTTGGCTGTCTGGTTCTCTCTGTGTTCTCCACCATCCCTGCTCATGTGGACCTCTCCAGTCACTGTCTCCTTATACTGGTGAGACGCACACAAGCCTACTGTACGCGTATGCACAGCCAAAGTACACACCTAAAACACTCAACATGAATGGCTGTTTAGTTTACACATTTATTTCTGTAATGATGTATTTCAGAGTAAAACGTGATTACATGCAAAAAAAACTAGTTTATTTTTTGGGGGGGACAAGTTTGCTTATCCTACATTGCCTTAGTGTTGTCAGCAGGGAATAAAGTTAAAAAGAAGTGTGGAAAATAAACAATTGTATTTTTTGGAAGATATTAATACTTTGATTCCGCAGAGACATATTCAATTGGTCGAAAATGACAGTACATACTTTTACATTGTTTCAAAGGATTTTAATTTGAAATAAAAGCTGTTCTTTTTCAATTTAATTTTTTTTTTTTGGAAAAAGTATTCTGGTTTCCCAAAAATGTTAAGCAGCACAATGTTTTCAACATTAATAATAAGAACAGTTTCTTGAGCACCAAACATAATATCTGCTGAATTTTCATGGCTTTGTCATCACAGGAAAAAAAACTATACGTTTTAAAATATATTAAAACAGAAAGCAGTTTATTTGGTTATATTTTTTTATTTTTGTAGAAATTTGCTATAATATTTTACACTATTACTGTTTTTACTGTATTTTTGATCAAATAAATGCAGCCTTGGTGAGCAGAAGAGACATAAATATCTTACAGACCCAAATCTTTTGAACTGTACTGGACTGTGTTCTGTGTGTACTGTGTGTGTGTGTGTGTGTGTATATATATAAATTATATACACACACAGTATATATACCGGTAATCTTTCTAATTTTATGAGAATAGGGGAGTCCACTTACTACAACTATAATGATAACTTTACAGAGGAAAACTATAGCGTTGGGATCACCACTCTCTAAACAAGGTGTCAAATGTCAATGTTGCTCTAATATGGTGTTCCAAGATCTCTTTAAAAACTTTGTTCAGTACCTCACCTTAAAAGACGATCACTCGGATTAGTTTCATCCTTTCACTGAGATGTTTTGCTGGCTGATGGGATCATCTCAGGTGACAACAGAAAGCAGCATGGTGCTTTTAGTGATTGAGCACCTCCGTCCCATTGGACTCTTGGTGGAGTTGGGCCAAGGTGTTCCTGTTTCAGTTAAAGAGTCTGTATTGAGAGACATTTACAGACTCTGAGCTGACCTGAAAGCGGGAGAGGATGGCGTGTACCCCACTGGTGGGAAAGCAGGACCTACACAGCCTCCGTATCAAATAGTACTCAGGATAAGCAAACAGTGTTGTGTCAAGCCGTGGGAAGCTCAGCCTGGCTGTCACAGCGGATCAGGACAGGACAGTTTAAAGCCTATCCCAGGCCTCTTGCCCCTTAGAGATGGGGCAAACGTGAAATTTGACCTGTGAAAAGGTTAATTTGTCAATCAACAGCTGCAAAGAGTCCTGGATATTTAAACATAAACATTATGAATATATCTCTTTGGGATCTTAAAATTATTGGACTATATTATGAGCCACTAACCCCAAAACTAAATTCTAAATTCAGGATTTTGTGTAGATCAAAATATATTAAAAATGCTGATAGTAACCTTGAGAGGCTGCACAGCAGAAACAAATAATATATACCCTACTTGGGAAAACCCTGATGTAATGTAATGTTTAGCACACTTCATGTTGTTGATAACAAAAAATGGAATGGAAAATGGAATTTTTCTTACAACATTATACTATTTAAATCAATGTTATAAACCAGTTAGGTCGAAAGTAATCTAAAAGTCATCAAAAAAGTATCCGATTATATTTCCTGTGAAATTATGTTTCTAACTACAATTTGAATCATGTAATTTGTATTCAGTAATGGACTACAGTTTAGTAGTTAAAGAAACTACTAAATACAGTGTACATATTTTTTAAGGTTAGTATTTGTCAACCCCATTAGATATTTATGAAAACATTTAAAAAATAGATCAGGCACTAACAAAGCCAGACTTCATTTTCCAAGCTTGACTGCATTATTTATTTGTTTGTTTGTTACTTTTTTGTTTTGTTTTTGTTTTTTGTTCGCTTGGTTGCTTTGTTTCCCAGTACTCAAGAATCAGTGCCAGGTGTTCCAAAAGCTTGTAAGTTTCAACTTTTCACCCGATTGTAAGCGCATTTAGCATCAGTGAGCAGTGTAATGTAAGTGCGTGGTGTTTCTCTATGAAAGGTGCAGTGTTATAAACTATGCAGACAGATGTTTTAATCAGGTGAAACCCTCTGTGAACTCAACTGGGGTTTATCTAACAGTGCAATTAGCAGGCACCATGAATGTGTCAATGATGGATTAGCTGAGAGGTTAATTATGTTACAGTAGCTAGACTCCTGTGGTGAACCAGGTTGTATAGTCCTGATAAACCCTACGTTATGGGGACAAAATGTCCTCACAAAGTTAGCAGTATCCAAAATCCTTGTCCTTGTGGGGACATTTTTTGATGATCCCCATGAAGAAAAGAGCTTATAAATCATATAGTGATGTTTTTTGAAAATGAAAAAATGCAGAACGTTTTCTGTGATGGGTAGGGGATAGAGGGTATAAAAATCATTATATATATGGAATGTCCCCATAGCATATACAATAAGCATATTCTGTACTTATTTGTTTGTGAGATAGTTTTAATCCATTGCCATATTGTATCAATTGTATCTATTAAGTGGTGCATCTGAAAGGTCTTTTTCTGATTTGCAGGAGTTTGTGATGATTGTTGTATTCGGTCTGGAGTACATCTTTCGCATCTGGTCGGCTGGATGCTGCTGCCGTTACAGGGGATGGCAAGGACGACTGCGCTTTGCTAGAAAACCATTCTGTGTCATTGGTAAGATAAAAAAAGTGTGAGTGTGACTGTTCTGTGAGTGTTCTCCACCCGTGCATGTGTGTTTGTAAAGGGTGATGGATCTGCTGTATTGGTGTGGATGTTGACAGATGCTCGATAGGCTAACAATACCACCTCTGCCCAGAATCGATGACTGACTCAAACATACATAATGACTGAAAGAGTTATTTTTTAATTCCCTCTTAAAGAAAAACGAGCAATAACTACCAATTAAGGTTTACAGGCAATAAGTAACCAGTGCTATTTATATTTATTACACTTGTGGGGTATATGTGGTATTGTGTTGTATGAGGGTAATTTAGGCTCCTGTGTGAATATACCAGTCGTGTGGCAAACACTGAACCTCATATCCATTCATTAAGAGACGGAGTCCCATCAGAACCCCATCAGTACTCTAACTCTGAATTATGAAACAGAAAGAGAAAGGAAACAATTTCCCCTCTCTGCCTAACACATTTATTCAGCATTTCCCATTAGAAATTGTGTAAAGTTCTTTGCATATTATATACACCGACAGACCCTTAATGAAGCTCACTGACTTTATGTGATCATTTATGTGAGAACACATCCTCTGTTCTCTTTGCACACTAATATAAACATATTCATATTCAACTTCATATAGCACTTTTTTCATGACAACACAGCAACTATTCAAAAATGTCAGTGATTAAAAAAAGAAATAGGTTTAAACAACTAATTAATTGAGAAACATTCTGGCAGTGACCTGATTTACTTAGCTTTTTTTGTTTTTGGGGTGTACTGGAATATGCTTTAATGCTTGATTGTTAAAATATTTTTTACATATTACATTATTACAGCACCTCTCTCCCAATTCTGACTCAAACGTACCATGTAGTTCATGTTTCGATGAAGCCCCTCCTTCCGAAACTCGAAATGTGCTGTGATTGGTTAGCTGGCCCAGTGTGTTGTGATTGGCAACGCTTAGCGCGTGTTCGGGAAATGTCACGCCACTTACCATAACCTTGAGTTTCATTTGTTCAGGTGTAAATATTAAGGATGTCGTCAATTTCAAACCAATTCAAGCCTGATTCAGATGACCATGATTATGATTTTCGTAGTTTCTCTATTGGTTATGATTTTTTGGATTTCTATATTTTAGAATGGCTTTTGTTCACAAGGACCCTAAGCAGCTGCTTTCATTCCCATCTGTTTGTGTTCCTCAATGTTCCATTTACACCATATAGCAACCTTCACGCATTGTGAGATTCAAATTTCAAATAACAGACTTTTAGGAGGCCACTTTCAGAATGTGTGACACAAGAACAATCTTATTTCAAACCTCAAGTGTAACATTCAGCAGGGAAAATATGACGGAGGTGATTTGAGTAAAGAACAATATTATCTCTGACCCTGGTTAATCTGGAGAGGTTTTTCAGTGTGCAGCGGAGCATTAGATATGCTGTTCTGTTAGGCTGTGGCTTCCCTGCTCTCTCTTGGCCCCTCTCAGGGAAAACAACATAACTGACAAGTGAAACTGCCTAATTTTTGTAATATCTCTGTCCCTGATATCTGAGAGCTACTGAGAAATACAGCAAGCTTAGTTTATAGGTAAAAGGGCTTCGGTGCTCTTGAAATGGTTGGTGGGTGGTCCTAGTCCAATTATCAATATATTTATATTGTTATATAGGTGTAAGCTTGTACAAATTATCACTGAATCTTTTCTCTCTCTCCTTCTCTTTTTTGTGTTTCAGACATTATTGTGCTCATTGCATCCATCGCAGTGGTTTCAGCTGGTAGCCAGGGCAATATTTTTGCCACGTCTGCACTACGCAGTCTGCGTTTTTTGCAGATCCTGCGCATGGTGCGTATGGACAGGCGAGGTGGTACCTGGAAACTGCTTGGATCTGTAGTCTACGCTCACAGCAAGGTATACTGAATACTATTTGATGGCAAAAATTAGTAAATGAGCTCAGGTCATGACATTGCGTGTGAGTTTTCATGTCGAGGCAGACATGTGACCCCACAATCAACCTTTCTTTCCAGCACCGCTTGGACTGAAACTCCATCCACAGGCTGCAGCCAAACCTCAAGCTTCCTCAGTCCTCAGTTACCCGCCATTTAGTGGAGAGATTAGGGGTCCCCGCAATGAATCATTATGGTCGATATAATAGCAGAGTTACTTATTTCTATCTCCTCTCAGGCTTAAGCGTTTACATTTTCCTGACATCTCTGATCAAAACAAAAAAACAAAACAAGACAACAAAACAGCTTAAACCAACCTGGTTTGCTTGTCTTTGCTAATTCAGCCTGGATTAAACTGGTCCTCCTGCCTGTTTAAAAACAATAATAATCTGATTTAGCTTGATCCCCCCACCCCCCACCTAACCAGCTGACAATCTCTTTAAAACTAGAAATATAAAAAAAGTTTAACCTTTTTTTATATTACTGTATAACACATGTTTTTCCAGCCTGGTCATGCTGGTTTTATCTGGTTTAAACTGGTCTCCCATTCTGATGCTCAGCTGATTTAGCTGATCCTTTAACTTGAACAGATCGCAACCTCTTTAAAACCAGAAATGTTTAAAAACATATTGAAGGTTAATAATTACTTTTTCTGCAGGAAATATTCATATGTTTTTTAGATATGTCTCTGTTTGTTGGATGTTTAATATTGTGATATTTGTTCCAGGAACTTGTGACCGCCTGGTACATTGGCTTCTTGGTGCTGATCTTTTCTTCATTCTTGGTCTACTTGGTGGAGAAAGAATTTAACACACAGTTTGCCACCTACGCTGATGCTCTTTGGTGGGGTACGGTAAGTCTACCTTAAATGCCTTAATGTCATCCTTTAACTCTTCCTCAACCGTATTTGTGCAAATTTTCCTTGAAGTGGACACAAAACCCCCTTTTTCATATCTGTATAATATCTTTATAGAATCCATCCTCAAAGTGTGGTTTTAGGATGTTCATTTATATGCATTGCCAGTGTCTCGCTGTATTATATGCATTAATCAATAAATGAGTTACAACCATTGGCCGTGACAGGGTTTAGTTGTTGTGGTACACAAATCAGGACTGGTCATAGTTCCTCACCAGCTGACTTAACAAATCAATGCATGTAATTTCTTGCTCCTACCAAGCACAAATGGAGCTGTTTCAAAGATTTGTGAGGTCAGTTGAGGGTATAGTCTTCTGCTGTAGAGCTCAGATGCAGAGACAAACCAGCAGTGAGCCAATATTAAGCTGCCACACAGTATTTACACTGGGTTGAGCCCAAGCCAGCGTCTGGAGCTGACAGGCAGGCTTCCGAGGAGGAAAACAGGAGAACGGGAGTCTGGCTTTGTGTGTGAGCTCCCTCACTCCTGCTCTTTGCCTCAATGTGCCGTGAAAGGCCGCAGTGCTCTTTGCATTTGACAAATCACTCACTTTTACTGGATGTGTTGAATTTGCTTTGGCCGGGCCTTTGTTTAAGTATCCCCTGCCTGCAAAAATCCAAAGCGCTCACTTATGAGTGTGGAAAGGAGTGCGAGATGTTAGACTGATCTTTTTTTATGACAAGCCACCAAAGTATTTCTCTTGCTGAAAGATGGATCTAATACCGTGCGTCTGTGTGGCCGTAACTTTAGAATACAGCTTGGTTTAGCTTTGGTGTTTATGGCTGTTTAGTATGGCATAACAGACAGAATTTAGTGCATGTTTGGTGGCCTTTGATTTTCCAATGCAACTTGGTCAGGATTCGATATATGTTTGGTCATTATGTAGATAGACTCAGAGTGTGAGAGGTTACTACTCCTCTTCATACATGGGAATGTGATATGTGGAGTGTGAAAAGTACACTGCCGTCCTGCAACCAGACGTATATTTCAATGCTGTCTGCCTGTGGGAAGTCAAAATTTGATGTTTAGCAATATGTCCGTGGGAGAACGGCACGAGGCCGGTGGCGTGATTGATAATGAGCAACACCGCAACGCGGTGCGTCACGCAGGTGTCGATCATTATCAATCACGCCACCGGCCTGGCGCCGTTCTCCCACGGCCCTCTGCCTCGTCCTGCTCGCCACAATGACTCTAGACTTTTAAACACAACTTTTTTTTTTTACCCACATTCTTTCTTCAGATTACGCTCACCACCATTGGATATGGGGATAAGACTCCACAGACTTGGACCGGACGGCTTCTATCTGCAGGTTTTGCTTTGCTGGGCATCTCGTTCTTCGCTTTGCCTGCTGTGAGTAACCCAAAAACTGATATATAGAGTCTACTGTAGCACTCATATTCTGAAAAACAGTGCTTTATATTACAATGGGTGTATACCTTTTTTTATTAAAAGTATAGTGTATATTCAAAAATGAAAATTCTGCCATCATTTACATTTACGTTCTTCCAAACCCAGATGATTTGCTTTTATGAAACACAAAACATTGCTTTCTTCCATATAAAAAGTCAATGTTAAAAAAACATTTTGGAAGTATGACTTTAATGTCATGATTTCAAGTCTTTTAAAGTCATATAATAACTTAGTGTGTACATTACAATAAGAATGAAAGCAAACAACTTAAAGAGCTTTGACCTGACTGCTGCAGATTCATGTCGCCATTGATAGTGTTGCTTTAGAAACGCAGAGTATGAGGATGTGAACAGTGACATGTCTTCTTTGATAACGTGCACTGGCACAAGGGTTGAACTATAATCCTTCCCCTCCAGCTACCTGTCACTTACATAAAAATGGCAGGAATTAGCAAACAACAACAACAACAATCCGGTCAATTCTTGATGGACAAATTCAAGTCCCTCACTACATTTCTTGTCATTTGAAAAGTTCATTCACTCTGGAATATATGACACAGTAGCGAAGAAAATAAAATTTTCATGCCTACTTTAAGACGTTATTCACAAAGAAATCTGAAAACCTGGTCACTATTCGCTTTCGGATATAAAGAACTCGTTTTGTGTTCCACAGAAAAAAATTAAGTCATGTGGGTTCCAAAAGACAAAAAAAGAAGAGAATTTGTATTTTTGGGTGAGCTGTTCTTTAAAATAATAATAATAATAATTTATTAACAAACTAGCGATTACATTTTTCTTAGGTTAAGCATTAGGTTAGGTGTTATTTCATGAGACCTTTTTTATCCTGACTCTTTAAGTGATCTCACTTACGAGCGATAGGGGATTTGTGGTCTTTTAGGAGAAAACTTGAAATCACTAATAGCATTTTTGTGAGCCCAGGCAGACTGTTTGTACTGTGATGATTTTTATGATGTGTTTGAGAACGCACAGTGTGTGTGCCTGTAAAGCCCCTCAGCGGCCTGTCTGACTCACTCTCGTCAATTGTTCTGTAATTCTCTGCTCACAAATGTGTGCTGCACACTCGCAGTCTCTCTCTGTCCAAATCAGCGGATTGAACCTTAGTAATAGGTGACGTTTGTTTTCTTTCTGTGGGTGGATGTGGGTGTAGGGTATTCTTGGCTCTGGCTTTGCTCTGAAGGTCCAAGAGCAGCACAGACAGAAGCACTTTGAAAAGAGGAGAAACCCAGCAGCCAGCCTCATACAGGTAAGCTCACCTCATTTGAAACACTTGATCAGTCAGACATTCTGATTGGAAGTAACTCATCACATGCTGCTTCATTAGCATTTAAAAAAAAAAGTATAAACCTTTCAGTGCTACCGCATCAATAGCTAATGCTCAACTCTAAAACCAAAAAGATCTTGGGCAGATTTATTCTATATGTATGATCTGCCCTATCTTGATTCTGATGCTCAAAGGTCAGTTTCACTGCAATGTACTCATACATTGCACACAGTTACCATGTTCATATCAATATCATTTCATGCCGCCTGCAAATTTGATAAAGGAACACATGGAAGACAATGGCACTTTGGCATTTAAATTGTTTAATGTGACGGTTTGAAATGAATAATTCACAAAAAACATGGTTAATTACAAAATTAAAATCCTTTCCTTCAGTTTATTTGTCTTCTTTTCCAGTTAAAACATCAAAACATTATCATAATGATAATAATAATATTAATATTTAAAAATATATTTACTATCTACATATCTTATGCTTTTGATATGATTTTGCTTTTCAAGTACGGTACATTTCTTTTTTCAAATAAAACATCTAATCATTTCTATCTGCATATCTTATGCAATTTTATCTTACTGTATATGTTGAGATATTATTGGAGGGATTCTTACATAGGCGTAATTTGCGGGTGGGACAAATTGGCCCTACTCCCTACCACTTTTTAAAACATCTCACGGCACAAATGAACCAATACGAATAAATAAAACATCTCCAGTTAACTAGCAGAGCATTAATTTCGTTCGTTTGTTAAATAAGAGACAATCTAGTGCTGAAATGTGTTGTTTATTTAAATCAAGCGATCAAAGTGCTTGTTGCCGCTGCGATCAGTGGCGCGGATACAGTGTTTTCTCTTGTGGCTCGCGCACACGCTGCTCTGTCTTCACTCGGATGTGCGCTTCAATCCTTTGCGGAGACTCTCAACACATACGTGTCACTGCTTGATATACAACCACTGATTAACATATTCGGTTTTGATAAAGAAAAAAAACGATATGAGAAAAAAAAATAGTGCGGATTAGAACCCAGAAAATCTGACACGCTTGGTGAAAGTTCTACCACTGGACCATTAAGGTACACGTTAAATTGGTGGATCTATGTATTTATTTACGCGAAAATTCTCGACACTTACATTTATGAAGCAGAATAGTGGAAAAAGCATTAGACATATGACCACTAATAGTGGGTCATATGTCTAATGCTTTTTGAAAACTTAAGGCTTTCTTCTTCATAAAATTAGTCGGACATCATCACATTTTGATTTTTGTATACATTTTTATTTATTTATATTAGTACAGGGCGTCGTCTTTCAAAACATGACCTGCGCGAAAGAGGAAAAAAATAATAATGAGTCATTGTAACCAGCACTTCTGAAAATGCACTTCCGAATGCGTCTCTGTCCCCAGCACATT
Organism: Phoxinus phoxinus; assembly: GCF_949152265.1. Classification (NCBI taxonomy): domain Eukaryota; kingdom Metazoa; phylum Chordata; class Actinopteri; order Cypriniformes; family Leuciscidae; genus Phoxinus; species Phoxinus phoxinus. The sequence continues at coordinate 15,490,669 of NC_136889.1, read as the reverse complement.
TCAAACCAAACTGACGCCCATGGAGTCTTAGATATTTTACCAGACAGCAAGACAAAAATACTGATTAAAAAGGATTGTTTTTGCAGTGAACCATGTTAAAAAAAATTAAACAAAAGAAGAGAAAACGAACAATTACACGAGCATTGATTACATGGGGACCATTATCTCCCATCAGAGCCAAAGGAAACACTTGCCGATATTTATGATGCGTTTCCAAGGAAGGAATTCTGAGCAAGGGCCACCCTGAGGACAATAGCTCTTCCTAATGGAAGGTGCATCCTTCTCCTCTAGCAGGAGAAACAGATTTACTCCAGGAAAATGTGCACATACACACACACACACACACACACATATCTACAAAAAATTAAGGTCCTGTAATATTATAGAAATGAGTTACTTCCTTTTGGCTGATGTTGAAAACCCACAAGCAATTTCTCAACTATTTTAACCACCATGACCCCTTTTCTTTCTCCAGATTGTTTTCTGATATTGCAGACAGAGAAGATATCATACTGTATATACACTGGTCCTTATGTTTATTTTGTCTCTCTTCCTGTGCTGTCTTTAACCCTGACTTTAATTTTCTTTTCTTTTTCCAAAGGCCTTTCAGTTGGCATCCAACCATCCAGCTTCAATTACTGTTGTCAGTAATTGTGTATTTTGACCATGGTGTATTCTTTAAGGTGTAATGTTGCAGGGACTGCATCGGTGCATCATTTCTCATCATTTGTGCTCTCTCACCCTCTCTTAAATCACTTCAGGTCTTTATATAACCCAGGAATATATATCTTAATTATGATCTGTGGAGTATGACTGTCAGCTATGTCTGGGTTCGGATTCTTTCCTGCATGTTACGATTGCTGTTTTCTCTTTACTGACATTTTTGTACAGAATGATGGAAAATATCCCCTCACTCCTGTCACGCAATTTGAGAGCACCTTCTTCAGTCTTTCACTCTTGTGATGTTTTTCCTTTTCACAACACGTCCTCTGTTTCTTGCTTATTGTTTTTCAAAGCAGTTAATCATCTCAACACATACAAATCTATCCATTTTCACATTATTATAAGTCAGCATGAAACAATAACTTACGTAAGGCATATTCCTGGTTTTATTGTGAATGATTCACCAGTTAATTTTTAATGAAAATGACTTCTTCCCTAGCAACCACTTTCCATTATACTGGCGTCACTTAGGTCAATTTAGGTATTGTTTTTTTGAATTCGCATTCAAGTCTTGCTTCATTCTAATAATCATTCTAATTTTATTATTCTAATAAATTGCACCCACATTTTTTTCAGGTCACTTATATACATCACAAATTCAGATGAAATTAAATGCAAGCAGGGTTTTACGTCGAATTGAAATTTTATCCAAATATTGATAATAAATATTATATAATTCTGTTTAGATTGAAATAATGCTGAGTATATTTTAATGCCAGATGGCCACACATAAACATATGACGTATTAACACATGAGGCCACAAACAAAAGTTTGCACTTGTTTAGGTAAAAATTATTTACTTACATATTTGTTTTTTTAAAGGATTGTCCTTTATAAACACATATTTGCATATAAACTCACTGGATAATGTATGCCTCTTTTCATTCACCACATCACTTTTAAGTCCCCTGGCTGTTTTGATGTTGTGTGTGCCACCAAGATATCAAGACATTTATTCAACACTAATCCACTGTCATTTTGGACATGGAACATGTGAAATTTACGTTCACAATTTATTTTAATTATAAGAGATTCCAAAAACCTCATAAATCTGGAATTCAAAGTACACTGTAATTTAATTCTGGAAATAAGTTTTAGTATTTCAGAAAATTTAAACAATTAAACATTATGACATAAAATGAATAGGAAATATTTAGCAAATTAGTGAGATTATGATCATGTGACTCTCTGCACTGATTCCACTGAAGCTCAAGATGCTCTCCGGATCATTCTCAAATAATTCCGCAGAATATGATTATCAGGTTTTACATAAACTTGTGAAGGTCGTGCAGCTCAAGTGCTGCTGTTATTAAAGCAAAAGAGAGACATACCAAATACTCACAAAATAATGAATTCATTTAAATTGTTTAATTCAACTTATTTTTTTTATAAAGTATTTTATACTAGTGATCTCAGACATTTGGACCCCAAAATACATACGAAATTTTGGAGCATTTTTAACAAAATGAAATCAGTGGTTTGAAGAAATGTCTTGAGTCCAATCAGTGATTCACTGGCTGTTCCCTCACCATGCTATTGTCTTTCTCCACCCGTGTCCCCGTGTGTGTGTGTGTGTGTGTGTCTGTCTCCTGCACCAGGCTGCGTGGCGTCTCTACTCCACAGACCTCTCCAGAACATACCTGAGTGCCACATGGCTGTTCTATAAAAGTGTTCTCCCTCCTCAAAGGCATGTATCTATGCAGTGAACTGATGGAAGAGCGCTTACATGAACCGGTTGTTACTAATCTTTTTTTTTCCTTTTGTTGTTCTCCTTTTTTTTTCCAATCCCTGCTTTTTCCTGGCCTTGTGTATTTATCTTTTTATTTTCTACTCTCTTCATTTCCCTCCCTATTTTTCTGGTTTTGTATATTCTGCACGTAGTGTGTGTGGCGTAGCTATGCGGCTGATGAGAACTCGGTTTCCATTGCTACCTGGAAGCCTCATTTGAAGGCGTTGCATACCTGCAGCCCTACAAAGTAGGTACAACTCTGGCAGCTGGTGTCGTATTTGGTGTCAGTGCTTCTGTAGCTCTCATTTTCCCACTTCCCTCAGCAAATAAACTGTTTTCACTCAATCTGTCTCTCTTCCTAAGCATAATCATCTCCTGTGTACCCTACCGTAGTCTTGTTAGATATCCAAGCTTTTTTAAAGACTCATTAAGTCACTGAGCAAAGGCACATGGCCAGGTGTCAAAAATACATAGAAATTATACCAAGTTAAGCATGGTTATTTTGTCAAAACTTAAAAATAATATTTCAAAGTGGAAAAAATATACTTATTTCTCAGCTTTTGAAATGTATTGCTATTGAAGCAGTTTCTGCCCCTGTAATTATGTTTTTAATCTCACAATTCTTTATTTTAGTTTATATCTTGAGACTCGAATTGCATTATAACACAATTCTGACTTTATTTCTCACTTCATGCGTTTAGATCTCACAATTTGGAGTTATCTCGCAATTCAGACTTTTTTCTTAGAACTGTCAGTTTATATCTCGCAATTCAGGCTTATTTTATTTGTTTTATATGTAATAATTTTTTTCAAATCTCTTAGAGTTTGTATATCTTTTAAGGGGTGGCTCAAAATTGTGAGATGTAAACTCTTAATTGCAGTATATGACATCAGAAACTTGGCGTTTTGAAGTCTGAATAGTGAGATGTTAACTTAGAATTGTGAGATATTTTATTCCATGGTGTTTCCATAGATTTCTGAAATTACCAAACTGTAGCTATGTAGATATTTGGTTTTCATGAATAAAAACGTCTCGGTTACGTATGTAACCCTCGTTCCCTGAGTACAGGGAACGGAGACGTGTCGTCGGGGAGTTCCCTGACGAATTGGGATCACGCTAGGGAGACCAAATGCCTACGAGAGAATTAAAACGAGCCAATGAAAATTGGCATGCAGGAATGCATTATTCCCCAGCCCGCCTACCAGCGCGGGTATGAAAGGTGGAAGCAACGCACGCATAGTGCTTTTCGCTGAGGAGCCGAACGGTGTCCAGTCCTCCGCGAAGGTACAGCAACATGGCTAAGGGACGACACGTCTCCGTTCCCTGTACTCTGGGAACGAGGGTTACATACGTAACCGAGACGTTCCCTTTCGTCCTGGGAACTCCGACGTGTCGTCGGGGAGTTCCCTGACGAATTGGGATCCCTAATAAAACGCCATGGTGCTGGCCCCTTCCAGCGCCCAGCTAAGCTACCCTGCAGCAGTTTCTGAATAAGTTGCGGGAGCTAGCTAGGAATCACACTGCTGTTCCACAAGACCCGCTCAGTGGATATTGGATAACACTGGGAAACGTGCCCTAACCCCCCCAAAAAAGGGAAGGGAACGCTGCGGAAGTCCCAGCCTGCCTGAGGAAGGCCTGGAATACACATATGTACTAGCCCAGTGGGATAGTAAAACATATGGCAGTCCCTGAGGTGGTCCCATCCGAGGAAGTGGGAGCGAACTCAACAGGGACGACAGAAAGAGTCTGTCTAGGGGAAGACACGGCTGAACTGCGCGTGGCATCAAGGGTCACAGTAGAGACCACTAGAGAACACCCAGTCTACTAGCAACTCCACTAGAGGTAGCAGACCTGGCGCTGGCGGTCCGCTACGCCAGGCACCGGAGGGGTGATGGAGGAACTCACGAGGCTCACCGACATTGGGCGCCAACGGAGCAAAAAACGCACATACCTGGCCGAAGCGCAGGATGGCGTAGCAAGCCGACACAACCTATTCCCTCGCACCACTGGCCGTAGCGAGCACTCGGGAGGAAACAGGTTCCACACGCAGGCTATAAAACCTAGCGAACGTGTTAGGTGTCGCCCAGCCCGCAGCTCTACAGATGTCTGTCAGCGAGGCGCCTTGAGCCAAAGCCCAGGAAGCGGCAACACCTCTAGTGGAGAGAGCACGCAACCTGGGAGGACAAGGCTCACCCAGAGACTCATACGCTCGGGTGATAGCATCCACTAACCAGTGAGCCAACCTCTGCTTGGAGACAGCCTTCCCCTTCTGCTGGCCTCCATAACAAACAAAGAGCTGATCTGAGGTCCTAAGCTTTGCGTTCTGTCAACATAAACCCGCAGGGCGCGGACGGGACAGAGAAAAGCTAGGGCTGGGTTTGCCTCCTCCTGGGGCAGCGCTTGCAGGTTCACTACCTGATCCGCGAAGGTGGTGGTAGGAACCTTGGGCACATATCCAAGCCGGGGTCTCAATACAACGTGAGAAAGGCCCGGCCCGAACTCTAGGCACGATTCGTCGACCGGAAAAGCTTGCAGATCCCCGACCCTCTTGAAAGAGGCCAATGCCAACAGGAGCGCTGTCTTATTGGACAGGATATAACAGCTCCACTGTTGACAAAGGCTCAAAGGAGGACTTTGAAGAGCTCTGAGCACCAGAGCTAGGTCCCAAGAGGGTACAGGGTGCAAAACGCGAGGTGGATTTAACCTCCTAGCACCCTTAAGGAATCTGATGATCAGGTCGTGCTTCCCCAAAGATTTACCCTCTACTGCATCGTGACCTGCGGCTATTGCAGCAACATACACTTTGAGGGTGGAGGGAGACAGCCTTCGCTCCAACCCATCTTGCAGGAAGGAAAGCACGACTCAAATCGGGCCAGTTCGGGGGTCCTCCTGACGGGAGGAACACCAACGTTGAACAGGTTCCACTTCAACGCATAGAGGCGCCTCGTAGAGGGGGCTCTAGCGGAAGTGACGGTGTCTACCACTGCCTGTGGCAGACCACCTAAAACCTCCGCGTCCCGTCCAGGGACCAGACATGGAGTTTCCAGAGGTCTGGACGCGGGTGCCATAGAGTGCCCCGTCTCTGAGAGAGGAAGTCCTTCCTCAGAGGAATCGGCGAAGGGGGGGCTTTCGCGAGGAGCATGAGTTCCGTGAACCAAGTCCTGGTGGGCCAAAACGGCACCACTAGAAGGACCTGCTCCTCGTCCTCCCTGACCTTGCACAGAGTCTGTGCAAGGCGGCTCACTGGGGGAAACGCATACTTGCGCCGGTCCCGGGGCCAGCTGAGAGCCAGGGCGTCCGTGCCGAGGGTCCCCTCGGTCAGGGAGTAAAACCACTGGCAATGGGTCGTGTCTGGAGAGGCAAACAGGTCTACCTGTGCGGCTCCGAAGACACTCCAAATCAGCTGGACCGCCTGGGGATGGAGTCGCCATTCTCCTGGCAGGGGAGGCTGCCGTGAAAGCTCGTCTGCCACACGGTTGAGCGCCCCTGGAACATGAACGGCACGAAGTGACCTCAGATGCTTCTGACTCCATAATAGGAGGTGGGAGGCGAGTCGCAACATACGACGGGAGCGTAGACCACCGGGATGGTTGATGTACGCAACGGTCGCAGTGCTGTCCGTACGGACCAGTACGTGCTTGTGTCTGAGAAACCGCTTGAGGCGACACAAGGCTAGGCATACTGCTTGCAACTCTAGGCAGTTGATGTGCCAATGCAGCTGGGGTCCCGTAAAAGGGAAAGGGAACAAGCAAAAGGGACTCAACCTCGTAGAGGTACACGAGTCTCGACCGCGCATCTAGAGCGCCGAATGACGCGCGCTGGGTTGCCGTGACAACCTGAATAATTGGAGGTTCTGAATAATTTGATTGGTTGGGTCCTTACCATAGACTGTAAAAAAAATAGGTCCTTACATGCGCTTCATGAGGCACACACGCACACTAGCACACACACGCAAGGTCTCTCGCTCCCTTTCTCTGCTGTGCGCGCTCTTGCTTGCTCGATCTAGATTTCGGGAGATTTTTTAACTAATTTGCGGGCAACTCTGAAATTATCGTACATTATGGGAATTTTTTCATTATTGATCGTACATCGTACAGAGGTCAAAATTATCGCACAAATACGATAATTATTGTACGTCTGGCAACGCTGGCGTGTAAACGCAGCCGGCAGACAGGAATCGCGCGGTCGCTGAAACGCCGTCTCACCAACACAGAGAGATCCCGTCCCGAAACAGCAGACTCGTTGAGCGTAAGATACAATCTTAAAGCTCATTCACTCAGAGAGGACACAACCGGTCGGCTCCGAAGCTAAAAGCACTATGCATGCGTTGCTTCCGCCTTTCATACCCGCGCTGGTAGGCGGGCTGCGGAATGCATTCCTGCATGCCAATTTTCATTGGCTCGTTTTAATTCTCTCGTAGGCATTTGGTCTCCCTAGCGTGATCCCAATTCGTCAGGGAACTCCCAGTTCCCAGGACGTTCCCAGGACGAAAGGGAACTAAACTATTCTAAATGGTCAAATTTTCAGTTATTAAAAATAAAGAACAATACGTTACTTTAAATTTTTAAACTTAAGTTTCAGAATCAGATGACTGTTCTTTGACATTGGAATAGTCTTGTTTATAGATGGTAATATATTCATTCACATGTTCAATCATTGTATTTACACTCAAATCAAGTTTGTCAGTCTTTGACCTAAAGCAATACATTATAGTTATAACTGTTGTCAAAGACTGTGGTGGTGACTAATGAGACACCTCTTCATGATAATAAATAATAGTAAATAGTAAATTAGCCAAATAATTCTTAATGAAGTGCAGTTACTGAAATACCTCACAACCATATGTACAGCAAGATTCAGTTTTTTTTTACTGGGAACACAAGCCCTCTGTATAACTGAAGCGTCAAAGTTTCAGTTTGGATGAGAGCCACAGACTCACACCTGCTTCCTTGTGTAGATCCTGTGGCTAACTGAAATTTCGGTGCCCAGAATAGATAAATCACATCGCACAGAAGCCAGGACAGTTTGTGGACAGACACCTGAAGACAGACACACGACAATGCTCTGACAAATGGGTGTTCTGTTGTATTAAGGCCAATTTCTTGAGTAATTACATACTAAACAGCCCTTGATAACACAGCTGTCCTTCTGCTAGCGCTCATCTTAGTCAGCTTGACTGTGCATTGCTCATAGCTTGCATGCCAGCTTGTTTGCTGCCTGTTTATACTGTCTTAAAAAAGACTCTCCATTTATTTCTACTCTTAGCGTGTGTGTGTGTGTGTGTGTGTGTGTGTGTGTGTGTGTGTGTGTGTGTGCTGAGGCTTACTTATGTTTAATTTCCTTTTTTAACATTTAAACTGTATTTTGTGTGACACAGTGTGAAATATATTGGTGTGTCATTCCCAAAATGAATCACTCAGTATATTTCAGAGGCATCTGTGTCTCTTCTGTAGTCTCCTTATTAGTTTCTGTCATTCGTGTGAAGTGTTAATATCCTGCCTCTTTTCTCTCTGTTTTTTAACTAACACCTGAAGGAAAGACCAGGGGGAATCCATCAGCAGGTTTGTTGTTCTCGTATCTACATCATCCTAGTGTCCGGAATGTTTTACTTTCTTGAGTGTCGATTGTGTTTTAGCTTCCATGGCTTCAAAAGGAATAGGGAGAATAATTAAGTCCATTCAGTCATGGCATGTTACATGTCTTGCTTTATCATTCATTCCCTCTGATTTTCCTTTATTTGAAGTAGTAGCTATAGTATATATGGTATGTACAGTCATCGCTCATTATCACAAAATAAATCAAGACAGGATGATCAGGATCCCAGTGTATAGCTAATTATATTGTCTCTCTTATTATTCATGGACATGACATATATTTTATATATTATTGTATCTTACTTTTACTTTTATAGCTTAAAGTGGTCAGTGAGTTTTTATTTTTATTTTTTTAAAGAAATTAATACTTCTATTCAGTAATGATGCATTCAATTGATCAAAAGAGATCTTAAGATATTTACAAAAAATCTATTTTATATAAATGCTGTTCTTTCAAACTTTATATTCATCAAAGAGTCCTCATATATATATATATATATATATATTATAGTTTCTACAAAAATATTAAGCAGAACAGTTTTCAACTGATGATAATAATACAGAATATTAATTAGGCACCAAATCAGCATATTAAAATGATTTCTGAATCATGTGATACTCAAGACTGGAGTAATGATGCTAAAAATTCAGCTTTGCTATCACAGGAATAAATTACATTTTAAAATATATCAAAATAGAACAATGTTATTTTAAAATGTAATAATATTTCCCAATATTACAGTTTTATCTGTATTTTTAACAAAAATATAAGCAACCCCAGTCTTTTGAACAGACGTTTAATTGAATCCAGATATTATTAATAAATATATTATTAATATAACATATAATTGTTATAGTGAGCTGACCAATATATTGTTATGTATAATTACATATATAAATGTATTAATATTATATATAAATATATTCCAGCTTGAGAGAAACCAGAGAGTGATGGGTGAAACATGAAAGTAGCACCAGTATGTTGTGTTGGACAACAGACAAATATAGTTTAGTGGTTTAGTTTCACTACTGCATTAGCAGAAATTATCTGGTCAGAATCAGGTATTCCAGAAAGCCTTTTAAGTCATCGAATAGTAGAGTAGATTAGATGTGGAGCAGCTTCTCTTTGCTAACTTTCAAAGAAGAGCCTTGGGTGAGTGTGCAAGACACTGTGAATAGACACGACGGTGTCCATCTATACTAAAATGTAGCAAATTCCTTGCATCAATTGGTCCACTATGTAATAGCAGTAAGAAAGAAGTGATTCAGTTCCAGACTTAGCTGTTGACATTTAGGACTCTGCATGTTGTTTATATGCATTAAAGACTGTCGTATCTGCAAGGCCATAGTGTAGTCAATGTTTTTAGTCAGGCTGATGATGTTTTGTCTTTTAATTTTCATAGAATCCCATCAGGAGTGGAGCTTATTGCTCAGTGCTTGGAAATAATGGTTGCACCCAAAGCCTTTTTTCTTATTTGTATCCTCACACTTTCAATTAGTGCTGGAATTGGATGTTTTCATGGTTTATATTAGATATGTGAAGAGCCGAGCACCAGTGCTCAGACTTAAATGAAGTCGTTTACAGTTGGAAAACCTCACAGTGTGTGACAAATGTGTCATTAAATATGATGGGAAATTAACCTTCCAAATGCAAAGGCATTACAGCAAGCAGCTAAGCTGTGAAGACTTTTTTCACAGCTTGTGGAACTTTGTACAGTAAATGGACGAACATGAAGTCTTTAAGGAAACATTAGGTATAATCCACAATCCATAATCCATTTGTACTGGATAGAGTGAAAAGAATTAAATATTTACAGAAAGAAAATGTATAATTAACCAACAAATCCAAGAACGTTTGTCAAAGTTAGTTGGTTGTTAGACAGGTTTTGTACACTGTTTATGTGAATATACTTCTAGTGTGGATGTGTTTGTGAGTGTGTGTGTGTGGTTTGGTGCACTTCTAAAGTAATTCAAAACTAATTCAACTTTTTATTACCATGTTTGGTTGCAGAAACACACCAATTTATTTTGCACTTTGCTCCATATTTACCACCAAGTAGTGGCTCTGTTTCTGTGTTGCACTATCCATATAATTCTTCCACTTAAGGAAGATGTTTCTGCTCACAGTCTAACTAACTCATCTACCATCTGTCTCCCTCATTTCCATAGTAAGGGTCATAGTAATAGACAGAGGCTCTTCAGGAGGTATACCACACGGATATATAGGTACCCAGCATCCCCCACTGCTCCAGCAATATGACCAATGTGAATGCTGACTAACCTTATGCATGGATGATGAGGGCCACCTCAGATAACCCCGGCCCTTACAGACCCTACAGAGGGTTTAATATGAGGGTCCTGTGCCTGTTGCCTGAAGGATTTAACTGCCACTGACTGATTTATCCAACACCCCCTATCTGACATGATGCAGCAATTACTCTACAATGTACTTTTTTACATATATAATTGTTATTTAGTATATGGAACATCCATGTAGCAAAATAACATTTTACCTTTAAACTACCAGCATCCCATACTGTAATATATGCAGGAATAATGATTAAATCCAACCGTCTTAAAGGTTCAGTTCAGTTATGAAGGAAATCTATGACTGTACTGTATATGTCTCAGTTTGCATCCCACCTATTAAACACATTAGTCATAAACTTGCATGTTGCATATGCATGAACTTTGGCTCTATATTATTGTACAGTAAATCATCTTTACAGCATTATGTCTCCACTCTCCTTTACACTACATCTCTTTCACACACAAACTACTAAGCATGAGCTAAAAAGCACAGTGTACTATGTATATATCCAGCATGATTTAAGAACCCCAGCTTATGGAGTTGTTGTCTTTGATGGAATATGTATATAGTTGCTTTGCACATAAACTGTTTATTATGACATGCCTCTCCGGGCCTCTACGTCAGGCCTAGAAAGGCGGCTTATGGAGATGTTGTCTGGCTGCTCCACATTGAAGGTAGCAACAGAACTAGGGTGGACAGAGAGTCATGCTTCAAAAAGTTGCTTGCTGATTGGTGGAAACCTTGGAATGGGATTTGTGTTGCATGATGTTCTTTTGATGCAATTTAAGTACAAGACAGTTTATGGGGCTTCAGCAAAGGAAATCCAAGTAAGATCTAAGTCATGATGACAAAAAAAAGTATTGTTTTACTGGAGGAATCTGGTAAAAACTGAGGGAAGGAAGCTTGCAGGTCCAAAATAAACCATCACAGCTGTTTTTATTTAACCATTAGTTAAATACCTCTTTCTCTCCATTCCATGTTTAATTATTTTTCTGTTTATTTGTCCCTTCCCACTTCCCGGCCTCTTCCATCCCTCCTCTTTCCTCTCCTGCAGCCAAAAGTTAAGTTTTCGTGAGCGTGTGCGGATGGCCAGTCCTCGTGGTCAGAGCGTAAAGAGCAGACAGATGTCAGTGAACGACAGACGCTCTCCTGGCACAGAGGTGGGGGTGGAGGGCAGCAGCCCCGCCAAGGTCCAGAAGAGCTGGAGCTTCAATGACCGAACACGCTTCCGTCCATCACTCAGACTCAAGAGCCAATCTCGCACAACGACTGAAGGTGAAAGGCTTTTTTGATTGGTCAAATCACTGATTTTCCTCTTTTACTGTAATTACAGAAGCACATTTGTACAAGTTCTTACTAGCTGATAATCATTACTGGGGTTTATTTACTTAACAAAAAATAATAATAATAACTTTATTTTGTTTGCAAAGTTTTTTTTTCTATTATGTATCTGCTAGTCTTCATACCATTTGGCCCTTTTATAAATAAGAATGAGTCTTTTCCTATATACCTTATTGTTTTTCTGAATTTATCCCTGAAGGCAGGATTTACACACACTATTGGGCTGCAGTGGGAGAACATGGTCTCTCATGGGACCCTCTGTTTGCACTAGTTATCCTTGGCTCATGCTCCCATCACCAGAATGCCCCTCAGGGAAGAAGAGAGCAAAGCAGAGATAGAGACATTGTTTATAGGAGGATATTTAGTATTGACAGAATACTGTACGTTAGTCACAAAGGGCCGAGAACCCATGGTCCCATGGGAAAAGAAAACATAGTGTGAATGTTTAGTAACCTGTTTAATAAATCTTTAGCAAAACTTTTAAAACCAACAACTCAACATATTGCAATACAGTTTTTCTGTTCATTGGCCTTGTCAAAGTAGTGAATTTGCATGTGAAAACAGATGTTTGTGATTTGTTGAATGTTGAACAATGATGTTAAACAATAGATCCATGTGGCCCACATCACAGCAAGTAAAAAATGTTACATAGATATTTTTTTTTCAGCAGATATGGTAAGTTATGTGTCCCAAGGTGACAGCATGAAAGTCGCGATGAAACAGAAGTAGAAACAAATCTTTTTTCCTGTATTATATTGAAAAAGGAAACATTTTAAATTATTGAAATTTTATGCTTAAAACAAGAAAAAAATATTTAATTTGAATACATTTTTCAGAAAGCACTTCATATCTTCAGTCATTTTGCTTCTCAAGTAAATATATCTTATGTGTATATTTTTTTTTACCGGAAAACATGTAAACAATTCCGAGAAAGTCAAGTCTGTCATTTTCACCAGAAGATTGAGTTATTTTGATTAAAAATTACAAGGTCAAAAAAAATTATAATTAAATGTGTACATAGGTGTACTGTTCACAATAAGATCAATATAACATGCATTTAGAAAATAGATTATTTTGCTAAATAAAATGCTGGTTTAGAAGAGCACATTTCATTAAAGCTGAGTTAGCAAACAATGTGATATAAAAATACAGAAACGTGAACTGTACACAGAAATGTAGTGTTTTTAAACTAGCTTTTTGCTGGAAAAGCTGCAATCGTCAGTCTATTAAAGAACGGTTCACTACTTCTCATCACTCTACGTGTCTTGTTGTTGTACAGTACGATTTATTGTAACATTTTAACAAAGGTAGCCCAATTCAGCAGAATTTGCAAAGGTAGCATCTGAGTGTCAGCAGCAAACTAGTTTCAGCCCTGTGTGAGACCCATCAAGCCAAATTTAATCTCAAACCTGGAGTTACCACACGCTGGCTTCATACTCTTATACACAAGTTATAGATCCGCCTCATATTATAGCCTATAAGACAGGGGAGCAAAAGGGAACACAATTCTCAATAGCAATCTCTCTCCCAGGCAGCATTTATCTGTGTCATGTACTACAAGTGCGGATGCGGTCAGGCATCACACAGTTTAAATGGAGGAATTAATTCATTCTACAAGCATCATATCCAGATACTTTGTCTGTGATCTGTTTCCTTTTGTTTTTGACTTACGCATTTTGGCAAATGCTTTTTATCTAAAGCGACTTGACTTTCATTGGATTCAAGATACCAAAAATAAGTAAATTTATTTATATATCAATATATAGATATATTTAAAACCAGCGGCTATAGCATGCAAAAGACTACTACTGATAGTTTTGATTAACTGCGGGAAAGCACAGTTGTATAATGTCTGTTTCATAATCTAACGTTTTTTTTCTCTGGGTAAAGTAATTAAATACTTGCCAAAACAAAATTAAACCTATACAAAATATAGCAGGGCTCGACAATACAGACTGCCAGGTACAAGTGGGAATAACACTCGGGACAACTGTCAGAACTGTCACTTTCCCTATAGGGTGTCATGAAAGTTTATTCTTTGCTTATGTTTTTAAGCCTTGCCAATTGAAATATTCAAGCGCAAGGAGATGCAAAAGATAACTCAATTTGTTACTCGCTGTGTGGGAAGTTTTGTTTGCGCACACATCCATAGTGTGCGCCCAGAAAGCCGCGTCTCAGGCAGCATGCAAATACTGAATTGAGTTCTCTTTTGTTTGAAACTGGAATGGTAAAATTCACACAAAATTGTATCAAAATGCCCATCTTGGCGAGTATCCTAGTAAACGCAGTCGGTTGTGGCTTAAGTGAACGTAAACAATTAATAAAAATAAGTAAACACACCTGTGTATGTATCAGTATATTGGATCCGTGCAACTCATAAAGTGACAGTAGGCTAATATTCCTGCTGCGCTGCTGTCTGTTTTTTAAATGGATCCAATCCATGTTCAATAAAGATGATTTGATGATGCAGCAATAAACTAGCTACTATACTTTAATGGATGCATTTTTTTAACTTTGTTTATTTAAAACAGGATCAAAACAGTAATATATTTTAATTACAAAAGTTACATCGGAATTGACCAGTAGTTGTTTGTTATAATTGGGATCAGTATCGGCTAAAAAAATCCTATCAGTGCATCCCTAATAATTTTTGCCTTTCAGCTTAATGCTTACTTCAATACTTCTATCCCATTTTTATGCTGTACAGCCTGTGGTCTGTGTGTGTCGGTCAAGGGAAAGATTTGATTTTGCAATCTTGATTCATAGCTGTATTGATCTGTCCTTGGCTTTCTCTACTTTCCAGCCTAGTTTTGTTTTCAGCCTTTTTGAGGATCTGCTTCTTGATGTGATTCACATTCTTTCCCCTTTCTCTCAAACACACAGCTGACACTAATCTTGGACCGGATGATGCTTTTGATGAGAAGGGTTGCCATTGTGATGTGACTGTGGAAGATCTGTCTGCTCCACAAAAGGCCGTGATCAGGGCCGTCAGGTTAGTTTGACTTCCCAGAGTGCTTTGCTCTCCGCTAAAGAAAGTTTGAAGGATTGACACTGTGGTTGCAGAGTTAAACGCACTCATTTTGACCTCCCTGCCCTGTTGATGGAGACATTAGGTTGACATTAGGACTGCTGTCTCTCTCCTGCTGGGTGAGGCCACAGATGTTGCTTTAGGTGACTTCTTCTTTCACTCCCATCACCCTTTACTATTAGGGTCTCCCAGGAGGGCTGAGATTTTTTCCAACTCCTCTTTCCCAGGGTGTCGGATAGACATGCTCACAGTCAGTTCTGCTTACACATCAGCTCATCTGACATTAAGAAAAACTGACAGGGGCTTGAATCTGTAAGACATTACAGAGACGGATCACTGAGATTTGTTCCCCTCTGTGTCAATATTTGCAGTTCCATCTTCACTCAGAAGAATGTCACGCATAGAATAGGTTTGGGTTTCTGTGTGCTTGTGGTAATACCTGTGTTTACACAGCTAATGCCATCTATCACACATAGGTTTACTCGAACATGAGCCTTACTTGAGTAATATTATTATTAACTGTGTTTTTAAAGCAGAGGTATATCTGATTATATTCTTTGGATCATAAACTGCTCTGATATTCGTGACTGATTTCTGCCCTCTAGTGGTTATGAGCAAGTTTACACAACCTGCAGGCTTGTTTATTTGCGAAAAAGTTTGTTTTATGTTGAGCTGACTTCATATATGCACAATATACTGTATGGTTTATAGATGTAACTGCATACATGATTGGAACAAAGTTTATTTTAAAAGTTAATTTTCCATACATTTTTGCTTTATTCTTTTATAAAGCTATCCAAAAAAAAACTAAAATCAAGGTGTATTTACTGAAGTCACCTGAAGTCTTTATTTATTTATTTAATGACTATTTTGCGTCTGAAATAAATATATATTGTAACAGAAAATATGGGGGAAAAAGATGAAATATCACATAATTTTTCCTTACCTTTAATGCATTTGCCTTTGTTTCAGTATTTTGTTGTATAATTTCTCATCAAAAGTTAATAGAGTCTTGTTTCTTGTTTCAGGATAATGAAATTCCATGTGGCCAAGAAGAAGTTTAAGGAGACGCTGCGACCATATGATGTGAAAGATGTGATTGAGCAATACTCTGCTGGCCACCTGGATATGTTATGTCGTATCAAGAGTCTCCAGACTAGGTGAGACAAACCAGTCCTTTTTGTATGGCAAAAATATCTTCAACTTCAACATGTGACTGAAAGTTATAAATTCATTCATAACATATATGTAACATTTTTTATTATTTGTATTTACTTATTTATTGCATAAATTTCTCACTTGCACAATATACATTAAGAAATGCAGTAAGTACAAAGACATATTCAAAGAAAGCTATTATTGAGCTGCACCGTACAGAAAATAGTTAAACAACTTTGTTTTCTTATGCATACTTTCTACATCTACATATCCATGTCTGTCTTATCTCCCTGTCTGCGCTCTCCCATTCAGGTTAGACACCATTGTGGGTCCACAGACCTTGAGAACCAAAGCCAAGACCTTTTCTTCTCCTTCCCTGCACTTGTATTACAGTCAGGCCAAGAGGAAACACTCTGCCCCAGGGTCAGCCGACCCACAATCCCCAATCCTAAACCCTTTTACACGTAACTCTGAAACATCCAGACATGAGTCATTTGCTGAGGCTGTGTGTCTAAATCCTTAGTGACCATTACCTTCTGGACATGAACATCACAGAGATAAACGCTATATACAAATAATACATCCTTAAATCAAGATACATTTTGTAAGATAAGACTTGTTTTGAGAGAATACATCTTGAATCAAGTTTATTAGCTCATTGGCAAATATTTTTTTCTTGTTGATGCCTATATTTTGTTACATTTATCTTTGTAACAAAAGAAAATTCAATATATATCGTCTGAAAACATGTCGTTATGCAATATTATTATTTAAGGATGTTTAGATGTTTAATGCAAAACAAGACAAAAATACTGAATAAGAAAAATATATGCACTACTGTTCAAAAGTTTAGGGTTAGTTTAGGCTTATTCTTGTGATGTATATTTTAAAATGTATCCATTTAAATTTCAAAATCTTTACAATATGTATTTTGGCGGTCAATCGCTTTTTGCACATTAGATTTGTGATTCGTCATGGACCCACAGCCTCAAGCTGTTTGCTCTGTCCTACAAATCCTTGATTCCTCTGTTTTTCATCATGCAGAACTCTCTCCTGTTTTAACAAGGTTGGCCAATGCTAAACCAGCATAACGGTTATGCAGTGCATGGTGTTAGAACAAATGTGGCTGTGTATTGGACTAACTTTTAGATTGATTTCTCCTGGCTTTCCCTAGCATTTAGGTTTGTATCTTAAAGCTTAGTTTTTGTACAGTTTGTAAAACATTTCGTCCGGCATGGAATGACCTGCTAATCAAAGAGTACCATAATAAAATGTAGTCATTCTTTAATATTGTGAACCAACAGGTGTCTATCAACCACTCTGATTTGAACATCCATCTCTAACTGACATTTAGTCTTAAATTGTTGAAACCTAAGTGATTGACTTTTGAAACGCTGACTTTGAAGCAGAATTTAAACTAGATTACTGAGACCTTTGGTTTGATTGGCATTCATATGTTTCTGAGATGTGGTCTGCATGTATCTGAGATCAGTAGTATCTTGTCTTGGTGCCATAAGCTCCTTCCCCTCGACCTTCTCTCTCCTCCTTTCCTTTCTTTCCTTGATGGCACAACCTTAAAGATGTACTTGACCCCCGTATGTTTTCTCATCTAGACTTGCCACAGCCGTGGGTCCACATCAGACACTCAGCACCAAAGCCAGGAACCTTTCCTCTCCCTCTCTACAATTGTATTACAGCCAAAGCAAGAAGAAGCATGCTGGGTCAGAGGCCTGTAGAAGGCTTGGGGACTAGTCATGGGGCTATACTTACCTCAATCAGTTCATACTGTACATTGGGTCCAATGCTGATGATGTATTTAACTAAAAACTATTCAAAGGGTATTAGAACTGAAAATACCTACACATCTATTCCCCTAGTAAACAAAATCAGTATCCACAATGAATCTAAAAATGGGAGAGGTTCTTAACCTTCTTGACTGCAAGGCTTTGTCCACAACGATATTCAAAGGCCCCATGCCAATCGTTCTTAATTTTCTGGATACAGATTTGTAAAAAAATATTCTTTACTCACAATTTCTACACAAAATATTTTTGAGTTTGGCATAGCTAGAACTATTGATTATAATATTGCCCACAGAGTTTTATGATTTTATTAATTTACATGACTTTTCAAGTCTACAAATCACACTTTTAAATGAAGCCACCTCATATATCAAGGTTTTTCAAGACCGTGGAAATTCTGGTTCTGATTCTGAAAGAAAAGAAAAAAACAGCTGATGAGTGGCTGAATTAAAATAAGAATTGTCTTGTCTTTTAGTAATTTTAGCTTATTTTAATGTCATTTTAAGTCATCTTAAGGCATCCTTGGAAGTTTGCTGAAGCATAGTGGGCCCTAGCCCCCTGGTTGAGAACCATTGATATATGGGGATTACAAACCTCTTTACTTTTAGGTGTATTAAACCTAATCTTCATCATTGGACTTCAAGGTGATTAATAAATAGTTATATGTTTTCAATCAAGGAGATGATTATAAATTGTGTAGCACACACTCTACACAATTGGTTCAGCTGATTGATGTTGGTTTAACGCAAACTACTCTTGCATGATAGATTTGGAGAGATGAGGAAGAGAGTTTTTCTAACAACACAAAAACAGAGAGTCAAATTCTGAAATGTGAAATCCAGGAATGATTATAAATAGTGTACATCTGCTTTCTGCATGGAAACACTTGGATAATCATACACTACACCTGAAAATATAAACTACATTTCACTATTGCATTAATCGTGCACACTAGGGGCTTCTCTGGAGTATAGTTTACTGTATAATTTTGAATCTAATATTTTAGCCATAGGTAGATCAGATACTGCCAATCCTTACATTTAGAGCAAGTAACATTTAACATGTGAATCCAATTCTCAATTGAATTGACTGTAGTTAAATTATTTAGAAAAAATAAAATAAATCAGCATCTCTTTCTAACTGTCTTTGTAACATAGAACAAATAGATGATGGTGATGCACTAACTTCTTTATTCACTAACCAAAGTCCAGTCTTATCCTGCTGTGCTGTGCCATGCTCAAGCTTGAGGAACAGAAGTGTAAAGGTGTACATCCTCACGTATGCTCAAAATCACTTTTTTTTCCTCATAGGGTGGATCAGATACTAGGAAAAGGCCAGATATCGGTAGACAGGAAAGGCAGGGAGAAAATCCTCCCAGAAGGAGAGTCCCTGGAGCATGACATGAGCATGCTTGGACGTGTTTGTAAAGTAGAGAGACAAGTAAGCCATATTAACTTGGTCTAATGAAACAGACACTACATTTAAAACTTTGGGGTCTGTAAGATTTTTATTTATTTATTTTATTTTTTGGGAAAATAAATTAATACTTTTATTCAGCAAGGATATATTCAATTGCTAAAAAGTGACTGTAAAGTTATTTATAAATAATGTTACGGAAGATTAACTTTTTATTCAAAGAATCCTGAATTCTTTTTGATCATGGTTTCCACAAAGTATTAAACAACACAATTGTTTTCAACATTGATGATAATAATACATGTTTCTTAGGCACCAAATCAGCATATTATCATGATTTCTGAAGAATTAAACATATTATCATGATTTCATGTGATACACTGAAGACTGAAGAAATGGCTTCTGAAAATTCAGCTTTGGCATCACAGGAATAAATTGCATTCTAAAATATTTTAACTTAGAAATAGTTATTTTAATTTGTAACAATATTTTGCAATATTACTGCTTTTTTAAATCAAATATATGCAGCCTTGGTGAACATAAGAGAAAAAAAAACAAACAAACAAAAATTATACAAACCCCAAACTTTTGAACAGTTGTGTACTTGTACTCATTTATGATAATTAAGCATAAAATTCAGGAACATTCGATGTGATTTCTTATTTCTTCTATAATACAGGTCCAGTCCATTGAGTCAAAGCTGGACTCGTTGCTGGATATATACCGGCAGGTGTTGCAGAAAGGCTCATCTTCGATGCTTGGTCTGTCTGCTTTTCCACTGTTCGAGCTGGATCAGACCTCCGACTACCAAAGCTCTATCCATAGCAAGGATTTGTCGTCATCCTCCCAGCTTACCGGCAGCGGCGTGTCTCATTCAGGCAGCAGTAACCTACACCGTGGTCTGCATCTTGCTCTGGCCCCCAGTGAACTCAACTTGGGTACTGGTTACCCACATTCGGCCTCCTCCTACTCAACCTCTCCTCTTCTCAACAACCAACCCTCCAGCCCGGACAGTTTCTACCCAGTGTCCCCTCCTCCCATTCTCACCCCCAACAACCTTTCCAGAAGTCACCAGCGATTCAGTGAGCTGACCAGGCCGATCCCGACAATCCATTCGACCTCAACGACCCTTCAGCTCCCCCCTATGGTACCAACGCCTCAAGGCCGGCCTACCAGCCTTATCCCAGAGACGCTACTGGAGAGCCGGGCAGAGAGTCTGAGCAATTGCCTTGTGAGTACCCAAACCGATGTTGAGTCGGACAGGGAGGCTGAGAGTACTCAAAGCACGGTACAGCTACGGGACAAGCCCGAGCGCAACTCCAAGGAAGATGGGTCGTGGAGAAGACACTTGAGCCTTGACATTGATCCTCTAAAGCTCATGTCTTCCACAGCAGCAGCCTCGCTACAGGTTGAGCGTGGGCTCGGTAAGTCTCTTTCCGCTCAGAACCTCATGCTACCCACTGCTGCGGACTGCCATCCTAGCCTGTCCACTCGGAGCAGCGGCAGCAGCAACAATGAGTCCAGCGACCGCGAGTCGCTGGCTGACTGGGGCGATACAGAGCTGTTCATCAATGACAAAGAGTTGGACACCCCGGGGGGCGACCGCGACCTCCTCGACCAACCAAGCAACGATACAACCTTCTCTTCTGAGCTGCTACGGACAGGAGCCAGTGAGCCGTCTCCCAGCCAGGCTGGATCAAGAGATAGTCTCGAGTCCCAAAACTTGCCTCACGTATAACTCGAAAAAAAACCCCGGAGCACAGGAACCTCACTGTGGAGACTGGACACAACCTCATGTCCCTCATGTTCTTCTTTTCCAAAGGAAATGGAGCGTCCTGTACGCTCTACATGTTTTCTAATTTTCACAAGAAAAAGACATGATGTTCATACGTTTCTTTTCATACGTACATATCATTGCATGGACAATTTGTCAAAAAGGAGAATTTATATCAATGAGAAACAGATATTCTGGGTTATATATGTTAAACTAAATCAACAGCATGTGTGGCATAATACTTACGGTGAGACACTTACAATGGAAGGGAATGGGGTAATTGGTAAACATTAATATAAAGTACTCACGGTTTCAATAGTATAGCCACATGACAAACAGTACAAAATAGTGTGGAAAAAATGGCCTATTAAGGCTACATTCACCCTGTCAGTATTAATTACTTACAGGTGTGAGTCTCGAAATGTCATGTTCACACTGCAGCATACAATAAAATCAAAATCTGTTACCTCTAACAACAGCAAACCTAACAAACCTCACTGTAACACTTTCAACATGTTAGACACACATATGTATTACTTATGTGAAGAATTGAAGAAGTATTACTTCTCTAGTACAGTAGCCTACCAATCATTCAGTTTGGCTTCACCGAAAATGCCGTTTTAAGGGTGTGAGTTTGATTATAGAATGTGATTTACAGATCAAATAATGTATGTAACAAAGGGATTGATGTGAAGCTTACAGCACTTACATTGGCTCCATTCACTTCCATTGTAAATGACTCACCCTAATCTATAATACTGTATATGATTTTAGAGAGGGGGCATTTTTATTTCATGCCAATTTAAGAAGGAATGAGTTGTGATGTTGAAATAATTTGTGTGTTCATCAACAATATGCCATAAACACTGTTGTTTGAGCTTAACTTGTATTTAACCCATAACACAATTATGAAGAGTTATGGTACTGAATGAGTACTTCTTTCAGTCTTGCATGGGATCGGCATGTTTAAAATGCAAAGGCAAATAGGGTTGGAAGCGTGTATGCACCTGTAGTAATAAGCCCTCGCTCAGCATTAAGATTCATTTCTCACTTCCTTCTGAATGTTAGGCGGTCCACTCATTTGCATGTGTTAAGAATTATAGGAGGAATAGCAGTAAACCAGATGGTCTTGGTCTTAAACCGTTAACAAATGCATTTTCACACTTTCTTAATTGAACCATGTCCTTTAAAACCTGAGAGTCTTAGCATCTGAAGAAAGATGAATGCTGTTACTAGAGGGATGTTATGGTGTGTTTTGGAGTAAAGTCCTGTGAGGAGATATTCGTGGCAATCAGGATTTTTGAAGAGCACCCATTTTTGAATTTACTAATTCTGAGTGCTTGTGTAGATATTTGGCTGCTAAAATGTAAAATAAAAAAGGGAGATAATACATCCTTTTCATCATGACAATAAATCAGTCACAATATCACAACTAATGATTGTAATTAAATTTCACGTGTATTTTGATTGCTTTGTAACCTGCATCCATTTAATCAGAAATGTCAAGTAGAAAGTCTCACAAATGTGTTTCTAATGGAATTGCAGCAATATCTAATTTCAGTTGTATTTGCTGACCCCCTCCCCTCCCTCCCTCCCTCCCTCAAATTCTGTAGCAATCAGGCGTCTTATACCTAAACCTCAGCTTTGTAACCTCTGTTCTAATTTTTTTTTATATTCCATAATTCTGAATGGTACAATGAGTGCTTTAGCTAAAATGCTTGTCTGTATAACTTAGAGAATGTAACTTGTATCGTTATGTGTATGTCGAATAATCCTGATTAGCTGTGTTAATTTGTTTTGTTTTTCCTTTTCGTTAAAAGCATCTGAGGTGTACATTGAGGATGTTTTTGGCACTGTACAATTGGAAGCACAACTGTTCAGATGTGATGAGGAAACCTGCAAATGTGATTAATTGTTTTAACATGATTATGCTTTAAATAAGATTTATAATCCTGGTAGTTGATATGCTTATTTTGCTCTAGAGTTGAGGTAAATAATATAGGCACCTGAGAAAAATGTCAACAGCTGTGGAACTAATTGATGCTTGAAATGCAGAAAAAGGTTGTACAGAAATATTAGTCTTCTTAACATTATAATTAATATTACTATTGTTATTGATTTTCTGAAAGTTTTCTTTCATTTGTATTTCAATGTTTTACGGTGCCTTTTTGCATTTTATTAAACAGTTATAAAACTGTATTCATAACAGCACTCATACCTTAAACTCTTATTGAAATGGTTATGTTTATATTTCGATAATTGCACATTCTCTGTTTGGCTGTGAACTTAAAGCGTCTGTCATTTAAAGGAGCATTTCTTTGTTTTACCACTAGATCAAATAATTTATTACACAGAAGCTGGCCTTAATATACATGCTTGATAATGTTAGCGGTCTGTCATTCAGAATAATTTATTTCATCATTGTGCACATAACAGAGTTGATGCTCTGTGATTTAAAAATGCAAAATTAAAATTTATGATCATGGTAATACTTAAATAAACAAAAGACTTGAAACTCGACCTGGTGTACTTGATGTTAATGTCTTTGTGTGCCTTGTCTTACTAATAGTATTAGTTCTTGGGCCTTTATTAGTCCAAAAGCCCTTTATTGAAATGGCTGTCAACGCCAAGTGGTCAACAGAGGTACTGCATCAATTAGTTTGAGGTCTTTAATTATATAATTTTATAAAAATAGACAGCATAACGTAAACAATGTCGTCCACGTCCACCAAAATACCTCAGTTAAAATAAAACATATTGGTCATTTGATATTAGTTGCCACTTTTAATAAATAAACAAGATAGACATAAATATTATTAAAGCTTTTTCATTATCCCATATACATTCATTATTTATTTATTTTCACAGCAGTAACTACCGTAAATTACAAGTTGCCATGGTTGCCATTTGGAATCACGTGAGCGGATATTGATCGAGGTTTCTGATCAGTGACTATCTTGGGGTCCTTCGGGAGAGAACCGTCGCTTATTCAAACTTATGTTCTTATATGTTTGTTTTAAATGTCGGACTGGGAAGATGAGTACGATGCGCATGGTGCAGCGATTTCAAAGCCGTCACTCGTTCAAACCGTGCCCGTAAAGTCGTCGAGGCCTCCGTCTCCAAGAGGCGCGCGGAGCCGAGAAACCACGAGTGTCGGCGCGAAGTTTGGTGGAGGGAGCGAGCAGTGGACAAACCGGAGAACCCGAGACTTTGAATCAAATATCTGTGATGGTGCAGACGGCAAAAACAGCAGTTACAGTCGTTCCAGGACTGGACCTACAGGAGGCCGTGGTAATGGAGACAGATCAGGTTCATCTGCGGTAACTCTGCACGTGGACAACTCTTTGGTGGGAAGAATAATAGGTAAGACACAGGTGTCTGAGGAACATTTAACGTTAGACATGCATCAGTTTTTCTAAATGTCCGATTCTCTAGCGTTCTAATCAGGTTATTTTTAATGAATTGATTGAAACGAATCAGAAAATCGATT
Source organism: Phoxinus phoxinus (assembly GCF_949152265.1). Taxonomy (NCBI): domain Eukaryota; kingdom Metazoa; phylum Chordata; class Actinopteri; order Cypriniformes; family Leuciscidae; genus Phoxinus; species Phoxinus phoxinus. The sequence goes on along the minus strand of NC_136889.1, from coordinate 15,466,301 downwards.
ATCGAAGAATGAATGATTCGGGTTTTCAACCGGGTCTTTGAAACGGTTCAAAAGAACCGATTCGTTGAAGTTGGTTGGACTTCCACCACTGCTGTGTGTGATTGATTGTCTCTCTGTCTGTTTGCCCAGGTCGAGGTGGTGCGAAAATTCGGGAGCTTGAAGAGAGCAGTGGAGCATCGATAAAGGCAAGTTAAATACACTATTGCTATTTGGAAAGCTTAGAAGAGCCTGTATCTACACACTAGAGCTTTACGTTAATTCTTTCCCCACCATTGACGCCGGAATTTCCCGTCATTTGAGACAACGCTTCCCCGCCATCAACTTCCCGTGTTTTCACTGTAACTGTTAATACGGTAACGTAAGAGAACGCTATTACTCAACTTCTGAAAGAGTAGAAAATCTTCGCAGCTAAGAACAAAACACAGGCAAAAAAGTAACGTTAGTAGAAACAAGCGATGAACGCTTTGCTTATGCACGTTATAATCTTTGAGGAAAAAAACTTGATTTTCTCATCTTTTTGTTCAAAATGTTGATTTATTTTTTTATTAAACTTGGCCACCTTTAAGTGTTGATAAAAGCTGTTCTATTTTTTTTATTTTTTATAAAAAGTGGTGGAGGCAGCGTTTTTTTTTTTTTTTTTTTTTTGTTAGATCCCACTTTAGCCCATCACAGATAAAGCAGCTAAAAATACTTTGGACTCGCAAATTAAAGGGTTAGTTCACCCAAAAAGGAAAATTCAGTCAGTAATTAGGCTACTCACCCTCATGTTGTTCCAACCATGTAAGTCTTTCGTTCATCTTCGGATCACAAATTACGATATTTTTGATGAAATCTGAAGGCAGTCTCACTCCTCCATAAGGCTTTCAGAGGGATCCAAACTCGCCGGCCCAGAATAGTTATTAAAACATCGTTACAATAGTCCAAGTGACAACAGTGGCTCTGCATTAAGTTTATCATGCGACAGGAGGAAATGAATAGTGGAATAAAGTCGTTATTTTTGTTGTTTTTCCGCACATAAAGTATTGACGTCGCATGATAAACTTAATGCAGAGCCACTGAAGTCACTTGGACTATTGTAACGATGTTTTAATAACTATTCTGGGCTGGCGAGTTTGGATCCCTCTGAAAGCCTATGGAGGAGTGAGACTGCCTTCAGATTTCATCAAAAATATCGTAATTTGTGATCCGAAGATGAACGAAAGACTTACATGGTTGGAACAACATGAGGGTGAGTAATTACTGACTGAATTTTCATTTTTGGGTGAACTAACCCTTTAAGTGCAAGGGATAATTCATCCAAAAATTAACATTGTTAAAATTCATCAGTTACAAAACCACTTAAATATCAGCTGTTAAGAAGCTCTACAGACGACTATAGTGTCATTATTCAGCTCATTTCAGTTCGATTAATTTCGAATGAATCTGTTGTCATATGTGGTATAGTCTAATAATAATAATTTGGGTATATGGGTTTAGAACAACATGCAATGACATTCATGACTATTTTCATATGCAAGTAAACTATTCCAATCCTTTCAAATTTAGTTTAACACATGACATTGAATTATGTATGATTGGCAGATAAACCGTGGTGACTATGACGCTGAGGTGCTTATCTTTGGAAGCTGTGATGCTCAGGCCAAAGCCAAAGGCATGATTGAAGATCTGGTTCATGGAGACTCTGTCAGAGGTCCTGGCTGCCACAATGGTTGGAGAGCTTGGAATTCCCTAAGCTACAAGAATCTGTCCTTTTTTTTTTATTGCTCTGTTAATTACTGATATTTTAGGTTTAACATTTACATGTAAATCTCCAGGAAATAGCAATGCAGGATATCAGAATGACTCATGTTGGCCAACTTCTGCTGTACGAGCAGTGTCTGCAGCTGCCACAACACCTGCACCTATTGACTGGACTGCGCTTAGAGAAAACCGTGACAAATATGAAGCTATTAAATGGCAAGGTGAGTCTCTAGAAGCTGTAGTCTAGGTAATGTGTGATCATTACTTCAGATTAGTTCTTTCATCATTTACTCTCCCTCATGTTGTCCTAAACCTGTATATGAGATATTTACACTTATGTACACACTTTAAAATGTAAACTAGTGGGGATGTCACAATATATCGGAATGCAAAATGCAGCAATATGTGTTGTGGATAGTGACCATATATATTTTGTGTATCATTCACCCAAAATAAAAATTACTGTGTGAGAAAAAAATTTTTTTTCAGAGATTTGGTGTCAGTACTACATTAAACTACTATATATAATGTATAATAATGCAATGGGGGAATATTTGTGGGTCCTGATAATGCCAAATGTGTTGTTACCAGTAAAAAGTGGCCTACATTATTTTAAATATATCTAGTCAGTGACAGAGTGCAAGCATATTCATCTAAAATATTTCTGTATTTTCAGCTTCAGAATCAGGATTTTTTTTATTCTGGTGTAGGGCTGGACGATATGGACTAAATGTATATCACTATATATTTCTTAATTTCGGTCGATACAATATAATTCCGATATCGATATGAACAATATAAAAGCCTCAGGAAAAACTGCCAAGAACACCCACAATTAATGTCTGTACCTTCAAACTTCTAAAAAATTAATTTCTCAAGTCTCTGAAACCTCCTCCTATAAAACTATATAATATTTTAGAAATAAAAATGGTACAAATAAATTATTGTTAATATTTTATTTGTATTTAGCCTTCATACAAGAAATGTGAAATCACTGTCAAATAAACATAAGTTAATAATTTAACTTATTAATATACTTTAACTTTAAGCTATAGGCTAACATAGGTTGATTATGTTATTCTTATAGATTGAAAAAAGTGCTTCAGCCAGGATAAAGAATATGAAAAGTGCTCAGAGTTGCTGCAGAAAACAAACCCCAAAAAAAGTGAGCAACAACAAAAACACATGTTGCTGAGGGACATGTTGTGTGTTGATGACACTCTGAATTCATTTTGATTGATGAATCTGAATGTAGTGTTTACATGAACGCTGAACACATGATCGGGTTGATGTGCGCGTTTATATGTCACAAGCTTCAAATCAGAATAGATTTTTTGACATGCGCACACTGCACAAATATAGTTTCCAGCTGATTCGATTCGCCTCCATTCGCCTAATCTGCCATTTTTGTCCGACAAAGCAGTCAGGAGAGTTAACGTTGGAGGATTTGAACTAGAAAAACAGAATATACTGACGTCTTTTCGTGGTTAAAACAACATTCCTTATGTTCATTCATGTTTATTTGATGCTATAAATGAACTAGAAGGAAGAGATGATCGGTTCACGAGCAGCTTTAACTGAGGCTCTACAGCAATCTGTCAGACACATTAAAGAGCCACAAAACGGTATTTATTGTTTAAATTTCTTGACAAAATTGCCAAATTTGAAAGTTGAGACTGTTTAATATCAAAAGTAACCTGGTCTGTCCTGTCTGTCAGCGTGTTGTCAGTGTCCTCTCTGCTCCACGGTGTATTTTTCACTGCGTGAGGGTGTGGTGTGAGAGCGGCGTAGCTTGTTGGACATAGCGACAGTAACTAAAGGGGGCGGCGGGTCTTTGCGAACGGTCAATTTGGAGACAATGAACATATGAACCGTTATGCCGTGCTGCTTATATTTATCCCACAGTAAAAATGAAAACGTATTGATTTACACCCTCCATGTAATATCACATTTTAGTATTTTAATCAGCAGTAAGTTTTTTGTTAACCTTTTATCATTTCAGGGCTCCAGACTAACTTTTCCACTGGTTGCAATTTTATTGATTGCAATAAAGACTTGAAGCTAATTTGAATGTTGGAATAAGAAACGCGATGCCTGTAATTGGACATGCACACGCAAAAAAAATCAGCACTTCAAATGTTATTTTTAACGTGATAACCAAAAACTATAAATATATACCCATAAATATGATAAAATCACTAGGTTTAAAAATAAACTGTCAAAGTGAAGTATCAGGTATTCACAAAAGTCTCATAAGAAACATTAACAGTCAGTCGTGCAGCGCTGCCAGCAGAAGCTCACTGATTTCAGCACACTTGTGAAAACTATTTAACTAAATAGTGATCTCTCTATATAACATAAATTTAACTTAAGTACTCACTAATCTTTTTCGTTTTCAAATGAAAGTGTGAATGATGATCGTATTTAGCTGAGGAAAACGTCTTTTTTTTATGTCGTCTTACATTTGAATAACTAAATGAATGTTAGGTCTGACTATTTAAGTGACTATATTCTGATTATAAACTAGCCTAAGTGTTATAAATGATAATATTTATGCTGTTAAATCTACCTCAGGACATTGAAGATACCGACACACCAGCAAGTGACATTTCACCGGAAGTTTTCCAGCTGGCTAATATGGAAGTTTTAAAGAATGCTCCGTGCATATAGTCCATTGACACGTTTCATCATCAGTGTGCAATCAATGTGCGTGTACGTTTGCTCTATAGCAGTTAATAAACAAGTCTTGTGCAAGAACACAGTAGCCGGAGCTACTTCTCTCTGTTAATGTCTATGGCGAGTCACGCAGACACTGTGCTCCCCGCAGCGCAGCTGAACCCGGTCTAAAATAGTCCGAATATAAACACTTATTATAGGCGTACCGCAGTGATTCAGGATAAGACAAAAACATGGTTTGGAAAATGGATTCATGATGTACTTGTTCATTATATAAGTTCTGTTCATTTTGAACAAAAAAAGTTAAGGACTGCAGCAGTTACTCGCACAAATGCGACCACATCAAATTCTAACGTATTCAAAAACATTGTCAAAAAATGGTCGCAGTCTGGAACCCTGCATATATCCTGGAGTATCGCAATAATGTTGTATCATGAGTTCAGTATCGAATCGTGACATGAGGGTATCGTTACACCCCTATAAACTAGATTAAGAAATTTGGTTGATTTACTGCATGTAATAAATAGGTAGATATAAAGTTCTATCCCCTGGTTTCACAAACAAGGCTTAAGCCTAGTCCCAGGCTTAAATGCAAGTTTAGCATATCTTAAAATATGTCGGTGCCATTGTCTCCAAATGCACACCAGTAATGTTTTTTTTTTGTCTAAGGCATGGTTATAAAAGCTACATAAATTTCCTAATTGAACTAAGGTATAATCCTGACATAATTTTAGGCCTTTCTGTGAAACCAAAGGCCTAGAAGTACTATACCTGATTCAACAATCATTTTGCTTTCTGCAGATCTTCCCACTCTAAAGAAGGATTTCTATATTGAAGCAAAATCAGTGGCTGCTCGTAGTGCAGAAGAAGTCCAAATCTGGAGGTAAGAGTTGTCTGAACTTGCTTTCTTCAAGTTAGCCCACAGATGGCGGCATGTATCTTTTAATAACAAACCTTCTGAAGGATTTTATATAAATATGTTGTGGCATGCCTGGATATTATCCTAATTATGCTAGACTTTAAATGTGGATGTTTTATTATTTTAATGTTTTAGTTGAGAAAAACAATGTATCATTCCGTAATGATACATTTAACAAAGTACAATGTCTTTTGTGTGTTTGACGTTTTCTGTCTTTCCTCTTATAGTCTCTTTTAATACTAAATCTAATTTTAAAAAGAAGCCATGTAGCTCTGGTTCTCAACCTTTCACTCCAAGACCCTCCATTGCCCAAAATATTCAAAGGCCCTCTAGCCATAGTTTTGCACTCTTAGTTTCTGAAAAAAAAAAAACTTTCTATTCTTTCTTTCTTCTTTTGAATTTGGATGAATTTACATGACTTTTTAAGGACAAGGATTAAAACGTATAGATATTGCTTGTAATTAATTATATCTGGTAAAATATTTAAATATGTGACATTACTAGTAAAATATATATTCTTTATAAAAATGCTAGATCCATTTTAAGGTTTTTATTATTTTACATAGTTTCCAGGTCTAAAAATCATACTTTAAAATTAGGCTAACAATATATCCAGGTTTTCCTGGTTCAGAAAAGGAATTAAACTGTTGTTAAGGGGGTGAATTAAAATATGAAATATCTTGTTTTTAGTTTTTGTAGCATATTTTGTGATTTTGAGACCCCCTTGAAAGGCTGCATTATAGCATTGAATTAATTATCATTTTGCAAAAAGTGATTTCTAACTTAATTTCATTTCTTTGTCACAAATCAGAAACATCTAAAACTATTGAGATGGCATTTTTGCAACACTCTGCATGTTTGTATTGTTTTTGTACTTCTGCTTTTCTTTACTCTTAAAGAAAAGAGAACAACAACATCTTTGTGGATGATTTGAAAGACGAGGAGAAAAGAACCATTCCCAATCCAGTGTGCACATTTGAGGAGGCTTTTGCTCACTATCCTGGAATAATGGAAAACATTGTCAGAGTGGGATTTCAAAAGCCAACTCCCATTCAGGTGAAGAAACATCTATCTCATTTGTTTGTTTATACCATATTGTTTTTTCACTGGATGTAAAGCTTGACATGTCGAGATGATTGTAATTCTGGTTATTTTGTCTTGTGGTTCAGTCACAAGCCTGGCCAGTCGTCCTGAAAGGAATTGATCTGATTGGAATAGCCCAGACAGGAACAGGCAAAACTTTGTCCTACCTGCTTCCTGGCTTTATTCATATGGATGAGCAACCTGTGTAAGTCTGTACAAGAGTGTCAGTGCTCCATCTTTCACCTTTTTGTTAACAAATATTATTTATGTATTTGTTTATACTCCTGTACATTCCTTAACCTCACTCTATCAGTTTGGTATACAGTTGATAGTCAACCAGAATTCCTATTACCGCCGCGCTTGCTGCCGCAGCAAAAAAAGTCTCATTTTAAAGTCGTTCACGAAATGACCGCCAGGTGGCGCAAATGGACATTTTGAAAAACAAAATGTCAATTAACAGTAAGGATGAAATACTACAACTGTGGTCATTTCCAAATAAGCCTACAAAAAACATGAGAAGAAAAAAAAAAGCTATTGACATTTGCTTTGACATTAAAGGCCTATTAGGCTACAACAGAATTGGTTACATTTAACAAAAGCAAAAATTAAATGTGTAAAAGTACATTTTAAACCGAATAGAACAAACTTTTAGAACAGGAAAATAGAATCAAAAGTTACAAATAGAGACGGCAACAATATAGCATATATTTCATATTGTAGACGTCGGTTGGCAACAGAAGCCTATTCCTCGGGGGAACAGCACAATAATAACTTTCTAGTAAATTCATGGTTGAGTGGTATAACTTGAGTTTCAATAAATTAGATGAAACTGGTTCAAATCTCGAACAAATATAGGCTTGTGTAATTATTTTATTAACGGAGAAGAGAGATTTGTCTAGTTCTGAAACTGTTACACCATATAGTTTTATTTGCTTATATTTATAAAATAAAATGACCATGCATTTCCATTTTACACTTAAGGAACAAATATTATCCAACAGAATGACTGAATTTACATTTGTATAATAATTCCAATCCTAATTTCAAAAGCAGTTATGTTAAAAACAGAAAGAAAAGAAAAACTTTGTTGTTCCCTGTACAGAAAGAGTTTTTAAAAAATATGGTTGTAAGCAAGGTGCGATCTGTCAGGGGGGACAGGGATTTAGTTTTAGTCTAAATATCCCTGTTTTTGCTGAATTATATGTGATGCGATCTGGGAAAACCTGTCGGATGTCGCGCTGGCACGTTTTCAGTAAGGTCTAAAAATAGATTGAATGTCAGTTTTTTTTTTTTGTCAAAATTGGGTTTTCATTAAATTATTATTCTATAACATCTTGTCTATCATCTCTGAATATATCTTAGGAAAATTCGCAAGTTTAGTGCAGAAAAATGGCGATTTATAGTGGCAAGCTGAAAAGACGGTGTCTTTCTCTTTAAGAACACACACGGCAGAGTGGAGGTGCAAAAAAACAAAATCGGGCACAGCTCTCCTTCTCTTATCACTACAAAGACAGTTCACCAATCAAAATAAACCACATAACAGAATAAAGTTCCCGCCAGTCCTGTGTAAACTACAACGGCACGCAAGTTTTATTTATTTTTATCCAACGTTATTGTGTGATGCAGAGCACAAGAGAACAACGGAGTCTGAAGTAGTTGCTCGCTTAAAAAAATCTTGCTTGCCTCTCAATCGTCCAATTTCAAAATGGTTTTCACAGGATGAATTTTGAGTTTATTCGTTTTCGAATGATACCTAATCTGTTCATTACTAAAATGAACAGATTATGTAATGTGACAAAAAGGCAATAAAAAAAGTGCCAGTCTGAAACTGGCACGCTAGAAGGACGCAACCGTTAATTAAATCTGTTTTTCTCAATTCCGTTCCTGAAAATCATAGCGATCAGCCGACTTCAGACAACCATAACTTTTGTTACAGACAAACGATAAAAGAAATAAAAACAGATTTGGAAAGGGCTTGAAAACAGCTTTAATATGGTATCCAACCCTGTGATATGTCAAATTTTACCATGTGGTGGGTTTTCCCAGATCGCATCACATATTTATCCCCCATCCCCCTCAACAGTAATCAATGCTATACTTCACCAATAGACCATATAAAAGATATGAAATAAAGATATGTAATACGCACGTTTAAACAAACAATAAAATCAGAACCATCGCTTCTGCTCCTGTATTGAGAGCCCATGCAGCGCATTTGTTTCAATTCCTGGTTCCAGTGGCCTTAATGCATGCACGGCTTTTCAAAATGTCTCACAGCGTTTTGTGATTGTTTTTAATGATATATTGAAGTTTATAATTAATAATTTTGTCACACGACAGCGAGTGGCGCTACGCATTGTTCTAAAATCAGGTTTTATTCTGGCATGTTGAATTAGCATTCGACAGACGCGGCGGCGCTTTCATTTGGATTTATTTTTCTCATAACCGCTAAAACAACTTAATATTCTCTGCCCTTTTTTGGTCTTCCAGATAAGAGTACATAATTCAAAACTGTAAACTTTTATTAATTTACACTCACTACAGGCTAACGACAAAACGTTTTCTGTGGTCTCTGTCTCTGGGAACTGCATGTCACAAAAAGGAACCTCCGCTCATTCACAATAAGAAATGTCTAAAGCTTTAAATGTCTTAAATATTTAATAAATGTTATCTGATTATGTAATCCTTATGAAACCAAAAGGCACAGAAGATCTACTCAAACATGTTTATCATTTGTATGAGCACGTCCCAATGATTAAAGGACAACGCAAGAGTGAAAAATTTGCTCCAATTAAATGTAAATCGCCCTGTCGAAATGTTGCGATATTGTTTAATTAAAGTTCATAATTATTCTATAAATGTTATTTAGTTTAACAGCAACACGAAATGCCTACTGTGGTTCGAGATTTATTTGAATAAGTAAAAATAACCGCCCTCTGCTAGGGATGTTAACCGATGACCGTTTGACCGATGGTTGACCGTATCAACGTTAACCGATCAAAGTTTTCGGCAGTCGGTAAAAAAAAAAAAAAGTGATCTCTAAATTAGGCTAAATAGACAGTGGACTAAACGCTACTACAGTTAGCCATTTGAGCTGAGATTCGAACTAAGACCTTTTGAAGCTCCGCAATGCTCATGTTGTAGCGTTGACTACACAGCTATTGACTGAACGCTGTTTTATGAGCATGAGCATAACCTCTTGTGCTTACCTCTTAAGCCTCATTGGCGTGACATTTTTCTTTTGCAATGTTTGTTTAAATGTTTTCATTTATTAAAGAAAATAATGCTAATCATAACAACCTACTGTAAGCCTACATTTGTTTCAGTTCTAAATTTGTACTGTAATTTCATTATTGGGATTATGAATTCGTTTAACTGTTTTAATTGAATTTATCTGCTGGCCAGTTTTCAACAAGCTGCGGCAGATTACGCAATGGAGAGAATAAACATACTTTTCAAAGTCTTTTTCAAACACCCCCCCCCCCCACCACCCCCCAATTTTGCCGTTCCCACGGCGGTAAAAGTGTTATTCTGGTTGAGTACCAACTGTACATATTTATTGTAGGCGCAGGGACAGAAAAGACGGCCCCGGCATGTTGGTTTTGACTCCCACCCGTGAGCTAGCCCTCCAGATTGAAGCAGAGTGCAGCAAATACAGCTACAAAGGGTTTAAAAGGTGCTGAAACCATAAGTTCTCAAAATGTTATGCAAAACATTCCATTTATGAATTCCTCTAGTTGTCCTGCTTTGTCTGTTTGATCAAAATCCCTTTCATTACGGTAGCATCTGTATCTATGGAGGAGGTGACCGAAAGGCCCAGATTAAAGCAGTGTCCAGTGGTGTGGACATAGTCATTGCCACACCAGGACGATTAAATGATCTGCAGATGAATGAGCTCATCAACTTACGCTCCATCACCTATCTGGTAAGTAAATGGCAAAAGTGCATACTGGGACAGTAATGGATTTTTATGTATTATTTTACATTTAAAGCTGCAGTCCGTCGTTTTTCCTCTTTGTCGCCATCTCTGTTCGAAATCTGCAATTGCAGTTATTCGCGGAATTATTAACTGTGCGTGGGTAGTAAATCGGCATGAAACAGCGCGGATGAACACAATGTATTGAGGAGAACCTGTCGCTGCCGCGTCGCTGTGGATACTGTACTGTCATCAGCAATGTCAGAGTATACTTTTTGAAAGTGTCAACATTAGAATTTTCATCGGTAAATGTCATCTGAACAAGTAAGTAACATTCACTTTTGTTCTGACCAAATTCGGGGGTGGGGGGAAGCATTGTAGTAGGCTATAGCATGCTGATTAAATCAAACGATTGCTTATATCACGTCAAAACGTGAAAAATATATTTTTTCTGAAGTCCGAAGTCTTTGGGTTTTACAACTGGTGAATCTCCAGTTGTCACTGGTGATTGTCGCTTTAAACTTTCGGGATCCGCCATACCAAGTGCTAAGCTAAAACTCCACCATCATCCACACACGCTATAATAGCCGACTAGCCGGGGACTCCTTCTCTATGTGTACAGAAGTGACGTAATGACGCAAAGACATGCTCGAAATTCCCGCGGAAATCCACCAGTACCACTAGAATTAAAATCATTATTACAAGCTTACCGTTTTGAATCGAGGTAAGGCAAGCAGATCGTTTTGAACACTGTCTGGTTACGTTTTTTTTCAAAAATTTATTTTTTGATATTTTTAAACCCAAAAAAGTGCCGGACTGCAGCTTTAAAAGAGCATTTAAAAAGAAATTTAAAAAAATAGGTTTGAATTAATTTTGTATACATGTCTTTTGTTTTTCCTCGTTTCAGGTACTGGACGAGGCTGACAGAATGTTGGATATGGGGTTTGAACCTCAAATCATGAAAATCATTCTGGATATTCGACCTGACAGACAAACTTTAATGACTAGGTGATTTTTATTTATTTATTTTTTTATTCTGAAAACATTATTTTCAACTGCGACATTCACCAGATTAAAGTGCATCACTTCCCAGATATTTCACGACCCCAAAAAAGGCAATTGATGACGTTGCAGTGTAAATTAGGCTTGCTGTGATAGTTGGTGTTACCCGGTATTCAGCCGCACACACATTTTTCTAGTTGTGTTTTTCATTAAAGGTGCTCTAAGCGATGCTGGCTCTAAGCGGTCTACAGAGACCGTGTATTTTTATAGTGTGTTCAGGGGACAGGCAGCTAGCGGATAGTGAGGATATGTTTGCTGTATGTGACAAATGTTTTGGCCTAAAAAACACGTGACATCGCTTATAGCACTTAGAAGAATTATAATGAACCCACCATTCAAGTAATTGGTGCTAATTCGCTGGCACGGAGCAGAGTGAGCGTTTTCAGTTCATTGCGATGGAAGTTGAGCTTCACGTTCGCACTCCATAGGAATTATTTGAAAATGCTCGCTCTGCTCCGCACCGTTATGAATGCCATGCGACTTGGCAAGGTGCAAAAGATAGAAAAACTCCAATGTCTGGTGTCGATTAACCAGGGGGAAAATTTACTTACCGTAACATCCCTACTTTAAATGCAGAATTGGGGCTAATTCTCAAGAGTTTGAATGCTTTACTATCATGAAGTTTGGACTTTTGGAGGATTATTCATTTAATGTACTTTTCTCTATTTCTTCTATAGTGCCACCTGGCCAACAGGTGTCAGGCGGCTGGCCAAATCCTACCTGAAAGACTCCATGATGGTTTATGTGGGCACCTTAGATCTAGCAGTGAGTGATCAGTTGGTTATAATGGGAAATGCCCATATACCAGGTCAAATATAACTTTTCTGTTTGGCCTCCTTATTAAAAGTCCCCAGTTAATTCTCCTTCTGCATCTGTCTCCCTCAGGCGGTGAACACTGTTCACCAAACAGTGCTGTTCGTACAGGAGGAAGAAAAAAAAGACTATGTTTTTGACTTCATCCACCGAATGGAGCCTCAAGACAAAGTACTAATATTTGTTGGAAAAAAAATAAAGTGAGTTTTTCAGAACGAAACTTAAATGACAGTAACCCTGGTTTGATTCCAAGAAACAGGAAATGGGAGTAGTTTCTGCAGGCACACTCAAGTTCTGCTGAAATTGTATTGCATAACATTTTTTTTTATTATGATCACTTGACGTGACATCAGTCAGTGCCCATCAGCTCATGTGTGCTCTAGAAATGTGTGATTGTGGGGAAATGCTTCTCTCTCTTTTTTTAAAAATGAAACTTGGCATTTCTCCATTGTCAGAGGGAGTGGCAGTCTAGTATGTGGTTATAAAATTCTTCCTGTTGCTTGCTTTAATACACGAATGTTTTGTTCTTCCACACCCCAGTACAATGGGCAGCTTGAGGCAATTCTTTTCAAAAGTTGTGCAAATATTAGAACCAAATACTCATTTTAAAGGGTTAGTTCGCCCATTTAAGACATGAAGTTGTATGCAATCCTTACCAGCACTATAGTGCATACACACTGACCCACTTTGTGTTTACCTCCCTGGTCAGAGTTCTGACCGCTGGAAGTTTTTCAAGAAAGTAGTCCTGGTTAGTTTCCGGGGCCACAAAACTGCGTTTTTACGTGAAAAAATTATTTGCATTTCAAAGCTTGATTAATTTACATCACAAAAAAACACGCCAGACAAAATTCATACCTCAGTTTTAATCGGCACTATTTTCTTTCCATTTCTATCAATCCACTCTGACCAGGGAGGTAAACACAGAGTGGGTCAGTGTGTATGCACTATAGTGCTGGTAAGGATTGCATACAACTTCATGTCTTAAATGGGCGAACTAACCCTTTAAAACAATTCTTTATAACACTTTAAGTGCTTGCTTAATCTCACCCAGAACAGATCTGCTATTGGATCCAGTGCTGCAAGAGCCCCATGCCTGCTTGCGTTGTAGATAGTTTATTGTTTTTATAGCAGCAAAGGTTGTTTCTATTCTAGATGTCCTGTTTGTGGGATCGTTTATCCTCAAACCATGAAAAAAAACTCTGGCAGGTATAAGTACAAGCCTAACCACACGCAAGGAGAAACAATGACCGCAATTTTGTGTGGAGAATTATTGGCCTGCGAGAGTATGTTCAATCAAAATTGTATGCCAAACTGTTAAAGCCGAAGTAAAATATATGAGAAATCCGATTCTCACTGTGATCTCTTTCCTGCTGCTGTGTAGAGCCGATGACCTCTCCAGTGACATGTGTCTGCAGGGTTTAACGGTTCAGTCTCTGCATGGAGACCGAGAGCAATGCGACAGAGAAGAGGCACTGCAAGACTTTAGAGATGGTATGTATGTTAAGCAGTAAATAGAAAAGTTAAGTGTGTAATTTCTGTAATGGCACCAGAATTGTACAAATGCTGACGCCATCTTCCTTGTTTAAACAAACATGTAGTCCCAAACTCACTCCTTTAGTTGAGTCAATGCTGTTGTTGTCCATCTACTCAAACTGATAGTTTGCAATTCTGTTTGGGTACACTAGTCCGCACTGAAAATGCATACCTTATTAAGCAAAATGACAACTTTTGCTGCCGTCAGCGATTTGTACCTGGACCTTAAAGATTTAACCATAATTGATCTGTGAGATTGCTATCTACCTGTCCGTGGGCAATGTAAAAGGTCGTGTCCGGATTCTGGTGGCGACTGACCTGGCCTCCCGGGGGCTAGACGTTCATGACATCACACATGTTTTCAACTATGACTTCCCTCGGAATGTGGAGGAGTATGTGCACCGCATCGGGAGAACAGGTCGTGCAGGGTGAGTCAAACAGGGATGGGTGTGACTGAAATGATAGAAACAATGAGAATTGTAATTATAAGAATGCAACCATTCAGGCTCTTTATGTAAATGAGTCCATGTCTTGACGCAGGAGGTCCGGTGCCTCTGTAACCCTGGTAACAAGAGATGACTGGAGAGTAGCTTCCGAGTTGATCACCATCCTGGAGAGATCTGGTCAGGTAAACACACCTGCATGCATCTACTCCTTTCATTATGTTTATGACACTGCTATGTGAAGAACGCAAATCAAATCAGTATATATAATTTTTTATTTATTTTTTATAAAGATTATAGTTTCAGGAATGTTTAGATGACTACAAAAGAGTTTACAATCACTTTTCTTAAATATTTAGCTATTAGATCAATTTCAGGTCTTTATATAAATATAACAGATATTATATCACTTTAAATACTTCAATTAGTTTAAGGCTAATAAAGAATTGATCTCACAAGGGGATTGTTTAGTGATTCTTGCCATTAAAAAGTTTGAAAACCCTTTGAAAAGAAAATATTGGAAATTCATAAGCAATAAAATTTTTTTTTAATTTTGATGGTTTAATGCTGCCTGTTGCAAAAATTGACTTTACAAAAACTCTTTATTGTTGTCCCAAACCATGTCAGTGTAACTGCTTAATTTGTTCATACTATATTGTTGTAAAGATTCTAACTGTCGTGCAGGAGATGCAATATAATTTATTGGTAAAGACTTCTTAATTTTAGCTTGTTTTCAAAAATATGATTTAATACCACTGTTACATCAAGGGTCAAATAAAATAGAAATGGCACATTAAAGTTAAAAGCTACTGCATGATAAAACCATTTTTGTTGTGTGTGTTTACCTACTGTTTATCTGGTATAAAGAATGTATTTGCTCAGGTGGTGAAATATTTCTTATAAAGATTTGCTTTATTTTGAAAAGTACTTGAGCCAAATTGACTTTTAGTAAAAGCAGTGTATGTGTATATATCGGAAGAGAATGTCTTTACTGTGTGTTTTGTTTATATGTACACAACATCCTAATGGAGAATCTGGATAAAGGGGAGTATTTTTCCTTTCTTTAGGATGTACCAGAAGAACTGGTATTGATGGCTGAACGTTATGAAAAACACCGGAAGGAGAAAGAAATGTTTGCACCCAGAGGCAGAGGAGGAGGTGGAGGTGGAGGAGGAGGTCAGAGAGGTCGTTTCGGAGGAGGCTCAGACCGGAGGTTCTGATCTCTTGAAAGGTAGGTTAATATTGGTCTCATTTTATCTTGCTTAATCACATCAACATAAATGTTTTAAATGACAACAGATTTGTAAGAATACATCAAATCAACCACATTTAGCAATCAGCATTCACCAGATGTTTTCTAACCAAATGTGTACTTTAAGCATTTGTATCTTGTGCCAGTAGTAATATTGATCATTCATTTTGTCTTTCAGGTTGATGTGACTGTACTCACTTGAGTTAATTCATATACTTTTAAAGTGTTAATCCTCTCATTTGTAGAGAGGCTTGTGAAGTACTTGTAATTGACCATTTAAGTTTTGTTATGTTTAAGAAACACTGATTCATTTTATATGCATGACGTATTTCTTTAATGGGATTTTTTTTTTTTTCAGTTCAGTAACATTTATTATTGTTATCTACGTTGATGTGAGGTAAAATGCCCCTAACTTTAGATGACGTAAATTTCTTGTTCAGTTGAATGTGTATCAAATAAAAGCCTGTAAAACTATTTGGAAGATGTTTATTGAATTCAACTACAGATGACTATCAAGAGGAAAAAACAACAACATAAATCATACATAAATGCAGCTAAAAGAATATCAGAATTAACTGAATATAGGAAAGTTATTATTGCGTTGAATTTCAATTTCTTTGGCCAGGAAATCACAGCTAGTCTGAGTGGCTTGATGTAGGAGGTTATGGGATGGAATGAAAAAGTTAGGGAGATTACGTTCTCCTAGGTGTTTGACAAAGTCTTCCAAAAGCTGCTGGAAGCAGTCGGCCAGCTGACTGTATGCCCACTCGCTGTCATTTCCCCTTTTAGCGCAAGCGTGGAGCAGGGTGGTCTTTGCATGATAGGAGCAGAAGTTGGACATTTTTTTGGATTTGGAGTCATCCTCTTTTAGCTGTTGAAGAAGATACTTCAGAAGCTTTAGACACTCCTTCCTGTAGAAGTGGGCAACAGTTAAATGAATCAGTTCATGTTTTAGTGCTTGAAGAACTTGTGTAAAAAAAAAATTCTCTCCTGGATTTACAGACCAGTATTTTTATGCAAGCAATGAAGAACTATCAAAACAGATAATTGATGCACCAAAATGAAAATTGGTCTGTTGTATGCAATTCAATTTCAAATGCATCCAAACAGAATAGTTACCGGCAACATTTCTCTCCATTGGCCTCGCAGCATGTCTTGGAGTGGCCGTGCCTTTGCAGAATTTCTTTTTCAACATGTGAAAAAGAGATTCGCCATGCATCTGTGTAAAAAAAAAAACATTTTGTTTGGCTGCAGTAGCTTAGCTCATGTACATATAAAATGCAAGTAAATTACTGATAACAATAAGCAGTATACCTTTTGCAACAACTCCATCATGCTCTGCATCTCCTTTCCCCTCATATTTAGGCACCAGGTAGAATGGTTGACGCTTCATAACAGCTTTTTCCTTTGTACCAAGCCAGTTGTCTATTTTGAAGCCATCTTTTGTAAAGTGTGGCCAGCTTGCACGGTGAACCTTAAGACCAAGAACGAAGTCAATGGAAATTGTCTTTCCATTTTCTGTTACTTCCAGTGTCACTGCAGGGCACCTTGCCTTCTTTCGCTGTATCACAATTGTGTCTATAGAATGCAAAAAATATACATACAAAGATTACCAAAAAGCAATTCAATGGTTGTTGCCTTTTAGTTTAGAGCTGGTGGGAAGGATGTAAGTACTGTATGGAAGCTTGTTTCCGCCACAGAATAAAACATTTCACAATTGCGAGTTTACATCTCACAATTATGTGACTTTTTATCTGAGTTGAGTGAAAAAGTTCAAAAATTGTGAGATAAAAAGTCGCTATTACCTTTTTTATTTTTCATTCTCTGGCAGAAACGAGCTTCCATGTGTAGGGGATAAGAGAGATTGCTGTGATATCTCAGTTCAAGCAAGGTGTTCTTGGTGAAATGTTTTTCCAGGGGCTGAATTAAATACAGAAGGTGGATTTCTGCAATTAGTTTGATGTAAATCACAAGTAACCATTTGCTGATTCACTTTAAAGTTAACATACCATATAGTTTTGAAAATAGCTATTTTTATGTTGTAATACTTAGATGTATGCATGTGTGTGTGTAACAGATAATAAATAACAAAAATGTATAAAATCTAGATTGTACCTACATTGCAGTTTCTCCACTGACTCCTTAACGGCATCTCTGAA
Organism: Phoxinus phoxinus; assembly: GCF_949152265.1. Classification (NCBI taxonomy): domain Eukaryota; kingdom Metazoa; phylum Chordata; class Actinopteri; order Cypriniformes; family Leuciscidae; genus Phoxinus; species Phoxinus phoxinus. The sequence continues at coordinate 15,448,705 of NC_136889.1, read as the reverse complement.
TTCACTCAGCATTTTGCTGGCCTGAATGGTCTTGTCTTCATTTAGGAATATGTCCAGAGGATGTCTATTCGGATGTCGTTTCAGTGCAACACTGTAAAATGCGCCAGCCGTATCGAACTGCTCTAAATCCACTCTCTCCACAGGAATAGTCAGCATAACATCAAATTCATCTGGTTCGCAAATCTAAAATGTAACAAAGTTAAAGCTCATGTTGGGTTTTTTTTAACTGTAATTTTCCCCCCATGGATCCCATTGATTAGAAGTCTCATGGCCATATAATCTGTACCATTTGAGGGCGAATAAAGCATCTACTTATTCTTAAAGATGCATTGCATCACCACGTTAACATGTACATATTCTAGAATATAGGATATTTTTACATCTTACCTGTAAACAACTGCAATGCTATTGTAATATTCCATCCTGCATGTTATCTGACTAGGCATATTTTTCTCTTCTGGAATTCTCTTATATTATTTAACAATAAATTAATCAACGTGGTAGTTCTAAATCATATCTTTGTTAATAACACCGGTGTGCAATATAAAAACAGGCCCAAAACTCAAGAACTTTCACAAATGCATGCATCTCATATCACCAAGTCTTACCGTGTTTGGACATGTTCTGATGTAGTAGTAGTTTGTATATTCTGGAATTCTAATTAGGCTAATACAGGCGTGCCATCTGTCTTGTTCAGATTTGTAGAAATCTGTTATAAACTGATACTAGAGACTCTAGTCTAGAGTAGCCTACGCTAATGCCCTTTTACACACTTGTGCTTTCATTCCAAAAATAAATTACAACAGGCCAATGGATCACTCTCCTAATCATATGTCACAATGCAACACTTACTTTAACATTTTCATAATAACTTCCCGTTGGTAATCGTTCGATATCTGTACACCAGGTCGTGTTTTGTTTAAGGTGTGCAATGACTTTATCCGTGATGCCATTAACAATACTGGATGCATTGGACCGCTCGCACTTCTTGATCTTTAACTTCTCAATAGTTGCTTTAAGAACCTTCCCCAGTGTGTCATCGACGCTTATTCCTCTCATTGCAGTTGTTCTTTCTGCGCTTTTCTTTTTGCGGTCAGAGCTGAGCGCCGGAGGAGCCGGTGTGTGGCTCTGGCTCGGGTCAGAAAAGTCTCTCTCAGCAGCAGGTTCATGCCGCCTTCTAGGTTTTGCTACGGATTTTTCTTGTGATTTGCTTTCGGAGCTCTCCAGAGATTCTTCTCTGCCAAGTTTTGAAGGGTCTCTCTGCTTTTTATTCTGTCGTGTTGGTGCTGTTTTTTCACCGGACTTGCTCTTGGCAGTCTGCTGAGGTTTACTTTTTGCACAGTCTTGTCTGTCATTCTCCACAGCATTTGCTTTATTAGGAACAGAGGCTCTTCTACATGCCGCACTGGGGTTTTCTTTGGACTCGCTCTCGGAGATCTCCAGGGACTGACTAACTCCGTTTGGAAGTTCTCGCTTTTTACTCTGTCGATTAATGCTTCCGGCTCCTCCACTAAATGCCTTTGGTGTCGGGGTTTCACGAGGTTTGTCCTCACTTTCACAATCACGAGGTTCTTTCTCCTTTTTACTCTGTTGCTTTCTGCTTTTCCGTTTTGGTGCGTCCTCGGCGCGTTCCGGAGATTTCTCATCCAAGTCATTAGTTTGGTGATCTCTTTGCTCATTCTTCTTCCTGATCGCTTTTGCTGGAGCTTTGTGTTGGTCAGGTCTTCTCTGGCTGCTCATGATTGCATGTGAAGGCGACGCGCGCAGTTTTGCATTAAAGGAAGGTTTCCGTTGCATAAAACGATGACGTCAGGATGCAGGTGGTATGCCAGTTTAGAAAAAATCGAAATATCTCACTTCCTCGGCTTATTACGTAGGCCTATTTATTTATGTGACGTTATCTAAGCCATATTGTAGTAGGTTATTTATTAGTGTTTCCGTCGTCATTAAGTAGCCAAAATGTAGCCTATACTGACTGCAAAAATGTAGGTAGGCTATATAGAACTTTGTCATAAGGACCAGGCGCGGGGGAAGTCATTTTCGACAGGGGGTGCTGGCGGCGGCGGCGGCGGGGTGGGGATACTGACACACAATCAAAGACAGTACAGTTTATTGTTTATTCCCCGTGCTATACAGTTCTGCAGGCAGGGGCGTTTGTTTATCAAACAGGGTGGGTCGTTAGGCAGCTTAGGGGGGTTCGGGGGCATGCTCCCCCGAGAAATTTTGGATTTCTCGGACCTACATATGTGCATTTTAAGGTGTTTGAAGGCCAAAAAATTGGAATACAATAGAAGCAAATAATGAATAAAAATACGTTTATTTGTATTATGTACAAACTTTTGTTTCGTCATGTTTTCATAGCTCAATAGCGTTTCGGTGTGCTCAGATGTGCGCGCGCTGCAGTCGCTAGGAAACATGCACAGACGCGCGCGGACATGGATTTCTGTCGCGCAGGAATGTTTATTTTAAAACAACCACAAGTAGATTAAGTGTTCACAAACCGCATAACGGCCAAAAAAAGGCCTAAGTGCCACAAAGTAACAGACTATGCAAATCTGTCTTATCCGAGGGACATTCTTAAACGCTTAACAATCCTTTATATAAATCTGGGCCTGCATGGCGGCAGGAAAAAGACGCAGAGATGTAAGACACCGTGTCTCTACCTTACGATGATTTCGGTACACCAAAGGTACCGGGAAGTTCGCCGGCGGGAACTACAGTAGCTTGTCCTGCTCGTAATAGTTGCGCAACTTGTGTGTGGTGGGCCGTGAGTGTGCGTGCTGCGTAGGCGCGTCAAGGCACATCTGATTGGCTAACACTACACACTGAAGATAAATTAAATATTTTTTTATTAAATAATCACTAAAATGATCCATCTCTTCATCCCACACACCAAACGTGACATACAAAATGTCGTGGAACAGAAACAACAACCAGAAATATTTATAAGCTATCATTTTATTGTCATCACAGTTTGCCAAAGGGGGTGCTGCAGCGCCAACAGGGGGTGCTGCAGCACCTGCAGCACCCCTAGTTCCCGCGTCCATGATAAGGACTGTTTATTAATTACAATATCCATACTGTAGGTTATTTATTATGGTTTTCGTCGTCGTTAAGTAGCCAAAATGACCGGTACAAAAATGTATTGAACTTTGTCATAAGGACTGTTTATTAATTAGGCTAATACCTGTGTTGACAAAAAAAAAAATGGTTTGATATTTTTGAATGTTAGGCCTACTATTTACAATGCCCTGATTTGGTGGTCATTTCACCATTATTGCACAGGAAGAATGATTGTTGAATAACGTAAAAAGTGCACACAAAGTTTCAAGTATATGCTGTCACAGTAACTGACATTAAAATTGAAATCTTACTCTTATGTTAAAGCACCACAGTAATTTAGATGTGGTAAATTATTGTTTAATCTTGGATTATATTTCTTATACTGTAAATTAGTCCAGCTATATAGACTGATAATTACTACCGAATGTAGTGTAAACTCGTCCTGTTTTACTAAATTACTTGGTAATTAATCATTTTATAAACGGATCAGTTGCGACATCTTGTGGCTAAAGAAGTAACGATTTATCCACACAACGTTTAAAGATTTTGTTCTACCAAAGACGAAGACATTCAGAATAGGACTTAACTTACTATACAATACTTTATTGTTATTGGAAAAGAAGAAAAAAGCAAAATTATCTGTTCTTAGACAGTTTCTTCTTTATTTAGTCTAACTCACCATGCTGGTAATTCTAAATACAAAGGTAAATGATCAAACATTTCTACATAGCTTTTATGTAGTGTCCTGTTTGAGAGTGAAGTGAACACAAACACCGTTTTCATGGTTGAGACATCTTTAATATGACACGAAAGCTTTTATTTTTTATAAGGTGCAGTAGCTAATGCCAATTAAAGTCAACAAGTGCTTGTGCGAGGGTTAGCCTACGCCAGTCAAAGTGCTAAACATAAAGCTGTCAGTGCACCAAAGATTGCATGAGCCCAGACATGGGCTAATTGAGAGATAAACATACAGGTTCTCAAAGTCTACTAAATAGTGTTGTTTAAGTAACTCACCACCAGTGGATACTGAACACATGGTATTTTGCAAACAAGCACTAAAACAAGCAAAGACAACATTGTGAGAACCAGGCTAAAACTGCACTCCAGAGAAGGAGAGGTCAGACCTCTCAAGATATTAAAAATCACATATGGTTTCAACAGCCATCATCGAAGAGAAGAGCACAACTAACACAAATAATGGTGTGGATTTAAGATTTACGAGTCGACACAAACTAAAGGACTGCTTTTGTTAATATTTTTTTTCCTTCTGATACTTTTGCGATGCATTGGAACTATTAAGCAGTCTCTAACTATGGAACCTAGGCAGCCAATAGGATAGAAGAGCTGGATGATCTCTGCTTTTCCATATGTGTCTCTGGAGTTGGCAGTCAAACACAACATTCATTTGACCTTCTGGGCTTTCTGAGCGGATTTGGTGACCTTCCCGCTCGTCGCGGTCTTCTTCTCCACTCCTTTAATCACACCCACTGCGACTGTCTGACGCATGTCACGCACAGCAAAACGACCTGCAAACCAAAAGGATGGTTTTGATCCAAGCAGGTCATCTGTGTACTATAATGAATCCTAAAAAGCCTTTTGGATGAGTTGTGCCATCACTGCCATGACTTTAACAATGAGAGAAAAGGTCTAGGTGTGTTGAATGCAAAGAAAACTAATCCTATCTATTTTCTAAAGGTAGCCTATGTTTTTGTGAATGATTCAGCCATGCATAGGTTTAATTTGACCATTTTATTATCAAAATGTCATAACTCGAACTTCTAGTAAAAAGACAGACTTCACTCTGGTAATGTATACTAAAAACTCAAACTTCTAGTGAAAAGACACACTTTGCACTGGTGATGTATACTAGATTTCTCCAATCATTTAAACTCCGCCCCTTTCTTACAATCAACTGCATACTCGGATTCAGAGGCCATATGTATAAAACTTCTCAAAAATGCTCGAATAGGCTTAAGTATCAAAAAGTAGGACTTGTTTAATAGGAGCTACTTATAAAGAAGCTAAAAGCAACTTTTAGCAATGTCTAAAGGCCCCGATATACTTCAAAATAAATCGAAGACCGAATTGGCACGACATAATTTC